>NW_027472709.1:0-401381 GCF_030347505.1 Rhynchophorus ferrugineus | reverse complement strand
GAACGAAATCGCCAATAGATAAGACCATTTTACAATTTGGGCCCAAGTTAGAAGCAGAGTCCTAAGGTGTAAATTATCGATAGTCCATATCTCGGAAACTATAAGAGATACTGCAATTTGGCAACCGGCAATGTAATTAGCATGCCGAATATTACTTGGAATGTGAATTGGAACGAAATCGCCAATAGATAAGACCATTTTACAATTTGGGCCCAAGTTAGAAGCAGAGCCTAAGGTGTAAATTATCGATAGTCCATATCTCGGAAACTATAAGAGATAATGCAATTTGGCAACCGGCAATGTAATTAGCATGCCGAATATTACTTGGAATGTGAATTGGAACGAAATCGCCAATAGATAAGACCATTTTACAATTTGGGCCCAAGTTAGAAGCAGAGCCTAAGGTGTAAATTATCGATAGTCCATATCTCGGAAACTATAAGAGATAATGCAATTTCGCAACCGGCAATGTAATTAGCATGCCGAATATTACTTGGAATGTGAATTGGACGAAATCGCCAATAGATAAGACCATTTTACAATTTGGGCCCAAGTTAGAAGCAGAGCCTAAGGTGTAAATTATCGATAGTCCATATCTCGGAAACTATAAGAGATAATTCAATTTGGCAAACGGCAATGTAATTAGCATGCCGAATATTACTTGGAATGTGAATTGGAACGAAATCGCCAATAGATAAAACCATTTTACAATTTGGGCCCAAGTTAGAAGCAGAGCCTAAGGTGTAAATTATCGATAGTCCATATCTCGGAAACTATAAGAGATAATGCAATTTGGCAACCGGCAATGTAATTAGCATGCCGAATATTACTTGGAATGTGAATTGGAACGAAATCGCCAATAGATAAGACGATTTTACAATTTGGGCCCAAGTTAGAAGCAGAGCCTAAGGTGTAAATTACCGATAGTCCACATCTCGGAAACTATAAGAGATAATGCAATTTGGCAACCGGCAATGTAATTAGCATGCCGAATATTACTTGGAATGTGAATTGGAACGAAATCGCCAATAGATAAGACCATTTTACAATTTGGGCCCAAGTTAGAAGCAGAGCCTAAGGTGTAAATTATCGATAGTCCATATCTCGGAAACTATAAGAGATAATGCAATTTGGCAACCGGCAATGTAATTAGCATGCCGAATATTACTTGGAATGTGAATTGGAATGAAATCGCCAATAGATAAGACCATTTTACAATTAGGGCCCAAGTTAGAAGCAGAGCCTAAGGTGTAAATTATCGATAGTCCATATCTCGGAAACTATCAGAGATAATGCAATTTGGCAACCGGCAATGTAATTAGCATGCCGAATATTACTTGGAATGTGAATTGGAACGAAATCGCCAATAGATAAGACGATTTTACAATTTGGGCCCAAGTTAGAAGCAGAGCCTAAGGTGTAAATAACCGATAGTCCATATCTCGGAAACTATAAGTGATAATGCAATTTGGCAACCGGCAATGTAATTAGCATGCCGAATATTACTTGGAATGTGAATTGGAACGAAATCGCCAATAGATAAGACGATTTTACAATTTGGGCCCAAGTTAGAAGCAGAGCCTAAGGTGTAAATTATCGATAGTCCATATCTCGGAAACTATAAGAGATAATGCAATTTGGCAATCGGCAATGTAATTAGCATGCCGAATACCACTTGGAATGTGAATTGGAACGAAATCGCCAATAGATAAGACCATTTTACAATTTGGGCCCAAGTTAGAAGCAGAGCCTAAGGTGTAAATTATCGATAGTCCATATCTCGGAAACTATAAGAGATAATTCAATTTGGCAACCGGCAATGTAATTAGCATGCCGAATATTACTTGGAATGTGAATTGGAACGAAATCGCCAATAGATAAAACCATTTTACAATTTGGGCCCAAGTTAGAAGCAGAGCCTAAGGTGTAAATTATCGATAGTCCATATCTCGGAAACTATAAGAGATAATGCAATTTGGCAACCGGCAATGTAATTAGCATGCCGAATATTACTTGGAATGTGAATTGGAACGAAATCGCCAATAGATAAGACCATTTTACAATTTGGGACCAAGTTAGAAGCAGAGCCTAAGGTGTAAATTATCCATAGTCCATATCTCGGAAACTATAAGAGATAATGCAATTTGGCAACCGGCAATGTAATTAGCATGCCGAATATTACTTGGAATGTGAATTGGAATGAAATCGCCAATAGATAAGACCATTTTACAATTAGGGCCCAAGTTAGAAGCAGAGCCTAAGGTGTAAATTATGGATAGTCCATATCTCGGAAACTATCAGAGATAATGCAATTTGGCAACCGGCAATGTAATTAGCATGCCGAATATTACTTGGAATGTGAATTGGAACGAAATCGCCAATAGATAAGACGATTTTACAATTTGGGCCCAAGTTAGAAGCAGAGCCTAAGGTGTAAATAACCGATAGTCCATATCTCGGAAACTATAAGTGATAATGCAATTTGGCAACCGGCAATGTAATTAGCATGCCGAATATTACTTGGAATGTGAATTGGAACGAAATCGCCAATAGATAAGACGATTTTACAATTTGGGCCCAAGTTAGAAGCAGAGCCTAAGGTGTAAATTATCGATAGTCCATATCTCGGAAACTATAAGAGATAATGCAATTTGGCAACCGGCAATGTAATTAGCATGCCGAATACCACTTGGAATGTGAATTGGAACGAAATCGCCAATAGATAAGACCATTTTACAATTTGGGCCCAAGTTAGAAGCAGAGCCTAAGGTGTAAATTATCGATAGTCCATATCTCGGAAACTATAAGAGATAATTCAATTTGGCAACCGGCAATGTAATTAGCATGCCGAATATTACTTGGAATGTGAATTGGAACGAAATCGCCAATAGATAAAACCATTTTACAATTTGGGCCCAAGTTAGAAGCAGAGCCTAAGGTGTAAATTATCGATAGTCCATATCTCGGAAACTATAAGAGATAATGCAATTTGGCAACCGGCAATGTAATTAGCATGCCGAATATTACTTGGAATGTGAATTGGAACGAAATCGCCAATAGATAAGACCATTTTACAATTTGGGACCAAGTTAGAAGCAGAGCCTAAGGTGTAAATTATCCATAGTCCATATCTCGGAAACTATAAGAGATAATGCAATTTGGCAACCGGCAATGTAATTAGCATGCCGAATATTACTTGGAATGTGAATTGGAACGAAATCGCCAATAGATAAGACCATTTTACAATTTGGGCCCAAGTTAGAAGCAGAGCCTAAGGTGTAAATTATGGATAGTCCATATCTCGGAAACTATAAGAGATAATGCAATTTCGCAACCGGCAATGTAATTAGCATGCCGAATATTACTTGGAGTGTGAATTGGAACGAAATCGCCAATAGATAAGACCATTTTACAATTTGGGCCCAAGTTAGAAGCAGAGCCTAAGGTGTAAATTATCGATAGTCCGTATCTCGGAAACTATAAGAGATAATGCAATTTGGCAACCGGCAATGTAATTAGCATGCCGAATATTACTTGGAATGTGAATTGGAACGAAATCGCCAATAGATAAGACCATATTACAATTTGGGCCCAAGTTAGAAGCAGAGCCTAAGGTGTAAATTATCGATAGTCCATATCTCGGAAACTATAAGAGATAACGCAATTTGGCAACCGGCAATGTAATTAGCATGCCGAATATTACTTGGAATGTGAATTGGAACGAAATCGCCAATAGATAAGACCATTTTACAATTTGGGTGCGCCCAAGTTAGAAGCAGAGCCTAAGGTGTAAATTATCGATAGTCCATATCTCGGAAACTATAAGAGATAATGCAGTTTCGCAACCGGCAAAGTAGTTAGCATGCCGAATATTACTTGGAATGTGAATTGGGACGAAATCGCCAATAGATAAGACCATTTTACAATTTGGGCCCAAGTTAGAAGCAGAGCCTAAGGTGTAAATTATCGATAGTCCATATCTCGGAAACTATAAGATATAATGCAATTTGGCAACCGGCAATGTAATTAGCATGCCGAATATTACTTGGAATGTGAATTGGAACGAAATCGCCAATAGGTAAGACCATTTTACAATTTGGGCCCAAGTTAGAAGCAGAGCCTAAGGTGTAAATTATCGATAGTCCATATCTCGGAAACTATAAGATATAATGCAATTTGGCAACCGGCAATGTAATTAGCATGCCGAATATTACTTGGAATGTGAATTGGAACGAAATCGCCAATAGGTAAGACCATTTTACAATTTGGGCCCAAGTTAGAAGCAGAGCCTAAGGTGTAAATTATCGATAGTCCATATCTCGGAAACTATAAGAGATAATTCAATTTGGAAACCGGCAATGTAATTAGCATGCCGAATATTACTTGGAATGTGAATTGGAACGAAATCGCCAATAGATAAGACCATTTTACAATTTGGGCCCAAGTTAGAAGCAGAGCCTAAGGTGTAAATTATCGATAGTCCATATCTCGGAAACTATAAGAGATAATGCAATTTGGCAACCGGCAATGTAATTAGCATGCCGAATATTACTTGGAATGTGAATTGGAACGAAATCGCCAATAGATAAGGCCATTTTACAATTTGGGCCCAAGTTAGAAGCAGAGCCTAAGGTGTAAATTATCGATAGTCCATATCTCGGAAACTATAAGAGATAATGCAATTTGGCAACCGGCAATGTAATTAGCATGCCGAATATTACTTGGAATGTGAATTGGAACGAAATCGCCAATAGATAAGACCATTTTACAATTTGGGCCCAAGTTAGAAGCAGAGCCTAAGGTGTAAATTATCGATAGTCCATATCTCGGAAACTAAAAGAGATAATGCAATTTGGCAACCGGCAATGTAATTAGCATGCCGAATATTACTTGGAATGTGAATTGGAACGAAATCGCCAATAGATAAGACCATTTTACAATTTGGGCCCAAGTTAGAAGCAGAGCCTAAGGTGTAAATTATCGATAGTCCATATCTCGGAAACTATAAGAGATAATGCAGTTTCGCAACCGGCAATGTAATTAGCATGCCGAATATTACTTGGAATGTGAATTAGGACGAAATCGCCAATAGATAAGAAAATTTTACAATTTGGGCCCAAGTTAGAAGCAGAGCCTAAGGTGTAAATTATCGATAGTCCATATCTCGGAAACTATAAGAGATAATGCAATTTGGCAACCGGCAATGTAATTAGCATGCCGAATATTACTTGGACTGTGAATTGGAACGAAATCGCCAATAGATAAGACCATTTTACAATTTGGGCCCAAGTTAGAAGCAGAGCCTAAGGTGTAAATTATCGATAGTCCATATCTCGGAAACTATAAGAGATAATGCAATTTGGCAACCGGCAATGTAATTAGCATGCCGAATACCACTTGGAATGTGAATTGGAACGAAATCGCCAATAGATAAGACCATTTTACAATTTGGGCCCAAGTTAGAAGCAGAGCCTAAGGTGTAAATTATCGATAGTCCATATCTCGGAAACTATAAGAGATAATTCAATTTGGCAACCGGCAATGTAATTAGCATGCCGAATATTACTTGGAATGTGAATTGGAACGAAATCGCCAATAGATAAGACCATTTTACAATTTGGGCCCAAGTTAGAAGCAGAGCCTAAGGTGTAAATTATCGATAGTCCATATCTCGGAAACTAAAAGAGATAATGCAATTTGGCAACCGGCAATGTAATTAGCATGCCGAATATTACTTGGAATGTGAATTGGAACGAAATCGCCAATAGATAAGACCATTTTACAATTTGGGCCCAAGTTAGAAGCAGAGCCTAAGGTGTAAATTATCGATAGTCCATATCTCGGAAACTATAAGAGATAATGCAGTTTCGCAACCGGCAATGTAATTAGCATGCCGAATATTACTTGGAATGTGAATTGGGACGAAATCGCCAATAGATAAGACCATTTTACAATTTGGGCCCAAGTTAGAAGCAGAGCCTAAGGTGTAAATTATCGATAGTCCATATCTCGGAAACTATAAGAGATAATGCAATTTGGCAACCGGCAATGTAATTAGCATGCCGAATATTACTTGGAATGTGAATTGGAACGAAATCGCCAATAGATAAGACCATTTTACAATTTGGGCCCAAGGTAGAAGCAGAGCCTAAGGTGTAAATTATCGATAGTCCATATCTCGGGAACTATAAGAGATAATGCAATTTGGCAACCGGCAATGTAATTAGCATGCCGAATACCACTTGGAATGTGAATTGGAACGAAATCGCCAATAGATAAGACCATTTTACAATTTGGGCCCAAGTTAGAAGCAGAGCCTAAGGTGTAAATTATCGATAGTCCATATCTCGGGAACTATAAGAGATAATTCAATTTGGCAACCGGCAATGTAATTAGCATGCCGAATATTACTTGGAATGTGAATTGGAACGAAATCGCCAATAGATAAGACCATTTTACAATTTGGGCTCAAGTTAGAAGCAGAGCCTAAGGTGTAAATTATCGATAGTCCATATCTCGGAAACTAAAAGAGATAATGCAATTTGGCAACCGGCAATGTAATTAGCATGCCGAATACCACTTGGAATGTGAATTGGAACGAAATCGCCAATAGATAAGACCATTTTACAATTTGGGCCCAAGTTAGAAGCAGAGCCTAAGGTGTAAATAATCGATAGTCCATATCTCGGAAACTATAAGAGATAATGCAATTTGGCAAACGGCAATGTAATTAGCATGCCGAATATTACTTGGAATGTGAATTGGAACGAAATCGCCAATAGATAAGACCATTTTACAATTTGGGCCCAAGTTAGAAGCAGAGCCTAAGGTGTAAATTATCGATAGTCCATATCTCGGAAACTATAAGAGATAATGCAATTTGGCAACCGGCAATGTAATTAGCATGCCGAATACCACTTGGAATGTGAATTGGAACGAAATCGCCAATAGATAAGACCATTTTACAATTTGGGCCCAAGTTAGAAGCAGAGCCTAAGGTGTAAATTATCGATAGTCCATATCTCGGAAACTATAAGAGATAATTCAATTTGGCAACCGGCAATGTAATTAGCATGCCGAATATTACTTGGAATGTGAATTGGAACGAAATCGCCAATAGATAAAACCATTTTACAATTTGGGCCCAAGTTAGAAGCAGAGCCTAAGGTGTAAATTATCGATAGTCCATATCTCGGAAACTATAAGAGATAATGCAATTTGGCAACCGGCAATGTAATTAGCATGCCGAATATTACTTGGAATGTGAATTGGAACGAAATCGCCAATAGATAAGACGATTTTACAATTTGGGCCCAAGTTAGAAGCAGAGCCTAAGGTGTAAATTACCGATAGTCCATATCTTGGAAACTATAAGAGATAATGCAATTTGGCAACCGGCAATGTAATTAGCATGCCGAATATTACTTGGAATGTGAATTGGAACGAAATCGCCAATAGATAAGACCATTTTACAATTTGGGCCCAAGTTAGAAGCAGAGCCTAAGGTGTAAATTATCGATAGTCCATATCTCGGAAACTATAAGAGATAATCCAATTTGGCAACCGGCAATGTAATTAGCATGCCGAATATTACTTGGAATGTGAATTGGAATGAAATCGCCAATAGATAAGACCATTTTACAATTTGGGCCCAAGTTAGAAGCAGAGCCTAAGGTGTAAATTATCGATAGTCCATATCTCGGAAACTATCAGAGATAATGCAATTAGGCAACCGGCAATGTAATTAGCATACCGAATATTACTTGGAATGTGAATTGGAACGAAATCGCCAATAGTTAAGACGATTTTACAATTTGGGCCCAAGTTAGAAGCAGAGCCTAAGGTGTAAATTACCGATAGTCCATATCTCGGAAACTATAAGTGATAATGCAATTTGGCAACCGGCAATGTAATTAGCATGCCGAATATTACTTGGAATGTGAATTGGAACGAAATCGCCAATAGATAAGACCATTTTACAATTTGGGCCCAAGTTAGAAGCAGAGCCTAAGGTGTAAATTATCGATAGTCCATATCTCGGAAACTATAAGAGATAATGCAATTTGGCAACCGGCAATGTAATTAGCATGCCGAATATTACTTGGAATGTGAATTGGAATGAAATCGCCCATAGATAAGAAAATTTTACAATTTGGGCCCAAGTTAGAAGCAGAGCCTAAGGTGTAAATTATCCATAGTCCATATCTCGGAAACTATAAGAGATAATGCAATTTGGCAACTGGCAATGTAATTAGCATGCCGAATATTACTTGGAATGTGAATTGGGACGAAATCGCCAATAGATAAGACCATTTTACAATTTGGGCCCAAGTTAGAAGCAGAGCCTAAGGTGTAAATTATCGATAGTCCATATCTCGGAAACTATAAGAGATAATGCAATTTGGCAACCGGCAATGTATTTAGCATGCCGAATATTACTTGGAATGTGAATTGGAACGAAATCGCCAATAGATAAGACCATTTTACAATTTGGGACCAAGTTAGAAGCAGAGCCTAAGGTGTAAATTATCCATAGTCCATATCTCGGAAACTATAAGAGATAATGCAATTTGGCAACCGGCAATGTAATTAGCATGCCGAATATTACTTGGAATGTGAATTGGAACGAAATCGCCAATAGATAAGACCATTTTACAATTTGGGCCCAAGTTAGAAGCAGAGCCTAAGGTGTAAATTATGGATAGTCCATATCTCGGAAACTATAAGAGATAATGCAATTTCGCAACAGGCAATGTAATTAGCATGCCGAATATTACTTGGAGTGTGAATTGGAACGAAATCGCCAATAGATAAGACCATTTTACAATTTGGGCCCAAGTTAGAAGCAGAGCCTAAGGTGTAAATTATCGATAGTCCGTATCTCGGAAACTATAAGAGATAATGCAATTTGGCAACCGGCAATGTAATTAGCATGCCGAATATTACTTGGAATGTGAATTGGAACGAAATCGCCAATAGATAAGACCATATTACAATTTGGGCCCAAGTTAGAAGCAGAGCCTAAGGTGTAAATTATCGATAGTCCATATCTCGGAAACTATAAGAGATAACGCAATTTGGCAACCGGCAATGTAATTAGCATGCCGAATATTACTTGGAATGTGAATTGGAACGAAATCGCCAATAGATAAGACCATTTTACAATTTGGGCCCAAGTTAGAAGCAGTGCCTAAGGTGTAAATTATCGATAGTCCATATCTCGGAAACTATAAGAGATAATGCAGTTTCGCAACCGGCAAAGTAATTAGCATGCCGAATATTACTTGGAATGTGAATTGGGACGAAATCGCCAATAGATAAGACCATTTTACAATTTGGGCCCAAGTTAGAAGCAGAGCCTAAGGTGTAAATTATCGATAGTCCATATCTCGGAAACTATAAGAGATAATGCAATTTGGCAACCGGCAATGTAATTAGCATGCCGAATATTACTTGGAAAGTGAATTGGAACGAAATCGCCAATAGATAAGACCATATTACAATTTGGGCCCAAGTTAGAAGCAGAGCCTAAGGTGTAAATTATCGATAGTCCATATCTCGGAAACTATAAGAGATAACGCAATTTGGCAACCGGCAATGTAATTAGCATGCCGAATATTACTTGGAATGTGAATTGGAACGAAATCGCCAATAGATAAGACCATTTTACAATTTGGGCCCAAGTTAGAAGCAGAGCCTAAGGTGTAAATTATCGATAGTCCATATCTCGGAAACTATAAGAGATAATGCAGTTTCGCAACCGGCAAAGTAATTAGCATGCCGAATATTACTTGGAATGAAAATTGGGACGAAATCGCCAATAGATAAGACCATTTTACAATTTGGGCCCAAGTTAGAAGCAGAGCCTAAGGTGTAAATTATCGATAGTCCATATCTCGGAAACTATAAGAGATAATGCAATTTGGCAACCGGCAATGTAATTAGCATGCCGAATACCACTTGGAATGTGAATTGGAACGAAATCGCCAATAGATAAGACCATTTTACAATTTGGGCCCTAGTTAGAAGCAGAGCCTAAGGTGTAAATTGTCGATAGTCCATATCTCGGAAACTATAAGAGATAATGCAATTTGGCAACCGGCAATATAATTAGCATGCCGAATATTACTTGGAAAGTGAATTGGAACGAAATCGCCAATAGATAAGACCATATTACAATTTGGGCCCAAGTTAGAAGCAGAGCCTAAGGTGTAAATTATCGATAGACCATATCTCGAAAACTATAAGAGATAATGCAATTTGGCAACCGGCAATGTAATTAACATGCCGAATATTACTTGGAATGTGAATTGGAACGAAATCGCCAATAGATAAGACCATTTTACAATTTGGGCCCAAGTTAGAAGCAGAGCCTAAGGTGTAAATTATCGATAGTCCATATCTCGGAAACTATAAGAGATAATTCAATTTGGAAACCGGCAATGTAATTAGCATGCCGAATATTACTTGGAATGTGAATTGGAACGAAATCGCCAATAGATAAGACCATTTTACAATTTGGGCCTAAGTTAGAAGCAGAGGCTAAGGTGTAAATTATCGATAGTCCATATCTCGGAAACTATAAGATATAATGCAATTTGGCAACCGGCAATGTAATTAGCATGCCGAATATTACTTGGAATGTGAATTGGAACTAAATCGCCAATAGATAAGGCCATTTTACAATTTGGGCCCAAGTTAGAAGCAGAGCCTAAGGTGTAAATTATCGATAGTCCATATCTCGGAAACTATAAGAGATAATGCAATTTGGCAACCGGCAATGTAATTAGCATGCCGAATATTACTTGGAATGTGAATTGGAACGAAATCGCCAATAGATAAGACCATTTTACAATTTGGGCCCAAGTTAGAAGCAGAGCCTAAGGTGTAAATTATCGATAGTCCATATCTCGGAAACTATAAGAGATAATGCAATTTGGCAACCGGCAATGTAATTAGCATGCCGAATATTACTTGGAATGTGAATAGGAACGAAATCGCCAATAGATAAGACCATTTTACAATTTGGGCCCAAGTTAGAAGCAGAGCCTAAGGTGTAAATTATCGATAGTCCATATCTCGGAAACAATAAGAGATAATGCAATTTGGCAACCGGCAATGTAATTAGCATGCCGAATACCACTTGGAATGTGAATTGGAACGAAATCGCCAATAGATAAGACCATTTTACAATTTGGGCCCAAGTTAGAAGCAGAGCCTAAGGTGTAAATTATCGATAGTCCATATCTTGGAAACTATAAGAGATAATTCAATTTGGCAACCGGCAATGTAATTAGCATGCCGAATATTACTTGGAATGTGAATTGGAACGAAATCGCCAATAGATAAGACCATTTTACAATTTGGGCCCAAGTTAGAAGCAGAGCCTAAGGTGTAAATTATCGATAGTCCATATCTCGGAAACTAAAAGAGATAATGCAATTTGGCAACCGGCAATGTAATTAGCATGCCGAGTATTACTTGGAATGTGAATTGGAACGAAATCGCCAATAGATAAGACCATTTTACAATTTGGGCCCAAGTTAGAAGCAGAGCCTAAGGTGTAAATTATCGATAGTCCATATCTCGGAAACTATAAGAGATAATGCAGTTTCGCAACCGGCAATGTAATTAGCATGCCGAATATTACTTGGAATGTGAATTGGGACGAAATCGCCAATAGATAAGACCATTTTACAATTTGGGCCCAAGTTAGAAGCAGAGCCTAAGGTGTAAATTATCGATAGTCCATATCTCGGAAACTATAAGAGATAATGCAATTTGGCAACCGGCAATGTAATTAGCATGCCGAATATTACTTGGAATGTGAATTGGAACGAAATCGCCAATAGATAAGACCATTTTACAATTTGGGCCCAAGTTAGAAGCAGAGCCTAAGGTGTAAATTATCGATAGTCCATATCTCGGAAACTAAAAGAGATAATGCAATTTGGCAACCGGCAATGTAATTAGCATGCCGAATACCACTTGGAATGTGAATTGGAACGAAATCGCCAATAGATAAGACCATTTTACAATTTGGGCCCAAGTTAGAAGCAGAGCCTAAGGTGTAAATTATCGATAGTCCATATCTCGGAAACTATAAGAGATAATGCAATTTGGCAACCGGCAATGTAATTATCATGCCGAATATTACTTGGAATGTGAATTGGAACGAAATCGCCAATAGATAAGACCATTTTACAATTTGGGCCCAAGTTAGAAGCAGAGCCTAAGGTGTAAATTATCGATAGTCCATATCTCGGAAACTATAAGAGATAATGCAATTTGGCAACCGGCAATGTAATTAGCATGCCGAATACCACTTGGAATGTGAATTGGAACGAAATCGCCAATAGATAAGACCATTTTACAATTTGGGCCCAAGTTAGAAGCAGAGCCTAAGGTGTAAATTATCGATAGTCCATATCTCGGAAACTATAAGAGATAATTCAATTTGGCAACCGGCAATGTAATTAGCATGCCGAATATTACTTGGAATGTGAATTGGAACGAAATCGCCAATAGATAAAACCATTTTACAATTTGGGCCCAAGTTAGAAGCAGAGCCTAAGGTGTAAATTATCGATAGTCCATATCTCGGAAACTATCAGAGATAATGCAATTTGGCAACCGGCAATGTAATTACCATGCCGAATATTACTTGGAATGTGAATTGGAACGAAATCGCCAATAGATAAGACGATTTTACAATTTGGGCCCAAGTTAGAAGCAGAGCCTAAGGTGTAAATTACCGATAGTCCATATCTCGGAAACTATAAGTGATAATGCAATTTGGCAACCGGCAATGTAATTAGCATGCCGAATATTACTTGGAATGTGAATTGGAACGAAATCGCCAATAGATAAGACCATTTTACAATTTGGGCCCAAGTTAGAAGCAGAGCCTAAGGTGTAAATTATCGATAGTCCATATCTCGGAAACTATAATAGATAATGCAATTTGGCAACCGGCAATGTAATTAGCATTCCGAATATTACTTGGAATGTGAATTGGAATGAAATCGTCAATAGATAAGAAAATTTTACAATTTGTGCCCATGTTAGAAGCAGAGCCTAAGGTGTAAATTATCCATAGTCCATATCTCGGAAACTGTAAGAGATAATGCAATTTGGCAACTGGCAATGTAATTAGCATGCCGAATATTACTTGGAATGTGAATTGGGACGAAATCGCCAATAGATAAGACCATTTTACAATTTGGGCCCAAGTTAGAAGCAGAGCCTAAGGTGTAAATTATCGATAGTCCATATCTCGGAAACTATAAGAGATAATGCAACTTGGCCACCGGCAATGTAATTAGCATGTCGAATATTACTTGGAATGTGAATTGGAACGAAATCGCCAATAGATAAGACCATTTTACAATTTGGGCCCAAGTTAGAAGCAGAGCCTAAGATGTAAATTATCGATAGTCCATATCTCGGAAACTATAAGAGATAATGCAATTTGGCAACCGGCAATGTAATTAGCATGCCGAATATTACTTGGAATGTGAATTGGAACGAAATCGCCAATAGATAAGACCATTTTACAATTTGGGACCAAGTTAGAAGCAGAGCCTAAGGTGTAAATTATCCATAGTCCATATCTCGGAAACTATAAGAGATAATGCAATTTGGCAACCGGCAATGTAATTAGCATGCCGAATATTACTTGGAATGTGAATTGGAACGAAATCGCCAATAGATAAGACCATTTTACAATTTGGGCCCAAGTTAGAAGCAGAGCCTAAGGTGTAAATTATGGATAGTCCATATCTCGGAAACTATAAGAGATAATGCAATTTCGCAACCGGCAATGTAATTAGCATGCCGAATATTACTTGGAGTGTGAATTGGAACGAAATCGCCAATAGATAAGACCATTTTACAATTTGGGCCCAAGTTAGAAGCAGAGCCTAAGGTGTAAATTATCGATAGTCCGTATCTCGGAAACTATAAGAGATAATGCAGTTTCGCAACCGGCAAAGTAATTAGCATGCCGAATATTACTTGGAATGTGAATTGGGACGAAATCGCCAATAGATAAGACCATTTTACAATTTGGGCCCAAGTTAGAAGCAGAGCCTAAGGTGTAAATTATCGATAGTCCATATCTCGGAAACTATAAGAGATAATGCAATTTGGCAACCGGCAATGTAATTAGCATGCCGAATATTACTTGGAATGTGAATTGGAACGAAATCGCCAATAGATAAGACCATTTTACAATTTGGGCCCAAGTTAGAAGCAGAGCCTAAGGTGTAAATTATCGATAGTCCATATCTCGGAAACTATAAGAGATAATGCAATTTGGCAACCGGCAATGTAATTAGCATGCCGAATACCACTTGGAATGTGAATTGGAACGAAATCGCCAATAGATAAGACCATTTTACAATTTGGGCCCAAGTTAGAAGCAGAGCCTAAGGTGTAAATTATCGATAGTCCATATCTCGGAAACTATAAGAGATAATTCAATTTGGCAACCGGCAATGTAATTAGCATGCCGAATATTACTTGGAATGTGAATTGGAACGAAATCGCCAATAGATAAGACCATTTTACAATTTGGGCCCAAGTTAGAAGCAGAGCCTAAGGTGTAAATTATCGATAGTCCATATCTCTGAAACTATAAGAGATAATGCAATTTGGCAAACGGCAATGTAATTAGCATGCCGAATATTACTTGGAATGTGAATTGGAATGAAATCGCCAATAGATAAGACCATTTTACAATTTGGGCCCAAGTTAGAAGCAGAGCCTAAGGTGTAAATTATCCATAGTCCGTATCTCGAAAACTATAAGAGATAATGCAATTTGGCAACCGGCAATGTAACTAGCATTCCGAATACTACTTGGAATGTGAATTGGAACGAAATCGCCAATAGATAAGACCATTTTACAGTTTGGGCCCAAGTTAGAAGCAGAGCCTAAGGTTAAAAATAATCGATAGTCCATATCTCGGAAACTATAAGAGATAATGCAATTTGGGAACCGGCAATGTAATTAGCATGCCGAATATTACTTGGAATGTGAATTGGAACGAAATCGCCAATAGATAAGACCATTTTACAATTTGGGCCCAAGTTAGAAGCAGAGCCTAAGGTGTAAATTATCGATAGTCCATATCTCGGAAACTATAAGAGATAATGCAACTTGGCCACCGGCAATGTAATTAGCATGCCGAATATTACTTGGAATGTGAATTGGAACGAAATCGCCAATAGGTAAGACCATTTTACAATTTGGGCCCAAGTTAGAAGCAGAGCCTAAGGTGTAAATTATCGATAGTCCATATCTCGGAAACTATAGGAGATAATTCAATTTGGCAACCGGCAATGTAATTTGCATGCCGAATATTACTTGGAATGTGAATTGGAAAGAAATCGCCAATAGATAAGACGATTTTACAATTTGGGCCCAAGTTAGAAGCAGAGCCTAAGGTGTAAATTATCGATAGTCCATATCTCGGAAACTATAAGAGATAATGCAATTTGGCAACCGGCAATGTAATTAGCATGCCGAATATTACTTGGAATGTGAATTGGAAAGAAATCGCCAATAGATAAGACGATTTTACAATTTGGGCCCAAGTTAGAAGCAGAGCCTAAGGTGTAAATTATCGATAGTCCATGTCTCGGAAACTATAAGAGATAATGCAATTTGGCAACCGGCAATTTAATTAACATGCCGAATATTACTTGGAATGTGAATTGGAACGAAATCGCCAATAGATAAGACCATTTTACAATTTGGGCCCAAGTTAGAAGCAGAGCCTAAGGTGTAAATTATCGATAGTCCATATCTCGGAAACTATAAGAGATAATGCAACTTGGCCACCGGCAATGTAATTAGCATGCCGAATATTACTTGGAATGTGAATTGGAACGAAATCGCCAATAGGTAAGACCATTTTACAATTTGGGCCCAAGTTAGAAGCAGAGCCTAAGGTGTAAATTATCGATAGTCCATATCTCGGAAACTATCAGAGATAATGCAATTTGGCAACCGGCAATGTAATTAGCATGCCGAATATTACTTGGAATGTGAATTGGAACGAAATCGCCAATAGATAAGACGATTTTACAATTTGGGCCCAAGTTAGAAGCAGAGCCTAAGGTGTAAATTACCGATAGTCCATATCTCGGAAACTATAAGTGATAATGCAATTTGGCAACCGGCAATGTAATTAGCATGCCGAATATTACTTGGAATGTGAATTGGAACGAAATCGCCAATAGATAAGACCATTTTACAATTTGGGCCCAAGTTAGAAGCAGAGCCTAAGGTGTAAATTATCGATAGTCCATATCTCGGAAACTATAAGAGATAATGCAATTTGGCAACCGGCAATGTAATTAGCATTCCGAATATTACTTGGAATGTGAATTGGAATGAAATCGTCAATAGATAAGAAAATTTTACAATTTGGGCCCAAGTTAGAAGCAGAGCCTAAGGTGTAAATTATCCATAGTCCATATCTCGGAAACTGTAAGAGATAATGCAATTTGGCAACTGGCAATGTAATTAGCATGCCGAATATTACTTGGAATGTGAATTGGGACGAAATCGCCAATAGATAAGACCATTTTACAATTTGGGCCCAAGTTAGAAGCAGAGCCTAAGGTGTAAATTATCGATAGTCCATATCTCGGAAACTATAAGAGATAATGCAACTTGGCCACCGGCAATGTAATTAGCATGTCGAATATTACTTGGAATGTGAATTGGAACGAAATCGCCAATAGATAAGACCATTTTACAATTTGGGCCCAAGTTAGAAGCAGAGCCTAAGATGTAAATTATCGATAGTCCATATCTCGGAAACTATAAGAGATAATGCAATTTGGCAACCGGCAATGTAATTAGCATGCCGAATATTACTTGGAATGTGAATTGGAACGAAATCGCCAATAGATAAGACCATTTTACAATTTGGGACCAAGTTAGAAGCAGAGCCTAAGGTGTAAATTATCCATAGTCCATATCTCGGAAACTATAAGAGATAATGCAATTTGGCAACCGGCAATGTAATTAGCATGCCGAATATTACTTGGAATGTGAATTGGAACGAAATCGCCAATAGATAAGACCATTTTACAATTTGGGCCCAAGTTAGAAGCAGAGCCTAAGGTGTAAATTATGGATAGTCCATATCTCGGAAACTATAAGAGATAATGCAATTTCGCAACCGGCAATGTAATTAGCATGCCGAATATTACTTGGAGTGTGAATTGGAACGAAATCGCCAATAGATAAGACCATTTTACAATTTGGGCCCAAGTTAGAAGCAGAGCCTAAGGTGTAAATTATCGATAGTCCGTATCTCGGAAACTATAAGAGATAATGCAGTTTCGCAACCGGCAAAGTAATTAGCATGCCGAATATTACTTGGAATGTGAATTGGGACGAAATCGCCAATAGATAAGACCATTTTACAATTTGGGCCCAAGTTAGAAGCAGAGCCTAAGGTGTAAATTATCGATAGTCCATATCTCGGAAACTATAAGAGATAATGCAATTTGGCAACCGGCAATGTAATTAGCATGCCGAATATTACTTGGAATGTGAATTGGAACGAAATCGCCAATAGATAAGACCATTTTACAATTTGGGCCCAAGTTAGAAGCAGAGCCTAAGGTGTAAATTATCGATAGTCCATATCTCGGAAACTATAAGAGATAATGCAATTTGGCAACCGGCAATGTAATTAGCATGCCGAATATTACTTGGAATGTGAATTGGAACGAAATCGCCAATAGATAAGACCATATTACAATTTGGGCCCAAGTTAGAAGCAGAGCCTAAGGTGTAAATTATCGATAGTCCATATCTCGGAAACTATAAGAGATAATGCAATTTGGCAACCGGCAATGTAATTAGCATGCCGAATATTACTTGGAATGTGAATTGGAACGAAATCGCCAATAGATAAGACCATTTTACAATTTGGGCCCAAGTTAGAAGCAGAGCCTAAGGTGTAAATTATCGATAGTCCATATCTCGGAAACTATAAGAGATAATGCAATTTGGCAACCGGCAATGTAATTAGCATGCCGAATACTACTTGGAATGTGAATTGGAACGAAATCGCCAATAGGTAAGACCATTTTACAATTTGGGCCCAAGTTAGAAGCAGAGCCTAAGGTGTAAATTATCGATAGTCCATATCTCGGAAACTATAAGAGATAATTCAATTTGGCAACCGGCAATGTAATTAGCATGCCGAATACCACTTGGAATGTGAATTGGAACGAAATCGCCAATAGATAAGACCATTTTACAATTTGGGCCCAAGTTAGAAGCAGAGCCTAAGGTGTAAATTATCGATAGTCCATATCTCGGAAACTATAAGAGATAATTCAATTTGGCAACCGGCAATGTAATTAGCATGCCGAATATTACTTGGAATGTGAATTGGAACGAAATCGCCAATAGATAAGACCATTTTACAATTTGGGCCCAAGTTAGAAGCAGAGCCTAAGGTGTAAATTATCGATAGTCCATATCTCTGAAACTATAAGAGATAATGCAATTTGGCAAACGGCAATGTAATTAGCATGCCGAATATTACTTGGAATGTGAATTGGAATGAAATCGCCAATAGATAAGACCATTTTACAATTTGGGCCCAAGTTAGAAGCAGAGCCTAAGGTGTAAATTATCCATAGTCCATATCTCGAAAACTATAAGAGATAATGCAATTTGGCAACTGGCAATGTAATTAGCATGCCGAATATTACTTGGAATGTGAATTGGGACGAAATCGCCAATAGATAAGACCATTTTACAATTTGGGCCCAAGTTAGAAGCAGAGCCTAAGGTGTAAATTATCGATAGTCCATATCTCGGAAACTATAAGAGATAATGCAATTTGGCAACCGGCAATGTAACTAGCATTCCGAATACTACTTGGAATGTGAATTGGAACGAAATCGCCAATAGATAAGACCATTTTACAGTTTGGGCCCAAGTTAGAAGCAGAGCCTAAGGTTAAAAATAATCGATAGTCCATATCTCGGAAACTATAAGAGATAATGCAATTTGGGAACCGGCAATGTAATTAGCATGCCGAATATTACTTGGAATGTGAATTGGAACGAAATCGCCAATAGATAAGACCATTTTACAATTTGGGCCCAAGTTAGAAGCAGAGCCTAAGGTGTAAATTATCGATAGTCCATATCTCGGAAACTATAAGAGATAATGCAACTTGGCCACCGGCAATGTAATTAGCATGCCGAATATTACTTGGAATGTGAATTGGAACGAAATCGCCAATAGGTAAGACCATTTTACAATTTGGGCCCAAGTTAGAAGCAGAGCCTAAGGTGTAAATTATCGATAGTCCATATCTCGGAAACTATAGGAGATAATTCAATTTGGCAACCGGCAATGTAATTAGCATGCCGAATATTACTTGGAATGTGAATTGTAACGAAATCGCCAATAGATAAGACCATTTTACAATTTGGGCCCAAGTTAGAAGCAGAGCCTAAGGTGTAAATTATCGATAGTCCATATCTCGGAAACTATAAGAGATAATGCAATTTGGCAACCGGCAATGTAATTAGCATGCCGAATATTACTTGGAATGTGAATTGGAAAGAAATCGCCAATAGATAAGACGATTTTACAATTTGGGCCCAAGTTAGAAGCAGAGCCTAAGGTGTAAATTATCGATAGTCCATATCTCGGAAACTATAAGAGATAATGCAATTTGGCAACCGGCAATTTAATTAACATGCCGAATATTACTTGGAATGTGAATTGGAACGAAATCGCCAATAGATAAGACCATTTTACAATTTGGGCCCAAGTTAGAAGCAGAGCCTAAGGTGTAAATTATCGATAGTCCATATCTCGGAAACTATAAGAGATAATGCAACTTGGCCACCGGCAATGTAATTAGCATGCCGAATATTACTTGGAATGTGAATTGGAACGAAATCGCCAATAGGTAAGACCATTTTACAATTTGGGCCCAAGTTAGAAGCAGAGCCTAAGGTGTAAATTATCGATAGTCCATATCTCGGAAACTATAGGAGATAATTCAATTTGGCAACCGGCAATGTAATTAGCATGCCGAATATTACTTGGAATGTGAATTGTAACGAAATCGCCAATAGATAAGACCATTTTACAATTTGGGCCCAAGTTAGAAGCAGAGCCTAAGGTGTAAATTATCGATAGTCCATATCTCGGAAACTATAAGAGATAATGCAATTTGGCAACCGGCAATGTAATTAGCATGCCGAATATTTCTTGGAATGTGAATTGGAACGAAATCGCCAATAGATAAGACGATTTTACACCTTAGGCTCTGCTTCTAACTTGGGCCCAAATTGTAAAATGGTCTTATCTATTGGCGATTTCGTTCCAATTCACATTCCAAGTGATATTCGGCATGCTAATTACATTGCCGGTTGCTAAATTGCATTATCTCTTATAGTTTCCGAGATATGGACTATCGATAATTTACATCTTAGGCTCTGCTTCTAACTTGGGCCCAAATTGTAAAATGGTCTTATCTATTGCCGATTTCGTTCCAATTCACATTCCAATAATATTCGGCATGCTAATTACATTGCCGGTTGCCAAATTGCATTATCTCTTATAGTTTCCGAGATATGGACTATCGATAATTTACACCTTAGGCTCTGCTTCTAACTTGGGCCCAAATAATAAAATGGTCTTATCTATTGGCGATTTCATTCCAATTCACATTCCAAGTAATATTAGGCATGCTAATTACATTGCCGGTTGCCAAATTGCATTATCTCTTATAGTTTCCGAGATATGGACTATCGATAATTTACACCTTAGGCTCTGCTTCTAACTTGGGCCCAAATTGTAAAATGGTCTTATCTATTGGCGATTTCGTTCCAATTCACATTCCAAGGAATATTCGGCATGCTAATTACATTGCCGGTTGCCAAATTGCATTATCTCTTATAGTTTCCGAGATATGGACTATCGGTTATTTACACCTTAGGCTCTGCTTCTAACTTGGGCCCAAATTGTAAAATGGTCTTATCTATTGGCGATTTCGTTCCAATTCACATTCTAAGTAATATTCGGCATGCTAATTACATTGCCGGTTGCCAAATTGCATTATCTCTTATAGTTTCCGAGATATGGACTATCGATAATTTACACCTTAGGCTCTGCTTCTAACTTGGGCCCAAATTGTAAAATGGTCTTATCTATTGGCGATTTCGTTCCAATTCACATTCCAAGTAATATTCGGCATGTTAATTAAATTGCCGGTTGCCAAATTGCATTATCTCTTATAGTTTCCGAGATATGGACTATCGATAATTTACACCTTAGGCTCTGCTTCTAACTTGGGCCCAAATTGTAAAATGGTCTTACCTATTGGCGATTTCGTTCCAATTCACATTCCAAGTAATATTCGGCATGTTAATTAAATTGCCGGTTGCCAAATTGCATTATCTCTTATAGTTTCCGAGATATGGACTATCGATAATTTACACCTTATTCTCTGCTTCTAACTTGGGCCCAAATTGTAAAATCGTCTTATCTATTGGCGATTTCGTTCCAATTCACATTCCAAGTAATATTCAGCATGCTAATTACATTGCCGGTTGCCAAATTGCATTATCTCTTATTGTTTCCGAGATATGGACTATCGATAATTTACACCTTAGGCTCTGCTTCTAACTTGGGCCCAAATTGTAATATGGTCTTATCTATTGGCGATTTCGTTCCAATTCACATTCCAAGTAATATTCGGCATGCTAATTACATTGCCGGTTGCCAAATTGCATTATCTCTTGTAGTTTCCGAGATCGTCTTTCCCAAATCGTCTTATCTATTGGCGATTTCGTTCCAATTCACATTCCAAGTTGTGAATGTGAATTGGAACGAAATCGCCAATAGATTAGACCATTTTACAATTTGGGCCCAAGTTAGAAGCAGAGCCTAAGGTGTAAATTATCGATAGTCCATATCTCGGAAACTATAAGAGATAATGCAATTTGGTAACCGGCAATGTAATTAGCATGCCGAATATTACTTGGAATGTGAATTGGAACGAAATCGCCAATAGATAAGACCATTTTACAATTTGGGCCCAAGTTAGAAGCAGAGCCTAAGGTGTAAATTATCGATAGTCCATATCTCGGAAACTATAAGAGATAATGCAATTTGGTAACCGGCAATGTAATTAGCATGCCGAATATTACTTGGAATGTGAATTGGAACGAAATCGCCAATAGATAAGACCATTTTACAATTTGGGCCCAAGTTAGAAGCAGAGCCTAAGGTGTAAATTATCGATAGTCCATATTTCGGAAACTATAAGAGATAATGCAATTTGGCAACCGGCAATGTAATTAGCATGCCGAATATTACTTGGAATGTGAATTGGAACGAAATCGCCAATAGATAAGACCATTTTATAATTTGGGCCCAAGTTAAAAGCAGAGCCTAAGGTGTAAATTATCGATAGTCCATATCTCGGAAACTATAAGAGATAATGCAATTTGGCAACCGGCAATGTAATTAGCATGCCGAATATTACTTGGAATGTGAATTGGAACGAAATCGCCAATAGATAAGACCATATTACAATTTGGGCCCAAGTTAGAAGCAGAGCCTAAGGTGTAAATTATCGATAGTCCATATCTCGGAAACTATAAGAGATAATGCAATTTGGCAACCGGCAATGTAATTAGCATGCCGAATATTACTTGGAATGTGAATTGGAACGAAATCGCCAATAGATAAGACCATTTTACAATTTGGGCCCAAGTTAGAAGCAGAGCCTAAGGTGTAAATTATCGATAGTCCATATCTCGGAAACTATAAGAGATAATGCAATTTGGCAACCGGCAATGTAATTAGCATGCCGAATATTACTTGGAATGTGAATTGGAACGAAATCGCCAATAGGTAAGACCATTTTCAATTTGGGCCCAAGTTAGAAGCAGAGTCTAAGGTGTAAATTATCGATAGTCCATATCTCGGAAACTATAAGAGATAATTCAATTTGGCCACCGGCAATGTAATAGCATGCCGAATATTACTTGGAATGTGAATTGGAACGAAATCGCCAATAGATAAGACCATTTTACAATTTGGGCCCAAGTTAGAAGCAGAGCCTAAGGTGTAAATTATCGATAGTCCATATCTCGGAAACTATAAGAGATAATGCAATTTGGCAACCGGCAATGTAATTAGCATGCCGAATATTACTTGGAATGTGAATTGGAACGAAATTGCCAATAGATAAGGCCATTTTACAATTTGGGCCCAAGTTAGAAGCAGAGCCTAAGGTGTAAATTATCGATAGTCCATATCTCGGAAACTATAAGAGATAATGCAATTTGGCAACCGGCAATGTAATTAGCATGCCGAATATTACTTGGAATGTGAATTGGAACGAAATCGCCAATAGATAAGACCATTTTACAATTTGGGCCCAAGTTAGAAGCAGAGCCTAAGGTGTAAATTATCGATAGTCCATATCTCGGAAACTAAAAGAGATAATGCAATTTGGCAACCGGCAATGTAATTAGCATGCCGAATATTACTTGGAATGTGAATTGGAACGAAATCGCCAATAGATAAGACCATTTTACAATTTGGGCCCAAGTTAGAAGCAGAGCCTAAGGTGTAAATTATCGATAGTCCATATCTCGGAAACTATAAGAGATAATGCAGTTTCGCAACCGGCAATGTAATTAGCATGCCGAATATTACTTGGAATGTGAATTGGGACGAAATCGCCAATAGATAAGACCATTTTACAATTTGGGCCCAAGTTAGAAGCAGAGCCTAAGGTGTAAATTATCGATAGTCCATATCTCGGAAACTATAAGAGATAATGCAATTTGGCAACCGGCAATGTAATTAGCATGCCGAATATTACTTGGAATGTGAATTGGAACGAAATCACCAATAGATAAGACCATTTTACAATTTGGGCCCAAGTTAGAAGCAGAGCCTAAGGTGTAAATTATCGATAGTCCATATCTCGGAAACTATAAGAGATAATGCAATTTGGCAACCGGCAATGTGATTAGCATGCCGAATACCACTTGGAATATGAATTGGAACGAAATCGCCAATAGATAAACCATTTTACAATTTGGGCCCAAGTTAGAAGCAGAGCCTAAGGTGTAAATTATCGATAGTCCATATCTCGGAAACTATAAGAGATAATTCAATTTGACAACCGGCAATGTAATTAGCATGCCGAATATTACTTGGAATGTGAATTGGAACGAAATCGCCAATAGATAAGACCATTTTACAATTTGGGCCCAAGTTAGAAGCAGAGCCTAAGGTGTAAATTATCGATAGTCCATATCTCGGAAACTATAAGAGATAATGCAATTTGGCAACCGGCAATGTAATTAGCATGCCGAATATTACTTGGAATGTGAATTGGAACGAAATCGCCAATAGATAAGACCATTTTACAATTTGGGCCCAAGTTAGAAGCAGAGCCTAAGGTGTAAATTATCGATAGTCCATATCTCGGAAACTATAAGAGATAATGCAATTTGGCAACCGGCAATGTAATTAGCATGCCGAATATTATTTGGAATGTGAATTGGAATGAAATCGCCAATAGATAAGACCATTTTACAATTTGGGCCCAAGTTAGAAGCAGAGCCTAAGGTGTAAATTATCGATAGTCCATATCTCGGAAACTATAAGAGATAATGCAATTTGGCAACCGGCAATGTAATTAGCATGCCGAATACCACTTGGAATATGAATTGGAACGAAATCGCCAATAGATAAACCATTTTACAATTTGGGCCCAAGTTAGAAGCAGAGCCTAAGGTGTAAATTATCGATAGTCCATATCTCGGAAACTATAAGAGATAATGCAATTTGGCAACCGGCAATGTAATTAGCATGCCGAATATTACTTGGAATGTGAATTGGAATGAAATCGCCAATAGATAAGACCATTTTACAATTTGGGCCCAAGTTAGAAGCAGAGCCTAAGGTGTAAATTATCGATAGTCCATATCTCGGAAACTATAAGAGATAATGCAATTTGGCAACCGGCAATGTAATTAGCATGCCGAATATTACTTGGTATGTGAATTGGAACGAAATCGCCAATAGATAAGACGATTTTACAATTTGGGCCCAAGTTAGAAGCAGAGCCTAAGGTGTAAATTATCGATAGTCCATATCTCGGAAACTATAAGAGATAATGCAATTTGGCAACCGGCAATTTAATTAACATGCCGAATATTACTTGGAATGTGAATTGGAACGAAATCGCCAATAGATAAGACCATTTTACAATTTGGGCCCAAGTTAGAAGCAGAGCCTAAGGTGTAAATTATCGATAGTCCATATCTCGGAAACTATAAGAGATAATGCAATTTGGCAACCGGCAATGTAATTAGCATGCCGAATAGTACTTGGAATGTGAATTGGAACGAAATCGCCAATAGATAAGACGATTTTACACCTTAGGCTCTGCTTCTAACTTGGGCCCAAATTGTAAAATGGTCTTATCTATTGGCGATTTCGTTCCAATTCACATTCCAAGTAATATTCGGCATGCTAATTACATTGCCGGTTGCTAAATTGCATTATCTCTTATAGTTTCCGAGATATGGACTATCGATAATTTACATCTTAGGCTCTGCTTCTAACTTGGGCCCAAATTGTAAAATGGTCTTATCTATTGCCGATTTCGTTCCAATTCACATTCCAATAATATTCGGCATGCTAATTACATTGCCGGTTGCCAAATTGCATTATCTCTTATAGTTTCCGAGATATGGACTATCGATAATTTACACCTTAGGCTCTGCTTCTAACTTGGGCCCAAATTGTAAAATGGTTCGTCCATCGATCGATGGACGAACCTTCGGAAACTATAAGAGATAATGCAATTTGGCAACCGGCAATGTAATTAGCATGCCGAATATTACTTGGATTGTGAATTGGAACGAAATCGCCAATAGATAAGACCATTTTACAATTTGGGCCCAAGTTAGAAGCAGAGCCTAAGGTGTAAATTATCGATAGTCCATATCTCGGAAACTATAAGAGATAATGCAATTTGGCAACCGGCAATGTAATTAGCATGCCGAATATTACTTGGTATGTGAATTGGAACGAAATCGCCAATAGATAAGACGATTTTACAATTTGGGCCCAAGTTAGAAGCAGAGCCTAAGGTGTAAATTATCGATAGTCCATATCTCGGAAACTATAAGAGATAATGCAATTTGGCAACCGGCAATTTAATTAACATGCCGAATATTACTTGGAATGTGAATTGGAACGAAATCGCCAATAGATAAGACCATTTTACAATTTGGGCCCAAGTTAGAAGCAGAGCCTAAGGTGTAAATTATCGATAGTCCATATCTCGGAAACTATAAGAGATAATGCAATTTGGCAACCGGCAATGTAATTAGCATGCCGAATAGTACTTGGAATGTGAATTGGAACGAAATCGCCAATAGATAAGACGATTTTACACCTTAGGTTCTGCTTCTAACTTGGGCCCAAATTGTAAAATGGTCTTATCTATTGGCGATTTCGTTCCAATTCACATTCCAAGTAATATTCGGCATGCTAATTACATTGCCGGTTGCTAAATTGCATTATCTCTTATAGTTTCCGAGATATGGACTATCGATAATTTACATCTTAGGCTCTGCTTCTAACTTGGGCCCAAATTGTAAAATGGTCTTATCTATTGCCGATTTCGTTCCAATTCACATTCCAATAATATTCGGCATGCTAATTACATTGCCGGTTGCCAAATTGCATTATCTCTTATAGTTTCCGAGATATGGACTATCGATAATTTACACCTTAGGCTCTGCTTCTAACTTGGGCCCAAATTGTAAAATGGTCTTATCTATAGTCCATATTTCGGAAACTATAAGAGATAATGCAATTTGGCAACCGGCAATGTAATTAGCATGCCGAATATTACTTGGAATGTGAATTGGAACGAAATCGCCAATAGATAAGACCATTTTACAATTTGGGCCCAAGTTAGAAGCAGAGCCTAAGGTGTAAATTATCGATAGTCCATATCTCGGAAACTATAAGAGATAATGCAATTTGGCAACCGGCAATGTAATTAGCATGCCGAATATTACTTGGAATGTGAATTGGAACGAAATTGCCAATAGATAAGGCCATTTTACAATTTGGGCCCAAGTTAGAAGCAGAGCCTAAGGTGTAAATTATCGATAGTCCATATCTCGGAAACTATAAGAGATAATGCAATTTGGCAACCGGCAATGTAATTAGCATGCCGAATATTACTTGGAATGTCAATTGGAACGAAATCGCCAATAGATAAGACCATTTTACAATTTGGGCCCAAGTTAGAAGCAGAGCCTAAGGTGTAAATTATCGATAGTCCATATCTCGGAAACTAAAAGAGATAATGCAATTTGGCAACCGGCAATGTAATTAGCATGCCGAATATTACTTGGAATGTGAATTGGAACGAAATCGCCAATAGATAAGACCATTTTACAATTTGGGCCCAAGTTAGAAGCAGAGCCTAAGGTGTAAATTATCGATAGTCCATATCTCGGAAACTATAAGAGATAATGCAGTTTCGCAACCGGCAATGTAATTAGCATGCCGAATATTACTTGGAATGTGAATTGGGACGAAATCGCCAATAGATAAGACCATTTTACAATTTGGGCCCAAGTTAGAAGCAGAGCCTAAGGTGTAAATTATCGATAGTCCATATCTCGGAAACTCTAAGAGATAATGCAATTTGGCAACCGGCAATGTAATTAGCATGCCGAATATTACTTGGAATGTGAATTGGAACGAAATCACCAATAGATAAGACCATTTTACAATTTGGGCCCAAGTTAGAAGCAGAGCCTAAGGTGTAAATTATCGATAGTCCATATCTCGGAAACTATAAGAGATAATGCAATTTGGCAACCGGCAATGTGATTAGCATGCCGAATACCACTTGGAATATGAATTGGAACGAAATCGCCAATAGATAAACCATTTTACAATTTGGGCCCAAGTTAGAAGCAGAGCCTAAGGTGTAAATTATCGATAGTCCATATCTCGGAAACTATAAGAGATAATTCAATTTGACAACCGGCAATGTAATTAGCATGCCGAATATTACTTGGAATGTGAATTGGAACGAAATCGCCAATAGATAAGACCATTTTACAATTTGGGCCCAAGTTAGAAGCAGAGCCTAAGGTGTAAATTATCGATAGTCCATATCTCGGAAACTATAAGAGATAATGCAATTTGGCAACCGGCAATGTAATTAGCATGCCGAATATTACTTGGAATGTGAATTGGAACGAAATCGCCAATAGATAAGACCATTTTACAATTTGGGCCCAAGTTAGAAGCAGAGCCTAAGGTGTAAATTATCGATAGTCCATATCTCGGAAACTATAAGAGATAATGCAATTTGGCAACCGGCAATGTAATTAGCATGCCGAATATTATTTGGAATGTGAATTGGAATGAAATCGCCAATAGATAAGACCATTTTACAATTTGGGCCCAAGTTAGAAGCAGAGCCTAAGGTGTAAATTATCGATAGTCCATATCTCGGAAACTATAAGAGATAATGCAATTTGGCAACCGGCAATGTAATTAGCATGCCGAATACCACTTGGAATATGAATTGGAACGAAATCGCCAATAGATAAACCATTTTACAATTTGGGCCCAAGTTAGAAGCAGAGCCTAAGGTGTAAATTATCGATAGTCCATATCTCGGAAACTATAAGAGATAATGCAATTTGGCAACCGGCAATGTAATTAGCATGCCGAATATTACTTGGAATGTGAATTGGAATGAAATCGCCAATAGATAAGACCATTTTACAATTTGGGCCCAAGTTAGAAGCAGAGCCTAAGGTGTAAATTATCGATAGTCCATATCTCGGAAACTATAAGAGATAATGCAATTTGGCAACCGGCAATGTAATTAGCATGCCGAATATTACTTGGTATGTGAATTGGAACGAAATCGCCAATAGATAAGACGATTTTACAATTTGGGCCCAAGTTAGAAGCAGAGCCTAAGGTGTAAATTATCGATAGTCCATATCTCGGAAACTATAAGAGATAATGCAATTTGGCAACCGGCAATTTAATTAACATGCCGAATATTACTTGGAATGTGAATTGGAACGAAATCGCCAATAGATAAGACCATTTTACAATTTGGGCCCAAGTTAGAAGCAGAGCCTAAGGTGTAAATTATCGATAGTCCATATCTCGGAAACTATAAGAGATAATGCAATTTGGCAACCGGCAATGTAATTAGCATGCCGAATAGTACTTGGAATGTGAATTGGAACGAAATCGCCAATAGATAAGACGATTTTACACCTTAGGCTCTGCTTCTAACTTGGGCCCAAATTGTAAAATGGTCTTATCTATTGGCGATTTCGTTCCAATTCACATTCCAAGTAATATTCGGCATGCTAATTACATTGCCGGTTGCTAAATTGCATTATCTCTTATAGTTTCCGAGATATGGACTATCGATAATTTACATCTTAGGCTCTGCTTCTAACTTGGGCCCAAATTGTAAAATGGTCTTATCTATTGCCGATTTCGTTCCAATTCACATTCCAATAATATTCGGCATGCTAATTACATTGCCGGTTGCCAAATTGCATTATCTCTTATAGTTTCCGAGATATGGACTATCGATAATTTACACCTTAGGCTCTGCTTCTAACTTGGGCCCAAATTGTAAAATGGTCTTCGGAAACTATAAGAGATAATGCAATTTGGCAACCGGCAATGTAATTAGCATGCCGAATATTACTTGGAATGTGAATTGGAACGAAATCGCCAATAGATAAGACCATTTTACAATTTGGGCCCAAGTTAGAAGCAGAGCCTAAGGTGTAAATTATCGATAGTCCATATCTCGGAAACTATAAGAGATAATTCAATTTGGCAACCGGCAATGTAATTAGCATGCCGAATATTACTTGGAAAGTGAATTGGAACGAAATCGCCAATAGATAAGACCATTTTACAATTTGGGCCCAAGTTAGAAGCAGAGCCTAAGGTGTAAATTATCGACAGTCCATATCTCGGAAACTATAAGAGATAATGCAATTTGGCAACCGGCAATGCAATTAGCATGCCGAATATTACTTGGAATGTGAATTGGAACGAAATCACCAATAGATAAGACCATTTTACAATTTGAGCCCAAGTTAGAAGCAGAGCCTAAGGTGTAAATTATCGATAGTCCATATCTCGGAAACTATAAGAGATAATGCAATTTGGCAACCGGCAATGTAATTAGCATGCCGAATATTACTTGGAGAGTGAATTGGAACGAAATCGCCAATAGATAAGACCATTTTACAATTTGGGCCCAAGTTAGAAGCAGAGCCTAAGGTGTAAATTATCGATAGTCCATATCTCGGAAACTATAAGAGATAATGCAATTTGGCAACCGGCAATGTAATTAGCATGCCGAATATTACTTGGAGAGTGAATTGGAACGAAATCGCCAATAGATAAGACCATTTTACAATTTGGGCCCAAGTTAGAAGCAGAGCCTAAGGTGTAAATTATCGATAGTCCATATCTCGGAAACTATAAGAGATAATGCAATTTGGCAACCGGCAATGTAATTAGCATGCCGAATATTATTTGGAAAGTGAATTGGAACGAAATCGCCAATAGATAAGACCATTTTACAATTTGGGCCCAAGTTAGAAGCAGAGCCTAAGGTGTAAATTATCGATAGTCCATATCTCGGAAACTATAAGAGATAATGCAATTTGGCAACCGGCAATGTAATTAGCATGCCGAATATTACTTGGAATGTGAATTGGAACGAAATCGCCAATAGATAAGACCATTTTACAATTTGGGCCCAAGTTAGAAGCAGAGCCTAAGGTGTAAATTATCGATAGTCCATATCTCGGAAACTATAAGAGATAATGCAATTTGGCAACCGGCAATTTAATTAACATGCCGAATATTACTTGGAATGTGAATTGGAACGAAATCGCCAATAGATAAGACGATTTTACAATTTGGGCCCAAGTTAGAAGCAGAGCCTAAGGTGTAAATTATCGATAGTCCATATCTCGGAAACTATAAGAGATAATGCAATTTGGCAACCGGAAATGTAATTAGCATGCCGAATATTACTTGGAATGTGAATTGGAACGAAATCGCCAATAGATAAGACCATTTTACAATTTGGGCCCAAGTTAGAAGCAGAGCCTAAGGTGTAAATTATCGATAGTCCATATCTCGGAAACTATAAGAGATAATGCAATTTGGCAACCGGCAATGTAATTAGCATGCCGAATATTACTTGGAATGTGAATTGGAATGAAATCGCCAATAGATAAGACCATTTTACAATTTGGGCCCAAGTTAGAAGCAGAGCCTAAGGTGTAAATTATCGATAGTCCATATCTCGGAAACTATAAGAGATAATGCAATTTGGCACCCGGCAATGTAATTAGCATGCGGAATATTACTTGGAATGTGAATTGGAACGAAATCGGCAATAGATAAGACCATTTTACAATTTGGGCCCAAGTTAGAAGCAGAGCCTAAGGTGTAAATTATCGATAGTCCATATCTCGGAAACTATAAGAGATAATTCAATTTGACAACCGGCAATGTAATTAGCATGCCGAATATTACTTGGAATGTGAATTGGAACGAAATCGCCAATAGATAAGACCATTTTACAATTTGGGCCCAAGTTAGAAGCAGAGCCTAAGGTGTAAATTATCGATAGTCCATATCTCGGAAACTATAAGAGATAATGCAGTTTCGCAACCGGCAATGTAATTAGCATGCCGAATATTACTTGGAATGTGAATTGGGACGAAATCGCCAATAGATAAGACCATTTTACAATTTGGGCCCAAGTTAGAAGCAGAGCCTAAGGTGTAAATTATCGATAGTCCATATCTCGGAAACTATAAGAGATAATGCAATTTGGCAACCGGCAATGTAATTAGCATGCCGAATATTACTTGGAATGTGAATTGGAACGAAATCACCAATAGATAAGACCATTTTACAATTTGGGCCCAAGTTAGAAGCAGAGCCTAAGGTGTAAATTATCGATAGTCCATATCTCGGAAACTATAAGAGATAATGCAATTTGGCAACCGGCAATGTGATTAGCATGCCGAATACCACTTGGAATATGAATTGGAACGAAATCGCCAATAGATAAACCATTTTACAATTTGGGCCCAAGTTAGAAGCAGAGCCTAAGGTGTAAATTATCGATAGTCCATATCTCGGAAACTATAAGAGATAATTCAATTTGACAACCGGCAATGTAATTAGCATGCCGAATATTACTTGGAATGTGAATTGGAACGAAATCGCCAATAGATAAGACCATTTTACAATTTGGGCCCAAGTTAGAAGCAGAGCCTAAGGTGTAAATTATCGATAGTCCATATCTCGGAAACTATAAGAGATAATGCAATTTGGCAACCGGCAATGTAATTAGCATGCCGAATATTACTTGGAATGTGAATTGGAACGAAATCGCCAATAGATAAGACCATTTTACAATTTGGGCCCAAGTTAGAAGCAGAGCCTAAGGTGTAAATTATCGATAGTCCATATCTCGGAAACTATAAGAGATAATGCAATTTGGCAACCGGCAATGTAATTAGCATGCCGAATATTATTTGGAATGTGAATTGGAATGAAATCGCCAATAGATAAGACCATTTTACAATTTGGGCCCAAGTTAGAAGCAGAGCCTAAGGTGTAAATTATCGATAGTCCATATCTCGGAAACTATAAGAGATAATGCAATTTGGCAACCGGCAATGTAATTAGCATGCCGAATACCACTTGGAATATGAATTGGAACGAAATCGCCAATAGATAAACCATTTTACAATTTGGGCCCAAGTTAGAAGCAGAGCCTAAGGTGTAAATTATCGATAGTCCATATCTCGGAAACTATAAGAGATAATGCAATTTGGCAACCGGCAATGTAATTAGCATGCCGAATATTACTTGGAATGTGAATTGGAATGAAATCGCCAATAGATAAGACCATTTTACAATTTGGGCCCAAGTTAGAAGCAGAGCCTAAGGTGTAAATTATCGATAGTCCATATCTCGGAAACTATAAGAGATAATGCAATTTGGCAACCGGCAATGTAATTAGCATGCCGAATATTACTTGGTATGTGAATTGGAACGAAATCGCCAATAGATAAGACGATTTTACAATTTGGGCCCAAGTTAGAAGCAGAGCCTAAGGTGTAAATTATCGATAGTCCATATCTCGGAAACTATAAGAGATAATGCAATTTGGCAACCGGCAATTTAATTAACATGCCGAATATTACTTGGAATGTGAATTGGAACGAAATCGCCAATAGATAAGACCATTTTACAATTTGGGCCCAAGTTAGAAGCAGAGCCTAAGGTGTAAATTATCGATAGTCCATATCTCGGAAACTATAAGAGATAATGCAATTTGGCAACCGGCAATGTAATTAGCATGCCGAATATTACTTGGAATGTGAATTGGAACGAAATCGCCAATAGATAAGACGATTTTACACCTTAGGTTCTGCTTCTAACTTGGGCCCAAATTGTAAAATGGTCTTATCTATTGGCGATTTCGTTCCAATTCACATTCCAAGTAATATTCGGCATGCTAATTACATTGCCGGTTGCTAAATTGCATTATCTCTTATAGTTTCCGAGATATGGACTATCGATAATTTACATCTTAGGCTCTGCTTCTAACTTGGGCCCAAATTGTAAAATGGTCTTATCTATTGACGATTTCGTTCCAATTCACATTCCAATAATATTCGGCATGCTAATTACATTGCCGGTTGCCAAATTGCATTATCTCTTATAGTTTCCGAGATATGGACTATCGATAATTTACACCTTAGGCTCTGCTTCTAACTTGGGCCCAAATTGTAAAATGGTCTTATCTATAGTCCATATTTCGGAAACTATAAGAGATAATGCAATTTGGCAACCGGCAATGTAATTAGCATGCCGAATATTACTTGGAATGTGAATTGGAACGAAATCGCCAATAGATAAGACCATTTTACAATTTGGGCCCAAGTTAGAAGCAGAGCCTAAGGTGTAAATTATCGATAGTCCATATCTCGGAAACTATAAGAGATAATGCAATTTGGCAACCGGCAATGTAATTAGCATGCCGAATATTACTTGGAATGTGAATTGGAACGAAATTGCCAATAGATAAGGCCATTTTACAATTTGGGCCCAAGTTAGAAGCAGAGCCTAAGGTGTAAATTATCGATAGTCCATATCTCGGAAACTATAAGAGATAATGCAATTTGGCAACCGGCAATGTAATTAGCATGCCGAATATTACTTGGAATGTCAATTGGAACGAAATCGCCAATAGATAAGACCATTTTACAATTTGGGCCCAAGTTAGAAGCAGAGCCTAAGGTGTAAATTATCGATAGTCCATATCTCGGAAACTAAAAGAGATAATGCAATTTGGCAACCGGCAATGTAATTAGCATGCCGAATATTACTTGGAATGTGAATTGGAACGAAATCGCCAATAGATAAGACCATTTTACAATTTGGGCCCAAGTTAGAAGCAGAGCCTAAGGTGTAAATTATCGATAGTCCATATCTCGGAAACTATAAGAGATAATGCAGTTTCGCAACCGGCAATGTAATTAGCATGCCGAATATTACTTGGAATGTGAATTGGGACGAAATCGCCAATAGATAAGACCATTTTACAATTTGGGCCCAAGTTAGAAGCAGAGCCTAAGGTGTAAATTATCGATAGTCCATATCTCGGAAACTATAAGAGATAATGCAATTTGGCAACCGGCAATGTAATTAGCATGCCGAATATTACTTGGAATGTGAATTGGAACGAAATCACCAATAGATAAGACCATTTTACAATTTGGGCCCAAGTTAGAAGCAGAGCCTAAGGTGTAAATTATCGATAGTCCATATCTCGGAAACTATAAGAGATAATGCAATTTGGCAACCGGCAATGTGATTAGCATGCCGAATACCACTTGGAATATGAATTGGAACGAAATCGCCAATAGATAAACCATTTTACAATTTGGGCCCAAGTTAGAAGCAGAGCCTAAGGTGTAAATTATCGATAGTCCATATCTCGGAAACTATAAGAGATAATTCAATTTGACAACCGGCAATGTAATTAGCATGCCGAATATTACTTGGAATGTGAATTGGAACGAAATCGCCAATAGATAAGACCATTTTACAATTTGGGCCCAAGTTAGAAGCAGAGCCTAAGGTGTAAATTATCGATAGTCCATATCTCGGAAACTATAAGAGATAATGCAATTTGGCAACCGGCAATGTAATTAGCATGCCGAATATTACTTGGAATGTGAATTGGAACGAAATCGCCAATAGATAAGACCATTTTACAATTTGGGCCCAAGTTAGAAGCAGAGCCTAAGGTGTAAATTATCGATAGTCCATATCTCGGAAACTATAAGAGATAATGCAATTTGGCAACCGGCAATGTAATTAGCATGCCGAATATTATTTGGAATGTGAATTGGAATGAAATCGCCAATAGATAAGACCATTTTACAATTTGGGCCCAAGTTAGAAGCAGAGCCTAAGGTGTAAATTATCGATAGTCCATATCTCGGAAACTATAAGAGATAATGCAATTTGGCAACCGGCAATGTAATTAGCATGCCGAATACCACTTGGAATATGAATTGGAACGAAATCGCCAATAGATAAACCATTTTACAATTTGGGCCCAAGTTAGAAGCAGAGCCTAAGGTGTAAATTATCGATAGTCCATATCTCGGAAACTATAAGAGATAATGCAATTTGGCAACCGGCAATGTAATTAGCATGCCGAATATTACTTGGAATGTGAATTGGAATGAAATCGCCAATAGATAAGACCATTTTACAATTTGGGCCCAAGTTAGAAGCAGAGCCTAAGGTGTAAATTATCGATAGTCCATATCTCGGAAACTATAAGAGATAATGCAATTTGGCAACCGGCAATGTAATTAGCATGCCGAATATTACTTGGTATGTGAATTGGAACGAAATCGCCAATAGATAAGACGATTTTACAATTTGGGCCCAAGTTAGAAGCAGAGCCTAAGGTGTAAATTATCGATAGTCCATATCTCGGAAACTATAAGAGATAATGCAATTTGGCAACCGGCAATTTAATTAACATGCCGAATATTACTTGGAATGTGAATTGGAACGAAATCGCCAATAGATAAGACCATTTTACAATTTGGGCCCAAGTTAGAAGCAGAGCCTAAGGTGTAAATTATCGATAGTCCATATCTCGGAAACTATAAGAGATAATGCAATTTGGCAACCGGCAATGTAATTAGCATGCCGAATAGTACTTGGAATGTGAATTGGAACGAAATCGCCAATAGATAAGACGATTTTACACCTTAGGCTCTGCTTCTAACTTGGGCCCAAATTGTAAAATGGTCTTATCTATTGGCGATTTCGTTCCAATTCACATTCCAAGTAATATTCGGCATGCTAATTACATTGCCGGTTGCTAAATTGCATTATCTCTTATAGTTTCCGAGATATGGACTATCGATAATTTACATCTTAGGCTCTGCTTCTAACTTGGGCCCAAATTGTAAAATGGTCTTATCTATTGCCGATTTCGTTCCAATTCACATTCCAATAATATTCGGCATGCTAATTACATTGCCGGTTGCCAAATTGCATTATCTCTTATAGTTTCCGAGATATGGACTATCGATAATTTACACCTTAGGCTCTGCTTCTAACTTGGGCCCAAATTGTAAAATGGTCTTATCTATAGTCCATATTTCGGAAACTATAAGAGATAATGCAATTTGGCAACCGGCAATGTAATTAGCATGCCGAATATTACTTGGAATGTGAATTGGAACGAAATCGCCAATAGATAAGACCATTTTACAATTTGGGCCCAAGTTAGAAGCAGAGCCTAAGGTGTAAATTATCGATAGTCCATATCTCGGAAACTATAAGAGATAATTCAATTTGGCAACCGGCAATGTAATTAGCATGCCGAATATTACTTGGAAAGTGAATTGGAACGAAATCGCCAATAGATAAGACCATTTTACAATTTGGGCCCAAGTTAGAAGCAGAGCCTAAGGTGTAAATTATCGACAGTCCATATCTCGGAAACTATAAGAGATAATGCAATTTGGCAACCGGCAATGCAATTAGCATGCCGAATATTACTTGGAATGTGAATTGGAACGAAATCACCAATAGATAAGACCATTTTACAATTTGAGCCCAAGTTAGAAGCAGAGCCTAAGGTGTAAATTATCGATAGTCCATATCTCGGAAACTATAAGAGATAATGCAATTTGGCAACCGGCAATGTAATTAGCATGCCGAATATTACTTGGAGAGTGAATTGGAACGAAATCGCCAATAGATAAGACCATTTTACAATTTGGGCCCAAGTTAGAAGCAGAGCCTAAGGTGTAAATTATCGATAGTCCATATCTCGGAAACTATAAGAGATAATGCAATTTGGCAACCGGCAATGTAATTAGCATGCCGAATATTACTTGGAGAGTGAATTGGAACGAAATCGCCAATAGATAAGACCATTTTACAATTTGGGCCCAAGTTAGAAGCAGAGCCTAAGGTGTAAATTATCGATAGTCCATATCTCGGAAACTATAAGAGATAATGCAATTTGGCAACCGGCAATGTAATTAGCATGCCGAATATTATTTGGAAAGTGAATTGGAACGAAATCGCCAATAGATAAGACCATTTTACAATTTGGGCCCAAGTTAGAAGCAGAGCCTAAGGTGTAAATTATCGATAGTCCATATCTCGGAAACTATAAGAGATAATGCAATTTGGCAACCGGCAATGTAATTAGCATGCCGAATATTACTTGGAATGTGAATTGGAACGAAATCGCCAATAGATAAGACCATTTTACAATTTGGGCCCAAGTTAGAAGCAGAGCCTAAGGTGTAAATTATCGATAGTCCATATCTCGGAAACTATAAGAGATAATGCAATTTGGCAACCGGCAATTTAATTAACATGCCGAATATTACTTGGAATGTGAATTGGAACGAAATCGCCAATAGATAAGACCATTTTACAATTTGGGCCCAAGTTAGAAGCAGAGCCTAAGGTGTAAATTATCGATAGTCCATATCTCGGAAACTATAAGAGATAATGCAATTTGGCAACCGGAAATGTAATTAGCATGCCGAATATTACTTGGAATGTGAATTGGAACGAAATCGCCAATAGATAAGACCATTTTACAATTTGTGCCCAAGTTAGAAGCAGAGCCTAAGGTGTAAATTATCGATAGTCCATATCTCGGAAACTATAAGAGATAATGCAATTTGGCAACCGGCAATGTAATTAGCATGCCGAATATTACTTGGAATGTGAATTGGAATGAAATCGCCAATAGATAAGACCATTTTACAATTTGGGCCCAAGTTAGAAGCAGAGCCTAAGGTGTAAATTATCGATAGTCCATATCTCGGAAACTATAAGAGATAATGCAATTTGGCACCCGGCAATGTAATTAGCATGCGGAATATTACTTGGAATGTGAATTGGAACGAAATCGGCAATAGATAAGACCATTTTACAATTTGGGCCCAAGTTAGAAGCAGAGCCTAAGGTGTAAATTATCGATAGTCCATATCTCGGAAACTATAAGAGATAATGCAATTTGGCAGCCGGCAATGTAATTAGCATGCCGAATATTACTTGGAATGTGAATTGGAACGAAATCGCCAATAGATAAGACCATTTTACAATTTGGGCCCAAGTTAGAAGCAGAGCCTAAGGTGTAAATTATCCATAGTCCATATCTCGGAAACTATAAGAGATAATGCAATTTGGCAACCGGCAATGTAATTAGCATGCCGAATATTACTTGGAATGTGAATTGGAACGAAATCGCCAATAGATAAGACCATTTTACAATTTGGGCCCAAGTTAGAAGCAGAGCCTAAGGTGTAAATTATCGATAGTCCATATCTCGGAAACTATAAGAGATAATGCAATTTGGCAACAGGCAATGTAATTAGCATGCCGAATATTACTTGGAATGTGAATTGGAACGAAATCGCCAATAGATAAGACCATTTTACAATTTGGGCCCAAGTTAGAAGCAGAGCCTAAGGTGTAAATTATCGATAGTCCATATTTCGGAAACTATAAGAGATAATGCAATTTGGCAACCGGCAATGTAATTAGCATGCCGAATATTACTTGGAATGTGAATTGGAACGAAATCGCCAATAGATAAGACCATTTTACAATTTGGGCCCAAGTTAGAAGCAGAGCCTAAGGTGTAAATTATCGATAGTCCATATCTCGGAAACTATAAGAGATAATGCAGTTTCGCAACCGGCAATGTAATTAGCATGCCGAATATTACTTGGAATGTGAATTGGGACGAAATCGCCAATAGATAAGACCATTTTACAATTTGGGCCCAAGTTAGAAGCAGAGCCTAAGGTGTAAATTATCGATAGTCCATATCTCGGAAACTATAAGAGATAATGCAATTTGGCAACCGGCAATGTAATTAGCATGCCGAATATTACTTGGAATGTGAATTGGAACGAAATCGCCAATAGATAAGACCATTTTACAATTTGGGCCCAAGTTAGAAGCAGAGCCTAAGGTGTAAATTATCGATAGTCCATATCTCGGAAACTATAAGAGATAATGCAATTTGGCAACCGGCAATGTGATTAGCATGCCGAATACCACTTGGAATATGAATTGGAACGAAATCGCCAATAGATAAACCATTTTACAATTTTGGCCCAAGTTAGAAGCAGAGCCTAAGGTGTAAATTATCGATAGTCCATATCTCGGAAACTATAAGAGATAATTCAATTTGGCAACCGGCAATGTAATTAGCATGCCGAATATTACTTGGAATGTGAATTGGAACGAAATCGCCAATAGATAAGACCATTTTACAATTTGGGCCCAAGTTAGAAGCAGAGCCTAAGGTGTAAATTATCGATAGTCCATATCTCGGAAACTATAAGAGATAATGCAATTTGGCAACCGGCAATGTAATTAGCATGCCGAATATTACTTGGAATGTGAATTGGAACGAAATCGCCAGTAGATAAGACCATTTTACAATTTGGGCCCAAGTTAGAAGCAGAGCCTAAGGTGTAAATTATCGATAGTCCATATCTCGGAAACTATAAGAGATAATGCAATTTGGCAACCGGCAATGTAATTAGCATGCCGAATATTACTTGGAAAGTGAATTGGAATGAAATCGCCAATAGATAAGACCATTTTACAATTTGGGCCCAAGTTAGAAGCAGAGCCTAAGGTGTAAATTATCGATAGTCCATATCTCGGAAACTATAAGAGATAATGCAATTTGGCAACCGGCAATGTAATTAGCATGCCGAATACCACTTGGAATATGAATTGGAACGAAATCGCCAATAGATAAACCATTTTACAATTTGGGCCCAAGTTAGAAGCAGAGCCTAAGGTGTAAATTATCGATAGTCCATATCTCGGAAACTATAAGAGATAATGCAATTTGGCAACCGGCAATGTAATTAGCATGCCGAATATTACTTGGAATGTGAATTGGAATGAAATCGCCAATAGATAAGACCATTTTATAATTTGGGCCCAAGTTAGAAGCAGAGCCTAAGGTGTAAATTATCGATAGTCCATATCTCGGAAACTATAAGAGATAATGCAATTTGGCAACCGGCAATGTAATTAGCATGCCGAATATTACTTGGTATGTGAATTGGAACGAAATCGCCAATAGATAAGACGATTTTACAATTTGGGCCCAAGTTAGAAGCAGAGCCTAAGGTGTAAATTACCGATAGTCCATATCTCGGAAACTATAAGAGATAATGCAATTTGGCAACCGGCAATGTAATTAGCATGCCGAATATTACTTGGAATGTGAATTGGAACGAAATCGCCAATAGATAAGACCATTTTACAATTTGGGCCCAAGTTAGAAGCAGAGCCTAAGGTGTAAATTATCGATAGTCCATATCTCGGAAACTATAAGAGATAATGCAATTTGGCAGCCGGCAATGTAATTAGCATGCCGAATAGTACTTGGAATGTGAATTGGAACGAAATCGCCAATAGATAAGACGATTTTACACCTTAGGCTCTGCTTCTAACTTGGGCCCAAATTGTAAAATGGTCTTATCTATTGGCGATTTCGTTCCAATTCACATTCCAAGTAATATTCGGCATGCTAATTACATTGCCGGTTGCTAAATTGCATTATCTCTTATAGTTTCCGAGATATGGACTATCGATAATTTACATCTTAGGCTCTGCTTCTAACTTGGGCCCAAATTGTAAAATGGTCTTATCTATTGCCGATTTCGTTCCAATTCACATTCCAATAATATTCGGCATGCCAATTACATTGCCGGTTGCCAAATTGCATTATCTCTTATAGTTTCCGAGATATGGACTATCGATAATTTACACCTTAGGCTCTGCTTCTAACTTGGGCCCAAATTGTAAAATGGTCTTATCTATAGTCCATATTTCGGAAACTATAAGAGATAATGCAATTTGGCAACTGGCAATGTAATTAGCATGCCGAATATTACTTGGAATGTGAATTGGAACGAAATCGCCAATAGATAAGACCATTTTACAATTTGGGCCCAAGTTAGAAGCAGAGCCTAAGGTATAAATTATCGACAGTCCATATCTCGGAAACTATAAGAGATAATGCAATTTGGCAACCGGCAATGCAATTGGCATGCCGAATATTACTTGGAATGTGAATTGGAACGAAATCACCAATAGATAAGACCATTTTACAATTTGAGCCCAAGTTAGAAGCAGAGCCTAAGGTGTAAATTATTGATAGTCCATATCTCGGAAACTATAAGAGATAATGCAATTTGGCAACCGGCAATGTAATTAGCATGCCGAATATTACTTGGAGAGTGAATTGGAACGAAATCGCCAATAGATAAGACCATTTTACAATTTGGGCCCAAGTTAGAAGCAGAGCCTAAGGTGTAAATTATCGATAGTCCATATCTCGGAAACTATAAGAGATAATGCAATTTCGCAACCGGCAATGTAATTAGCATGCCGAATATTACTTGGAGAGTGAATTGGAACGAAATCGCCAATAGATAAGACCATTTTACAATTTGGGCCCAAGTTAGAAGCAGAGCCTAAGGTGTAAATTATCGATAGTCCATATCTCGGAAACTATAAGAGATAATGCAATTTGGCAACCGGCAATGTAATTAGCATGCCGAATATTATTTGGAAAGTGAATTGGAACGAAATCGCCAATAGATAAGACCATTTTACAATTTGGGCCCAAGTTAGAAGCAGAGCCTAAAGTGTAAATTATCGATAGTCCATATCTCGGAAACTATAAGAGATAATGCAATTTGGCAACCGGCAATGTAATTAGCATGCCGAATATTACTTGGAATGTGAATTGGAACGAAATCGCCAATAGATAAGACCATTTTACAATTTGGGCCCAAGTTAGAAGCAGAGCCTAAGTTGTAAATTATCGATAGTCCATATCTCGGAAACTATAAGAGATGGCAACCGGCAATTTAATTAACATGCCGAATATTACTTGGAATGTGAATTGGAACGAAATCGCCAATAGATAAGACCATTTTACAATTTGGGCCCAAGTTAGAAGCAGAGCCTAAGGTGTAAATTATCGATAGTCCATATCTCGGAAACTATAAGAGATAATGCAATTTTCCAACCGGCAATGTAATTAGCATGCCGAATATTACTTGGAATGTGAATTGGAATGAAATCGCCAATAGATAAGACCATTTTACAATTTGGGCCCAAGTTAGAAGCAGAGCCTAAGGTGTAAATTATCGATAGCCCATATCTCGGAAACTATAAGAGATAATGCAATTTGGCAACCGGCAATGTAATTAGCATGCCGAATATTACTTGGAATGTGAATTGGAACGAAATCGCCAATAGATAAGGCGATTTTACAATTTGGGCCCAAGTTAGAAGCAGAGCCTAAGGTGTAAATTATCGATAGTCCATATCTCGGAAACTACAAGAGATAATGCAATTTGGCAACCGGCAATGTAATTAGCATGCCGAATATTACTTGGAATGTGAATTGGAACGAAATCGCCAATAGATAAGACCATTTTACAATTTGGGCCCAAGTTAGAAGCAGAGCCTAAGGTGTAAATTATCGATAGTCCATATCTCGGAAACTATAAGAGATAATGCAATTTTCCAACCGGCAATGTAATTAGCATGCCGAATATTACTTGGAATGTGAATTGGAACGAAATCGCCAATAGATAAGGCGATTTTACAATTTGGGCCCAAGTTAGAAGCAGAGCCTAAGGTGTAAATTATCGATAGTCCATATCTCGGAAACTACAAGAGATAATGCAATTTGGCAACCGGCAATGTAATTAGCATGCCGAATATTACTTGGAATGTGAATTGGAACGAAATCGCCAATAGATAAGACCATTTTACAATTTGGGCCCAAGTTAGAAGCAGAGCCTAAGGTGTAAATTATCGATAGTCCATATCTCGGAAACTATAAGAGATAATGCAATTTTCCAACTGGCAAAGTAATTAGCATGCCGAATATTACTTGGAATGTGAATTGGAATGAAATCGCCAATAGATAAGACCATTTTACAATTTGGGCCCAAGTTAGAAGCAGAGCCTAAGGTGTAAATTATCGATAGTCCATATCTCGGAAACTACAAGAGATAATGCAATTTGGCAACCGGCAATGTAATTAGCATGCCGAATATTACTTGGAATGTGAATTGGAACGAAATCGCCAATAGATAAGACCATTTTACAATTTGGGCCCAAGTTAGAAGCAGAGCCTAAGGTGTAAATTATCGATAGTCCATATCTCGGAAACTATAAGAGATAATGCAATTTTCCAACCGGCAATGTAATTAGCATGCCGAATATTACTTGGAATGTGAATTGGAATGAAATCGCCAATAGATAAGACCATTTTACAATTTGGGCCCAAGTTAGAAGCAGAGCCTAAGGTGTAAATTATCGATAGTCCATATCTCGGAAACTATAAGAGATAATGCAATTTGGCAACCGGCAATGTAATTAGCATGCCGAGTATTACTTGGAATGTGAATTGGAATGAAATCGCCAATAGATAAGACCATTTTACAATTTGGGCCCAAGTTAGTAGCAGAGCCTAAGGGGTAGATTATCGATAGTCCATATCTCGGAAACTATAAGAGATAATGCAATTTCGCAACCGGCAATGTAATTAGCATGCCGAATATTACTTGGAATGTGAATTGGAACGAAATCGCCAATAGGTAAGACCATTTTACAATTTGGGCCCAAGTTAGAAGCAGAGCCTAAGGTGTAAATTATCGATAGTCCATATCTCGGAAACTATAAGAGATAATTCAATTTGGCAACCGGCAATGTAATTAGCATGCCGGATATTACTTGGACTGTGAATTGGAACGAAATCGCCAATAGATAAGACCATTTTACAATTTGGGCCCAAGTTAGAAGCAGAGCCTAAGGTGTAAATTATCGATAGCCCATATCTCGGAAACTATAAGAGATAATGCAATTTGGCAACCGGCAATGTAATTAGCATGCCGAATATTACTTGGAATGTGAATTGGAACGAAATCGCCAATAGATAAGGCGATTTTACAATTTGGGCCCAAGTTAGAAGCAGAGCCTAAGGTGTAAATTATCGATAGTCCATATCTCGGAGACTACAAGAGATAATGCAATTTGGCAACCGGCAATGTAATTAGCATGCCGAATATTACTTGGAATGTGAATTGGAACGAAATCGCCAATAGATAAGACCATTTTACAATTTGGGCCCAAGTTAGAAGCAGAGCCTAAGGTGTAAATTATCGATAGTCCATATCTCGGAAACTATAAGAGATAATGCAATTTTCCAAACGGCAATGTAATTAGCATGCCGAATATTACTTGGAATGTGAATTGGAATGAAATCGCCAATAGATAAGACCATTTTACAATTTGGGCCCAAGTTAGAAGCAGAGCCTAAGGTGTAAATTATCGATAGTCCATATCTCGGAAACTATAAGAGATAATGCAATTTGGCAACCGGCAATGTAATTAGCATGCCGAATATTACTTGGAATGTGAATTGGAATGAAATCGCCAATAGATAAGACCATTTTACAATTTGGGCCCAAGTTAGAAGCAGAGCCTAAGGTGTAAATTATCGATAGTCCATATCTCGGAAACTATAAGAGATAATGCAATTTCGCAACCGGCAATGTAATTAGCATGCCGAATATTACTTGGAATGTGAATTGGGACGAAATCGCCAATAGATAAGACCATTTTACAATTTGGGCCCAAGTTAGAAGCAGAGCCTAAGGTGTAAATTATTGATAGTCCATATCTCGGAAAACTATATGAGATAATTCAATTTGGCAACCGGCAATGTAATTAGCATGCCGAATATTACTTGGAATGTGAATTGGAACGAAATCGCCAATAGATAAGGCCATTTTACAATTTGGGCCCAAGTTAGAAGCAGAGCCTAAGGTGTAAATTATCGATAGTCCATATCTCGGAAACTATAAGAGATAATGCAATTTGGCAACCGGCAATGTAATTAGCATGCCGAATATTACTTGGAATGTGAATTGGAACGAAATCGCCAATAGATAAGACGATTTTACAATTTGGGCCCAAGTTAGAAGCAGAGCCTAAGGTGTAAATTATCGATAGTCCATATCTCGGAAACTATAAGAGATAATGCAATTTGGCAACCGGCAATGTAATTAGCATGCCGAATATAACTTGGAATGTGAATTGGAACGAAATCGCCAATAGATAAGACCATTTTACAATTTGGGCCCAAGTTAGGAGCAGAGCCTAAGGTGTAAATTATCGATAGTCCATATCTCGGGAACTATAAGAGATAATGCAATTTGGCAACCGGCAATGTAATTAGCATGCCGAATATTACTTGGAATGTGAATTGGAACGAAATCGCCAATAGATAAGACCATTTTACAATTTGGGCCCAAGTTAGAAGCAGAGCCTAAGGTGTAAATTATCGATAGTCCATATCTCGGAAACTATAAGAGATAATGCAATTTGGCAACCGGCAATGTAATTAGCATGCCGAATATTACTTGGAATGTGAATTGGAACGAAATCGCCAATAGATAAGACCATTTTACAATTTGGGCCCAAGTTAGAAGCAGAGCCTAAGGTGTAAATTATCGATAGTCCATATCTCGGAAACTATAAGTGATAATGCAATTTGGCAACCGGCAATGTAATTAGCATGCCGAATATTACTTGGAATGTGAATTGGAACGAAATCGCCAATGGGTAAGACCATTTTACAATTTGGGCCCAAGTTAGAAGCAGAGCCTAAGGTGTAAATTATCGATAGTCCATATCTCGGAAACTATAAGGGATAATTCAATTTGGCAACCGGCAATGTAATTAGCATGCCGGATATTACTTGGAATGTGAATTGGAACGAAATCGCCAATAGATAAGACCATTTTACAATTTGGGCCCAAGTTAGAAGCAGAGCCTAAGGTGTAAATAATCGATAGTCCATATCTCGGAAACTATAAGAGATAATGCAATTTGGCAACCGGCAATGTAATTAGCATGCCGAATTTACTTGGAATGTGAATTGGAACGATATCGCCAATAGATAAGGCGATTTTACAATTTGGGCCCAAGTTAGAAGCAGAGCCTAAGGTGTAAATTATCGATAGTCCACATCTCGGAAACTACAAGAGATAATGCAATTTGGCAACCGGCAATGTAATTAGCATGCCGAATATTACTTGGAATGTGAATTGGAACGATATCGCCAATAGATAAGACCATTTTACAATTTGGGCCCAAGTTAGAAGCAGAGCCTAAGGTGTAAATTATCGATAGTCCATATCTCGGAAACTATAAGAGATAATGCAATTTTCCAAACGGCAATGTAATTAGCATGCCGAATATTACTTGGAATGTGAATTGGAATGAAATCGCCAATAGATAAGACCATTTTACAATTTGGGCCCAAGTTAGAAGCAGAGCCTAAGGTGTAAATTATCGATAGTCCATATCTCGGAAACTATAAGAGATAATGCAATTTGGCAACCGGCAATGTAATTAGCATGCCGAATATTACTTGGAATGTGAATTGGAATGAAATCGCCAATAGATAAGGCCATTTTACAATTTGGGCCCAAGTTAGAAGCAGAGCCTAAGGTGTAAATTATCGATAGTCCATATCTCGGAAACTATAAGAGATAATGCAATTTCGCAACCGGCAATGTAATTAGCATGCCGAATATTACTTGGAATGTGAATTGGAACGAAATCGCCAATAGGTAAGACCATTTTACAATTTGGGCCCAAGTTAGAAGCAGAGCCTAAGGTGTAAATTATCGATAGTCCATATCTCGGAAACTATAAGAGATAATTCAATTTGGCAACCGGCAATGTAATTAGCATGCCGGATATTACTTGGACTGTGAATTGGAACGAAATCGCCAATAGATAAGACCATTTTACAATTTGGGCCCAAGTTAGAAGCAGAGCCTAAGGTGTAAATTATCGATAGCCCATATCTCGGAAACTATAAGAGATAATGCAATTTGGCAACCGGCAATGTAATTAGCATGCCGAATATTGCTTGGAATGTGAATTGGAACGAAATCGCCAATAGATAAGGCGATTTTACAATTTGGGCCCAAGTTAGAAGCAGAGCCTAAGGTGTAAATTATCGATAGTCCATATCTCGGAAACTACAAGAGATAATGCAATTTGGCAACCGGCAATGTAATTAGCATGCCGAATATTACTTGGAATGTGAATTGGAACGAAATCGCCAATAGATAAGACCATTTTACAATTTGGGCCCAAGTTAGAAGCAGAGCCTAAGGTGTAAATTATCGATAGTCCATATCTCGGAAACTATAAGAGATAATGCAATTTTCCAACCGGCAATGTAATTAGCATGCCGAATATTACTTGGAATGTGAATTGGAATGAAATCGCCAATAGATAAGACCATTTTACAATTTGGGCCCAAGTTAGAAGCAGAGCCTAAGGTGTAAATTATCGATAGTCCATATCTCGGAAACTATAAGAGATAATGCAATTTCGCAACCGGCAATGTAATTAGCATGCCGAATATTACTTGGAATGTGAATTGGAATGAAATCGCCAATAGATAAGACCATTTTACAATTTGGGCCCAAGTTAGAAGCAAGGTTCGTCCATCGATCGATAGTCCATATCTCGGAAACTATAAGAGATAATGCAATTTGGCAACCGGCAATGTAATTAGCATGCCGAATATTACTTGGAATGTGAATTGGAACGAAATCGCCAATAGATAAGACCATTTTACAATTTGGGCCCAAGTTAGAAGCAGAGCCTAAGGTGTAAATTATCGATAGTCCATATCTCGGAAATTATAAGAGATAATGCAATTTGGCAACCGGCAATGTAATTAGCATGCCGAATACTACTTGGAATGTGAATTGGAACGAAATCGCCAATAGATAGGACCATTTTACAATTTGGGCCCAAGTTAGAAGCAGAGCCTAAGGTGTAAATTATCGATAGTCCATATCTCGGAAACTATAAGAGATAATTCAATTTGGCAACCGGCAATGTAATTAGCATGCCGAATATTACTTGGAATGTGAATTGGAACGAAATCGCCAATAGATACGACCATTTTACAATTTGGGCCCAAGTTTGAAGCAGAGCCTAAGGTGTAAATTATCGATAGTCCATATCTCGGAAACTATAAGAGATAATGCAATTTTCCAAACGGCAATGTAATTAGCATGCCGAATATTACTTGGAATGTGAATTGGAATGAAATCGCCAATAGATAAGACCATTTTACAATTTGGGCCCAAGTTAGAAGCAGAGCCTAAGGTGTAAATTATCGATAGTCCATATCTCGGAAACTATAAGAGATAATGCAATTTGGCAACCGGCAATGTAATTAGCATGCCGAATATTACTTGGAATGTGAATTGGAATGAAATCGCCAATAGATAAGACCATTTTACAATTTGGGCCCAAGTTAGAAGCAGAGCCTAAGGTGTAAATTATCGATAGTCCATATCTCGGAAACTATAAGAGATAATGCAATTTCGCAACCGGCAATGTAATTAGCATGCCGAATATTACTTGGAATGTGAATTGGGACGAAATCGCCAATAGATAAGACCATTTTACAATTTGGGCCCAAGTTAGAAGCAGAGCCTAAGGTGTAAATTATTGATAGTCCATATCTCGGAAACTATATGAGATAATTCAATTTGGCAACCGGCAATGTAATTAGCATGCCGAATATTACTTGGAATGTGAATTGGAACGAAATCGCCAATAGATAAGGCCATTTTACAATTTGGGCCCAAGTTAGAAGCAGAGCCTAAGGTGTAAATTATCGATAGTCCATATCTCGGAAACTATAAGAGATAATGCAATTTGGCAACCGGCAATGTAATTAGCATGCCGAATATAACTTGGAATGTGAATTGGAACGAAATCGCCAATAGATAAGACCATTTTACAATTTGGGCCCAAGTTAGAAGCAGAGCCTAAGGTGTAAATTATCGATAGTCCATATCTCGGGAACTATAAGAGATAATGCAATTTGGCAACCGGCAATGTAATTAGCATGCCGAATATTACTTGGAATGTGAATTGGAACGAAATCGCCAATAGATAAGACGATTTTACAATTTGGGCCCAAGTTAGAAGCAGAGCCTAAGGTGTAAATTATCGATAGTCCATATCTCGGAAACTATAAGAGATAATGCAATTTGGCAACCGGCAATGTAATTAGCATGCCGAATATAACTTGGAATGTGAATTGGAACGAAATCGCCAATAGATAAGACCATTTTACAATTTGGGCCCAAGTTAGAAGCAGAGCCTAAGGTGTAAATTATCGATAGTCCATATCTCGGGAACTATAAGAGATAATGCAATTTGGCAACCGGCAATGTAATTAGCATGCCGAATATTACTTGGAATGTGAATTGGAACGAAATCGCCAATAGATAAGACCATTTTACAATTTGGGCCCAAGTTAGAAGCAGAGCCTAAGGTGTAAATTATCGATAGTCCATATCTCGGAAACTATAAGAGATAATGCAATTTGGCAACCGGCAATGTAATTAGCATGCCGAATATTACTTGGAATGTGAATTGGAACGAAATCGCCAATAGATAAGACCATTTTACAATTTGGGCCCAAGTTAGAAGCAGAGCCTAAGATGTAAATAATCGATAGTCCATATCTCGGAAACTATAAGAGATAATGCAATTTGGCAACCGGCAATGTAATTAGCATGCCGAATATTACTTGGAATGTGAATTGGAACGAAATCGCCAATAGATAAGACCATTTTACAATTTGGGCCCAAGTTAGAAGCAGAGCCTAAGGTGTAAATTATCGATAGTCCATATCTCGGAAACTATAAGTGATAATGCAATTTGGCAACCGGCAATGTAATTAGCATGCCGAATATTACTTGGAATGTGAATTGGAACGAAATCGCCAATAGGTAAGACCATTTTACAATTTGGGCCCAAGTTAGAAGCAGAGCCTAAGGTGTAAATTATCGATAGTCCATATCTCGGAAACTATAAGGGATAATTCAATTTGGCAACCGGCAATGTAATTAGCATGCCGGATATTACTTGGACTGTGAATTGGAACGAAATCGCCAATAGATAAGACCATTTTACAATTTGGGCCCAAGTTAGAAGCAGAGCCTAAGGTGTAAATTATCGATAGTCCATATCTCGGAAACTATAAGAGATAATGCAATTTGGCAACCGGCAATGTAATTAGCATGCCGAATATTACTTGGAATGTGAATTGGAACGAAATCGCCAATAGATAAGGCGATTTTACAATTTGGGCCCAAGTTAGAAGCAGAGCCTAAGGTGTAAATTATCGATAGTCCACATCTCGGAAACTACAAGAGATAATGCAATTTGGCAACCGGCAATGTAATTAGCATGCCGAATATTACTTGGAATGTGAATTGGAACGAAATCGCCAATAGATAAGACCATTTTACAATTTGGGCCCAAGTTAGAAGCAGAGCCTAAGGTGTAAATTATCGATAGTCCATATCTCGGAAACTATAAGAGATAATGCAATTTTCCAAACGGCAATGTAATTAGCATGCCGAATATTACTTGGAATGTGAATTGGAATGAAATCGCCAATAGATAAGACCATTTTACAATTTGGGCCCAAGTTAGAAGCAGAGCCTAAGGTGTAAATTATCGATAGTCCATATCTCGGAAACTATAAGAGATAATGCAATTTGGCAACCGGCAATGTAATTAGCATGCCGAATATTACTTGGAATGTGAATTGGAATGAAATCGCCAATAGATAAGGCCATTTTACAATTTGGGCCCAAGTTAGAAGCAGAGCCTAAGGTGTAAATTATCGATAGTCCATATCTCGGAAACTATAAGAGATAATGCAATTTCGCAACCGGCAATGTAATTAGCATGCCGAATATTACTTGGAATGTGAATTGGAACGAAATCGCCAATAGGTAAGACCATTTTACAATTTGGGCCCAAGTTAGAAGCAGAGCCTAAGGTGTAAATTATCGATAGTCCATATCTCGGAAACTATAAGAGATAATTCAATTTGGCAACCGGCAATGTAATTAGCATGCCGGATATTACTTGGACTGTGAATTGGAACGAAATCGCCAATAGATAAGACCATTTTACAATTTGGGCCCAAGTTAGAAGCAGAGCCTAAGGTGTAAATTATCGATAGCCCATATCTCGGAAACTATAAGAGATAATGCAATTTGGCAACCGGCAATGTAATTAGCATGCCGAATATTGCTTGGAATGTGAATTGGAACGAAATCGCCAATAGATAAGGCGATTTTACAATTTGGGCCCAAGTTAGAAGCAGAGCCTAAGGTGTAAATTATCGATAGTCCATATCTCGGAAACTACAAGAGATAATGCAATTTGGCAACCGGCAATGTAATTAGCATGCCGAATATTACTTGGAATGTGAATTGGAACGAAATCGCCAATAGATAAGACCATTTTACAATTTGGGCCCAAGTTAGAAGCAGAGCCTAAGGTGTAAATTATCGATAGTCCATATCTCGGAAACTATAAGAGATAATGCAATTTTCCAACCGGCAATGTAATTAGCATGCCGAATATTACTTGGAATGTGAATTGGAATGAAATCGCCAATAGATAAGACCATTTTACAATTTGGGCCCAAGTTAGAAGCAGAGCCTAAGGTGTAAATTATCGATAGTCCATATCTCGGAAACTATAAGAGATAATGCAATTTGGCAACCGGCAATGTAATTAGCATGCCGAATATTACTTGGAATGTGAATTGGAATGAAATCGCCAATAGATAAGACCATTTTACAATTTGGGCCCAAGTTAGAAGCAGAGCCTAAGGTGTAAATTATCGATAGTCCATATCTCGGAAACTATAAGAGATAATGCAATTTCGCAACCGGCAATGTAATTAGCATGCCGAATATTACTTGGAATGTGAATTGGGACGAAATCGCCAATAGATAAGACCATTTTACAATTTGGGCCCGAGTTAGAAGCAGAGCCTAAGGTGTAAATTATCGATAGTCCATATCTCGGAAACTATAAGAGATAATGCAATTTGGCAACCGGCAATGTAATTAGCATGCCGAATATTACTTGGAATGTGAATTGGAACGAAATCGCCAATAGATAAGACCATTTTACAATTTGGGCCCAAGTTAGAAGCAGAGCCTAAGGTGTAAATTATCGATAGTCCATATCTCGGAAATTATAAGAGATAATGCAATTTGGCAACCGGCAATGTAATTAGCATGCCGAATACTACTTGGAATGTGAATTGGAACGAAATCGCCAATAGATAGGACCATTTTACAATTTGGGCCCAAGTTAGAAGCAGAGCCTAAGGTGTAAATTATCGATAGTCCATATCTCGGAAACTATAAGAGATAATTCAATTTGGCAACCGGCAATGTAATTAGCATGCCGAATATTACTTGGAATGTGAATTGGAACGAAATCGCCAATAGATACGACCATTTTACAATTTGGGCCCAAGTTAGAAGCAGAGCCTAAGGTGTAAATTATCGATAGTCCATATCTCGGAAACTATAAGAGATAATGCAATTTGGCAACCGGCAATGTAATTAGCATGCCGAATATTACTTGGAATGTGAATTGGAACGAAATCGCCAATAGATAAGACGATTTTACAATTTGGGCCCAAGTTAGAAGCAGAGCCTAAGGTGTAAATTATCGATAGTCCATATCTCGGAAACTATAAGAGATAATGCAATTTGGCAACCGGCAATGTAATTAGCATGCCTAATATTACTTGGAATGTGAATTGGAACGAAATCGCCAATAGATAAGACCATTTTACAATTTGGGCCCAAGTTAGAAGCAGAGCCTAAGGTGTAAATTATCGATAGTCCATATCTCGGAAACTATAAGAGATAATGCAATTTGGCAACCGGCAATGTAATTAGCATGCCGAATATTACTTGGAATGTGAATTGGAATGAAATCGCCAATAGATAAGACCATTTTACAATTTGGGCCCAAGTTAGAAGCAGAGCCTAAGGTGTAAATTATCGATAGTCCATATCTCGGAAACTATAAGAGATAATGCAATTTGGCAACCGGCAATGTAATTAGCATGCCGAATATTACTTGGAATGTGAATTGGAACGAAATCGGCAATAAATTAGACCATTTTACAATTTGGGCCCAAGTTAGAAGCAGAGCCTAAGGTGTAAATTATCCATAGTCCATATCTCGGAAACTATAAGAGATAATGCAATTTGGCAACCGGCAATGTAACTAGCATGCCGAATATTACTTGGAATGTGAATTGGAACGAAATCGCCAATAGATAAGACCATTTTACAATTTGGGCCCAAGTTAGAAGCAGAGCCTAAGGTGTAAATTATCGATAGTCCATATCTCGGAAACTATAAGAGATAATGCAATTTGGCAACCGGCAATGTAATTAGCATGCCGAATATTACTTGGAATGTGAATTGGGACGAAATCGCCAATAGATAAGACCATTTTACAATTTGGGCCCGAGTTAGAAGCAGAGCCTAAGGTGTAAATTATCGATAGTCCATATCTCGGAAACTATAAGAGATAATGCAATTTGGCAACCGGCAATGTAATTAGCATGCCGAATATTACTTGGAATGTGAATTGGAACGAAATCGCCAATAGATAAGACCATTTTACAATTTGGGCCCAAGTTAGAAGCAGAGCCTAAGGTGTAAATTATCGATAGTCCATATCTCGGAAACTATAAGAGATAATTCAATTTGGCAACCGGCAATGTAATTAGCATGCCGAATATTACTTGGAATGTGAATTGGGACGAAATCGCCAATAGATAAGACCATTTTACAATTTGGGCCCGAGTTAGAAGCAGAGCCTAAGGTGTAAATTATCGATAGTCCATATCTCGGAAACTATAAGAGATAATGCAATTTGGCAACCGGCAATGTAATTAGCATGCCGAATACTACTTGGAATGTGAATTGGAACGAAATCGCCAATAGATAGGACCATTTTACAATTTGGGCCCAAGTTAGAAGCAGAGCCTAAGGTGTAAATTATCGATAGTCCATATCTCGGAAACTATAAGAGATAATTCAATTTGGCAACCGGCAATGTAATTAGCATGCCGAATATTACTTGGAATGTGAATTGGAACGAAATCGCCAATAGATACGACCATTTTACAATTTGGGCCCAAGTTAGAAGCAGAGCCTAAGGTGTAAATTATCGATAGTCCATATCTCGGAAACTATAAGAGATAATGCAATTTGGCAACCGGCAATGTAATTAGCATGCCGAATATTACTTGGAATGTGAATTGGAACGAAATCGCCAATAGATAAGACGATTTTACAATTTGGGCCCAAGTTAGAAGCAGAGCCTAAGGTGTAAATTATCGATAGTCCATATCTCGGAAACTATAAGAGATAATGCAATTTGGCAACCGGCAATGTAATTAGCATGCCTAATATTACTTGGAATGTGAATTGGAACGAAATCGCCAATAGATAAGACCATTTTACAATTTGGGCCCAAGTTAGAAGCAGAGCCTAAGGTGTAAATTATCGATAGTCCATATCTCGGAAACTATAAGAGATAATGCAATTTGGCAACCGGCAATGTAATTAGCATGCCGAATATTACTTGGAATGTGAATTGGAATGAAATCGCCAATAGATAAGACCATTTTACAATTTGGGCCCAAGTTAGAAGCAGAGCCTAAGGTGTAAATTATCGATAGTCCATATCTCGGAAACTATAAGAGATAATGCAATTTGGCAACCGGCAATGTAATTAGCATGCCGAATATTACTTGGAATGTGAATTGGAATGAAATCGCCAATAGATAAGACCATTTTACAATTTGGGCCCAAGTTAGAAGCAGAGCCTAAGGTGTAAATTATCGATAGTCCATATCTCGGAAACTATAAGAGATAATGCAATTTGGCAACCGGCAATGTAATTAGCATGCCGAATATTACTTGGAATGTGAATTCGAACGAAATCGGCAATAAATTAGACCATTTTACAATTTGGGCCCAAGTTAGAAGCAGAGCCTAAGGTGTAAATTATCCATAGTCCATATCTCGGAAACTATAAGAGATAATGCAATTTGGCAACCGGCAATGTAACTAGCATGCCGAATATTACTTGGAATGTGAATTGGAACGAAATCGCCAATAGATAAGACCATTTTACAATTTGGGCCCAAGTTAGAAGCAGAGCCTAAGGTGTAAATTATCGATAGTCCATATCTCAGAAACTACAAGAGATAATGCAATTTGGCAACCGGCAATGTAATTAGCATGCCGAATATTACTTGGAATGTGAATTGGAACGAAATCGCCAATAGATAAGACCATTTTACAATTTGGGCCCAAGTTAGAAGCAGAGCCTAAGGTGTAAATTATCGATAGTCCATATCTCGGAAACTATAAGAGATAATGCAATTTGGCAACCGGCAATGTAATGAGCATGCCGAATATTACTTGGAATGTGAATTGGAACGAAATCGCCAATAGATAAGACCATTTTACAATTTGGGCCCAAGTTAGAAGCAGAGCCTAAGGTGTAAATTATTGATAGTCCATATCTCGGAAACTATAAAAGATAATGCAATTTCGCAACCGGCAATGTAATTAGCATGCCGAATATTACTTGGAGTGTGAATTGGAACGAAATCGCCAATAGATAAGACCATTTTACAATTTGGGCCCAAGTTAGAAGCAGAGCCTAAGGTGTAAATTATCGATAGTCCATATCTCGGAAACTATAAGAGATAATGCAATTTGGCAACCGGCAATGTAATTAGCATGCCGAATATTACTTGGAGAGTGAATTGGAACGAAATCGCCAATAGATAAGACCATTTTACAATTTGGGCCCAAGTTAGAAGCAGAGCCTAAGGTGTAAATTATCGATAGTCCATATCTCGGAAACTATAAGAGATAATGCAATTTGGCAACCGGCAATGTAATTAGCATGCCGAATATTACTTGGAGAGTGAATTGGAACGAAATCGCCAATAGATAAGACCATTTTACAATTTGGGCCCAAGTTAGAAGCAGAGCCTAAGGTGTAAATTATCGATAGTCCATATCTCGGAAACTATAAGAGATAATGCAATTTGGCAACCGGCAATGTAATTAGCATGCCGAATATTATTTGGAAAGTGAATTGGAACGAAATCGCCAATAGATAAGACCATTTTACAATTTGGGCCCAAGTTAGAAGCAGAGCCTAAGGTGTAAATTATCGATAGTCCATATCTCGGAAACTATAAGAGATAATGCAATTTGGCAACCGGCAATGTAATTAGCATGCCGAATATTACTTGGAATGTGAATTGGAACGAAATCGCCAATAGATAAGACCATTTTACAATTTGGGCCCAAGTTAGAAGCAGAGCCTAAGTTGTAAATTATCGATAGTCCATATCTCGGAAACTATAAGAGATGGCAACCGGCAATTTAATTAACATGCCGAATATTACTTGGAATGTGAATTGGAACGAAATCGCCAATAGATAAGACCATTTTACAATTTGGGCCCAAGTTAGAAGCAGAGCCTAAGGTGTAAATTATCGATAGTCCATATCTCGGAAACTATAAGAGATAATGCAATTTTCCAACCGGCAATGTAATTAGCATGCCGAATATTACTTGGAATGTGAATTGGAATGAAATCGCCAATAGATAAGACCATTTTACAATTTGGGCCCAAGTTAGAAGCAGAGCCTAAGGTGTAAATTATCGATAGCCCATATCTCGGAAACTATAAGAGATAATGCAATTTGGCAACCGGCAATGTAATTAGCATGCCGAATATTACTTGGAATGTGAATTGGAACGAAATCGCCAATAGATAAGGCGATTTTACAATTTGGGCCCAAGTTAGAAGCAGAGCCTAAGGTGTAAATTATCGATAGTCCATATCTCGGAAACTACAAGAGATAATGCAATTTGGCAACCGGCAATGTAATTAGCATGCCGAATATTACTTGGAATGTGAATTGGAACGAAATCGCCAATAGATAAGACCATTTTACAATTTGGGCCCAAGTTAGAAGCAGAGCCTAAGGTGTAAATTATCGATAGTCCATATCTCGGAAACTATAAGAGATAATGCAATTTTCCAACCGGCAATGTAATTAGCATGCCGAATATTACTTGGAATGTGAATTGGAACGAAATCGCCAATAGATAAGGCGATTTTACAATTTGGGCCCAAGTTAGAAGCAGAGCCTAAGGTGTAAATTATCGATAGTCCATATCTCGGAAACTACAAGAGATAATGCAATTTGGCAACCGGCAATGTAATTAGCATGCCGAATATTACTTGGAATGTGAATTGGAACGAAATCGCCAATAGATAAGACCATTTTACAATTTGGGCCCAAGTTAGAAGCAGAGCCTAAGGTGTAAATTATCGATAGTCCATATCTCGGAAACTATAAGAGATAATGCAATTTTCCAACTGGCAATGTAATTAGCATGCCGAATATTACTTGGAATGTGAATTGGAATGAAATCGCCAATAGATAAGACCATTTTACAATTTGGGCCCAAGTTAGAAGCAGAGCCTAAGGTGTAAATTATCGATAGTCCATATCTCGGAAACTACAAGAGATAATGCAATTTGGCAACCGGCAATGTAATTAGCATGCCGAATATTACTTGGAATGTGAATTGGAACGAAATCGCCAATAGATAAGACCATTTTACAATTTGGGCCCAAGTTAGAAGCAGAGCCTAAGGTGTAAATTATCGATAGTCCATATCTCGGAAACTATAAGAGATAATGCAATTTTCCAACCGGCAATGTAATTAGCATGCCGAATATTACTTGGAATGTGAATTGGAATGAAATCGCCAATAGATAAGACCATTTTACAATTTGGGCCCAAGTTAGAAGCAGAGCCTAAGGTGTAAATTATCGATAGTCCATATCTCGGAAACTATAAGAGATAATGCAATTTGGCAACCGGCAATGTAATTAGCATGCCGAGTATTACTTGGAATGTGAATTGGAATGAAATCGCCAATAGATAAGACCATTTTACAATTTGGGCCCAAGTTAGTAGCAGAGCCTAAGGGGTAAATTATCGATAGTCCATATCTCGGAAACTATAAGAGATAATGCAATTTCGCAACCGGCAATGTAATTAGCATGCCGAATATTACTTGGAATGTGAATTGGAACGAAATCGCCAATAGGTAAGACCATTTTACAATTTGGGCCCAAGTTAGAAGCAGAGCCTAAGGTGTAAATTATCGATAGTCCATATCTCGGAAACTATAAGAGATAATTCAATTTGGCAACCGGCAATGTAATTAGCATGCCGGATATTACTTGGACTGTGAATTGGAACGAAATCGCCAATAGATAAGACCATTTTACAATTTGGGCCCAAGTTAGAAGCAGAGCCTAAGGTGTAAATTATCGATAGCCCATATCTCGGAAACTATAAGAGATAATGCAATTTGGCAACCGGCAATGTAATTAGCATGCCGAATATTACTTGGAATGTGAATTGGAACGAAATCGCCAATAGATAAGGCGATTTTACAATTTGGGCCCAAGTTAGAAGCAGAGCCTAAGGTGTAAATTATCGATAGTCCATATCTCGGAGACTACAAGAGATAATGCAATTTGGCAACCGGCAATGTAATTAGCATGCCGAATATTACTTGGAATGTGAATTGGAACGAAATCGCCAATAGATAAGACCATTTTACAATTTGGGCCCAAGTTAGAAGCAGAGCCTAAGGTGTAAATTATCGATAGTCCATATCTCGGAAACTATAAGAGATAATGCAATTTTCCAAACGGCAATGTAATTAGCATGCCGAATATTACTTGGAATGTGAATTGGAATGAAATCGCCAATAGATAAGACAATTTTACAATTTGGGCCCAAGTTAGAAGCAGAGCCTAAGGTGTAAATTATCGATAGTCCATATCTCGGAAACTATAAGAGATAATGCAATTTGGCAACCGGCAATGTAATTAGCATGCCGAATATTACTTGGAATGTGAATTGGAATGAAATCGCCAATAGATAAGACCATTTTACAATTTGGGCCCAAGTTAGAAGCAGAGCCTAAGGTGTAAATTATCGATAGTCCATATCTCGGAAACTATAAGAGATAATGCAATTTCGCAACCGGCAATGTAATTAGCATGCCGAATATAACTTGGAATGTGAATTGGAACGAAATCGCCAATAGATAAGACCATTTTACAATTTGGGCCCAAGTTAGGAGCAGAGCCTAAGGTGTAAATTATCGATAGTCCATATCTCGGGAACTATAAGAGATAATGCAATTTGGCAACTGGCAATGTAATTAGCATGCCGAATATTACTTGGAATGTGAATTGGAACGAAATCGCCAATAGATAAGACCATTTTACAATTTGGGCCCAAGTTAGAAGCAGAGCCTAAGGTGTAAATTATCGATAGTCCATATCTCGGAAACTATAAGAGATAATGCAATTTGGCAACCGGCAATGTAATTAGCATGCCGAATATTACTTGGAATGTGAATTGGAACGAAATCGCCAATAGATAAGACCATTTTACAATTTGGGCCCAAATTAGAAGCAGAGCCTAAGATGTAAATAATCGATAGTCCATATCTCGGAAACTATAAGAGATAATGCAATTTGGCAACCGGCAATGTAATTAGCATGCCGAATATTACTTGGAATGTGAATTGGAACGAAATCGCCAATAGATAAGACGATTTTACAATTTGGGCCCAAGTTAGAAGCAGAGCCTAAGGTGTAAATTATCGATAGTCCATATCTCGGAAACTATAAGAGATAATGCAATTTGGCAACCGGCAATGTAATTAGCATGCCTAATATTACTTGGAATGTGAATTGGAACGAAATCGCCAATAGATAAGACCATTTTACAATTTGGGCCCAAGTTAGAAGCAGAGCCTAAGGTGTAAATTATCGATAGTCCATATCTCGGAAACTATAAGAGATAATGCAATTTGGCAACCGGCAATGTAATTAGCATGCCGAATATTACTTGGAATGTGAATTGGAATGAAATCGCCAATAGATAAGACCATTTTACAATTTGGGCCCAAGTTAGAAGCAGAGCCTAAGGTGTAAATTATCGATAGTCCATATCTCGGAAACTATAAGAGATAATGCAATTTGGCAACCGGCAATGTAATTAGCATGCCGAATATTACTTGGAATGTGAATTGGAATGAAATCGCCAATAGATAAGACCATTTTACAATTTGGGCCCAAGTTAGAAGCAGAGCCTAAGGTGTAAATTATCGATAGTCCATATCTCGGAAACTATAAGAGATAATGCAATTTGGCAACCGGCAATGTAATTAGCATGCCGAATATTACTTGGAATGTGAATTGGAACGAAATCGGCAATAAATTAGACCATTTTACAATTTGGGCCCAAGTTAGAAGCAGAGCCTAAGGTGTAAATTATCCATAGTCCATATCTCGGAAACTATAAGAGATAATGCAATTTGGCAACCGGCAATGTAACTAGCATGCCGAATATTACTTGGAATGTGAATTGGAACGAAATCGCCAATAGATAAGACCATTTTACAATTTGGGCCCAAGTTAGAAGCAGAGCCTAAGGTGTAAATTATCGATAGTCCATATCTCAGAAACTACAAGAGATAATGCAATTTGGCAACCGGCAATGTAATTAGCATGCCGAATATTACTTGGAATGTGAATTGGAACGAAATCGCCAATAGATAAGACCATTTTACAATTTGGGCCCAAGTTAGAAGCAGAGCCTAAGGTGTAAATTATCGATAGTCCATATCTCGGAAACTATAAGAGATAATGCAATTTGGCAACCGGCAATGTAATGAGCATGCCGAATATTACTTGGAATGTGAATTGGAACGAAATCGCCAATAGATAAGACCATTTTACAATTTGGGCCCAAGTTAGAAGCAGAGCCTAAGGTGTAAATTATTGATAGTCCATATCTCGGAAACTATAAAAGATAATGCAATTTCGCAACCGGCAATGTAATTAGCATGCCGAATATTACTTGGAGTGTGAATTGGAACGAAATCGCCAATAGATAAGACCATTTTACAATTTGGGCCCAAGTTAGAAGCAGAGCCTAAGGTGTAAATTATCGATAGTCCATATCTCGGAAACTATAAGAGATAATGCAATTTGGCAACCGGCAATGTAATTAGCATGCCGAATATTACTTGGAGAGTGAATTGGAACGAAATCGCCAATAGATAAGACCATTTTACAATTTGGGCCCAAGTTAGAAGCAGAGCCTAAGGTGTAAATTATCGATAGTCCATATCTCGGAAACTATAAGAGATAATGCAATTTGGCAACCGGCAATGTAATTAGCATGCCGAATATTACTTGGAGAGTGAATTGGAACGAAATCGCCAATAGATAAGACCATTTTACAATTTGGGCCCAAGTTAGAAGCAGAGCCTAAGGTGTAAATTATCGATAGTCCATATCTCGGAAACTATAAGAGATAATGCAATTTGGCAACCGGCAATGTAATTAGCATGCCGAATATTATTTGGAAAGTGAATTGGAACGAAATCGCCAATAGATAAGACCATTTTACAATTTGGGCCCAAGTTAGAAGCAGAGCCTAAGGTGTAAATTATCGATAGTCCATATCTCGGAAACTATAAGAGATAATGCAATTTGGCAACCGGCAATGTAATTAGCATGCCGAATATTACTTGGAATGTGAATTGGAACGAAATCGCCAATAGATAAGACCATTTTACAATTTGGGCCCAAGTTAGAAGCAGAGCCTAAGTTGTAAATTATCGATAGTCCATATCTCGGAAACTATAAGAGATGGCAACCGGCAATTTAATTAACATGCCGAATATTACTTGGAATGTGAATTGGAACGAAATCGCCAATAGATAAGACCATTTTACAATTTGGGCCCAAGTTAGAAGCAGAGCCTAAGGTGTAAATTATCGATAGTCCATATCTCGGAAACTATAAGAGATAATGCAATTTTCCAACCGGCAATGTAATTAGCATGCCGAATATTACTTGGAATGTGAATTGGAATGAAATCGCCAATAGATAAGACCATTTTACAATTTGGGCCCAAGTTAGAAGCAGAGCCTAAGGTGTAAATTATCGATAGCCCATATCTCGGAAACTATAAGAGATAATGCAATTTGGCAACCGGCAATGTAATTAGCATGCCGAATATTACTTGGAATGTGAATTGGAACGAAATCGCCAATAGATAAGGCGATTTTACAATTTGGGCCCAAGTTAGAAGCAGAGCCTAAGGTGTAAATTATCGATAGTCCATATCTCGGAAACTACAAGAGATAATGCAATTTGGCAACCGGCAATGTAATTAGCATGCCGAATATTACTTGGAATGTGAATTGGAACGAAATCGCCAATAGATAAGACCATTTTACAATTTGGGCCCAAGTTAGAAGCAGAGCCTAAGGTGTAAATTATCGATAGTCCATATCTCGGAAACTATAAGAGATAATGCAATTTTCCAACCGGCAATGTAATTAGCATGCCGAATATTACTTGGAATGTGAATTGGAACGAAATCGCCAATAGATAAGGCGATTTTACAATTTGGGCCCAAGTTAGAAGCAGAGCCTAAGGTGTAAATTATCGATAGTCCATATCTCGGAAACTACAAGAGATAATGCAATTTGGCAACCGGCAATGTAATTAGCATGCCGAATATTACTTGGAATGTGAATTGGAACGAAATCGCCAATAGATAAGACCATTTTACAATTTGGGCCCAAGTTAGAAGCAGAGCCTAAGGTGTAAATTATCGATAGTCCATATCTCGGAAACTATAAGAGATAATGCAATTTTCCAACTGGCAATGTAATTAGCATGCCGAATATTACTTGGAATGTGAATTGGAATGAAATCGCCAATAGATAAGACCATTTTACAATTTGGGCCCAAGTTAGAAGCAGAGCCTAAGGTGTAAATTATCGATAGTCCATATCTCGGAAACTACAAGAGATAATGCAATTTGGCAACCGGCAATGTAATTAGCATGCCGAATATTACTTGGAATGTGAATTGGAACGAAATCGCCAATAGATAAGACCATTTTACAATTTGGGCCCAAGTTAGAAGCAGAGCCTAAGGTGTAAATTATCGATAGTCCATATCTCGGAAACTATAAGAGATAATGCAATTTTCCAACCGGCAATGTAATTAGCATGCCGAATATTACTTGGAATGTGAATTGGAATGAAATCGCCAATAGATAAGACCATTTTACAATTTGGGCCCAAGTTAGAAGCAGAGCCTAAGGTGTAAATTATCGATAGTCCATATCTCGGAAACTATAAGAGATAATGCAATTTGGCAACCGGCAATGTAATTAGCATGCCGAGTATTACTTGGAATGTGAATTGGAATGAAATCGCCAATAGATAAGACCATTTTACAATTTGGGCCCAAGTTAGTAGCAGAGCCTAAGGGGTAAATTATCGATAGTCCATATCTCGGAAACTATAAGAGATAATGCAATTTCGCAACCGGCAATGTAATTAGCATGCCGAATATTACTTGGAATGTGAATTGGAACGAAATCGCCAATAGGTAAGACCATTTTACAATTTGGGCCCAAGTTAGAAGCAGAGCCTAAGGTGTAAATTATCGATAGTCCATATCTCGGAAACTATAAGAGATAATTCAATTTGGCAACCGGCAATGTAATTAGCATGCCGGATATTACTTGGACTGTGAATTGGAACGAAATCGCCAATAGATAAGACCATTTTACAATTTGGGCCCAAGTTAGAAGCAGAGCCTAAGGTGTAAATTATCGATAGCCCATATCTCGGAAACTATAAGAGATAATGCAATTTGGCAACCGGCAATGTAATTAGCATGCCGAATATTACTTGGAATGTGAATTGGAACGAAATCGCCAATAGATAAGGCGATTTTACAATTTGGGCCCAAGTTAGAAGCAGAGCCTAAGGTGTAAATTATCGATAGTCCATATCTCGGAGACTACAAGAGATAATGCAATTTGGCAACCGGCAATGTAATTAGCATGCCGAATATTACTTGGAATGTGAATTGGAACGAAATCGCCAATAGATAAGACCATTTTACAATTTGGGCCCAAGTTAGAAGCAGAGCCTAAGGTGTAAATTATCGATAGTCCATATCTCGGAAACTATAAGAGATAATGCAATTTTCCAAACGGCAATGTAATTAGCATGCCGAATATTACTTGGAATGTGAATTGGAATGAAATCGCCAATAGATAAGACAATTTTACAATTTGGGCCCAAGTTAGAAGCAGAGCCTAAGGTGTAAATTATCGATAGTCCATATCTCGGAAACTATAAGAGATAATGCAATTTGGCAACCGGCAATGTAATTAGCATGCCGAATATTACTTGGAATGTGAATTGGAATGAAATCGCCAATAGATAAGACCATTTTACAATTTGGGCCCAAGTTAGAAGCAGAGCCTAAGGTGTAAATTATCGATAGTCCATATCTCGGAAACTATAAGAGATAATGCAATTTCGCAACCGGCAATGTAATTAGCATGCCGAATATAACTTGGAATGTGAATTGGAACGAAATCGCCAATAGATAAGACCATTTTACAATTTGGGCCCAAGTTAGGAGCAGAGCCTAAGGTGTAAATTATCGATAGTCCATATCTCGGGAACTATAAGAGATAATGCAATTTGGCAACTGGCAATGTAATTAGCATGCCGAATATTACTTGGAATGTGAATTGGAACGAAATCGCCAATAGATAAGACCATTTTACAATTTGGGCCCAAGTTAGAAGCAGAGCCTAAGGTGTAAATTATCGATAGTCCATATCTCGGAAACTATAAGAGATAATGCAATTTGGCAACCGGCAATGTAATTAGCATGCCGAATATTACTTGGAATGTGAATTGGAACGAAATCGCCAATAGATAAGACCATTTTACAATTTGGGCCCAAATTAGAAGCAGAGCCTAAGATGTAAATAATCGATAGTCCATATCTCGGAAACTATAAGAGATAATGCAATTTGGCAACCGGCAATGTAATTAGCATGCCGAATATTACTTGGAATGTGAATTGGAACGAAATCGCCAATAGATAAGACCATTTTACAATTTGGGCCCAAGCCTAAGGTGTAAATTATCGATAGTCCATATCTCGGAAACTATAAGTGATAATGCAATTTGGCAACCGGCAATGTAATTAGCATGCCGAATATTACTTGGAATGTGAATTGGAACGAAATCGCCAATAGGTAAGACCATTTTACAATTTGGGCCCAAGTTAGAAGCAGAGCCTAAGGTGTAAATTATCGATAGTCCATATCTCGGAAACTATAAGGGATAATTCAATTTGGCAACCGGCAATGTAATTAGCATGCCGGATATTACTTGGACTGTGAATTGGAACGAAATCGCCAATAGATAAGACCATTTTACAATTTGGGCCCAAGTTAGAAGCAGAGCCTAAGGTGTAAATTATCGATAGTCCATATCTCGGAAACTATAAGAGATAATGCAATTTGGCAACCGGCAATGTAATTAGCATGCCGAATATTACTTGGAATGTGAATTGGAACGAAATCGCCAATAGATAAGGCGATTTTACAATTTGGGCCCAAGTTAGAAGCAGAGCCTAAGGTGTAAATTATCGATAGTCCACATCTCGGAAACTACAAGAGATAATGCAATTTGGCAACCGGCAATGTAATTAGCATGCCGAATATTACTTGGAATGTGAATTGGAACGAAATCGCCAATAGATAAGACCATTTTACAATTTGGGCCCAAGTTAGAAGCAGAGCCTAAGGTGTAAATTATCGATAGTCCATATCTCGGAAACTATAAGAGATAATGCAATTTTCCAAACGGCAATGTAATTAGCATGCCGAATATTACTTGGAATGTGAATTGGAATGAAATCGCCAATAGTTAAGACCATTTTACAATTTGGGCCCAAGTTAGAAGCAGAGCCTAAGGTGTAAATTATCGATAGTCCATATCTCGGAAACTATAAGAGATAATGCAATTTGGCAACCGGCAATGTAATTAGCATGCCGAATATTACTTGGAATGTGAATTGGAATGAAATCGCCAATAGATAAGGCCATTTTACAATTTGGGCCCAAGTTAGAAGCAGAGCCTAAGGTGTAAATTATCGATAGTCCATATCTCGGAAACTATAAGAGATAATGCAATTTCGCAACCGGCAATGTAATTAGCATGCCGAATATTACTTGGAATGTGAATTGGAACGAAATCGCCAATAGGTAAGACCATTTTACAATTTGGGCCCAAGTTAGAAGCAGAGCCTAAGGTGTAAATTATCGATAGTCCATATCTCGGAAACTATAAGAGATAATTCAATTTGGCAACCGGCAATGTAATTAGCATGCCGGATATTACTTGGACTGTGAATTGGAACGAAATCGCCAATAGATAAGACCATTTTACAATTTGGGCCCAAGTTAGAAGCAGAGCCTAAGGTGTAAATTATCGATAGCCCATATCTCGGAAACTATAAGAGATAATGCAATTTGGCAACCGGCAATGTAATTAGCATGCCGAATATTGCTTGGAATGTGAATTGGAACGAAATCGCCAATAGATAAGGCGATTTTACAATTTGGGCCCAAGTTAGAAGCAGAGCCTAAGGTGTAAATTATCGATAGTCCATATCTCGGAAACTACAAGAGATAATGCAATTTGGCAACCGGCAATGTAATTAGCATGCCGAATATTACTTGGAATGTGAATTGGAACGAAATCGCCAATAGATAAGACCATTTTACAATTTGGGCCCAAGTTAGAAGCAGAGCCTAAGGTGTAAATTATCGATAGTCCATATCTCGGAAACTATAAGAGATAATGCAATTTTCCAACCGGCAATGTAATTAGCATGCCGAATATTACTTGGAATGTGAATTGGAATGAAATCGCCAATAGATAAGACCATTTTACAATTTGGGCCCAAGTTAGAAGCAGAGCCTAAGGTGTAAATTATCGATAGTCCATATCTCGGAAACTATAAGAGATAATGCAATTTGGCAACCGGCAATGTAATTAGCATGCCGAATATTACTTGGAATGTGAATTGGAATGAAATCGCCAATAGATAAGACCATTTTACAATTTGGGCCCAAGTTAGAAGCAGAGCCTAAGGTGTAAATTATCGATAATCCATATCTCGGAAACTATAAGAGATAATGCAATTTCGCAACCGGCAATGTAATTAGCATGCCGAATATTACTTGGAATGTGAATTGGGACGAAATCGCCAATAGATAAGACCATTTTACAATTTGGGCCCAAGTTAGAAGCAGAGCCTAAGGTGTAAATTATCGATAGTCCATATCTCGGAAACTATAAGAGATAATGCAATTTGGCAACCGGCAATGTAATTAGCATGCCGAATATTACTTGGAATGTGAATTGGAACGAAATCGCCAATAGATAAGACCATTTTACAATTTGGGCCCAAGTTAGAAGCAGAGCCTAAGGTGTAAATTATCGATAGTCCATATCTCGGAAATTATAAGAGATAATGCAATTTGGCAACCGGCAATGTAATTAGCATGCCGAATACTACTTGGAATGTGAATTGGAACGAAATCGCCAATAGATAGGACCATTTTACAATTTGGGCCCAAGTTAGAAGCAGAGCCTAAGGTGTAAATTATCGATAGTCCATATCTCGGAAACTATAAGAGATAATTCAATTTGGCAACCGGCAATGTAATTAGCATGCCGAATATTACTTGGAATGTGAATTGGAACGAAATCGCCAATAGATACGACCATTTTACAATTTGGGCCCAAGTTAGAAGCAGAGCCTAAGGTGTAAATTATCGATAGTCCATATCTCGGAAACTATAAGAGATAATGCAATTTTCCAAACGGCAATGTAATTAGCATGCCGAATATTACTTGGAATGTGAATTGGAATGAAATCGCCAATAGATAAGACCATTTTACAATTTGGGCCCAAGTTAGAAGCAGAGCCTATGGTGTAAATTATCGATAGTCCATATCTCGGAAACTATAAGAGATAATGCAATTTGGCAACCGGCAATGTAATTAGCATGCCGAATATTACTTGGAATGTGAATTGGAATGAAATCGCCAATAGATAAGACCATTTTACAATTTGGGCCCAAGTTAGAAGCAGAGCCTAAGGTGTAAATTATCGATAATCCATATCTCGGAAACTATAAGAGATAATGCAATTTCGCAACCGGCAATGTAATTAGCATGCCGAATATTACTTGGAATGTGAATTGGGACGAAATCGCCAATAGATAAGACCATTTTACAATTTGGGCCCAAGTTAGAAGCAGAGCCTAAGGTGTAAATTATTGATAGTCCATATCTCGGAAACTATATGAGATAATTCAATTTGGCAACCGGCAATGTAATTAGCATGCCGAATATTACTTGGAATGTGAATTGGAACGAAATCGCCAATAGATAAGGCCATTTTACAATTTGGGCCCAAGTTAGAAGCAGAGCCTAAGGTGTAAATTATCGATAGTCCATATCTCGGAAACTATAAGAGATAATGCAATTTGGCAACCGGCAATGTAATTAGCATGCCGAATATAACTTGGAATGTGAATTGGAACGAAATCGCCAATAGATAAGACCATTTTACAATTTGGGCCCAAGTTAGAAGCAGAGCCTAAGGTGTAAATTATCGATAGTCCATATCTCGGGAACTATAAGAGATAATGCAATTTGGCAACCGGCAATGTAATTAGCATGCCGAATATTACTTGGAATGTGAATTGGAACGAAATCGCCAATAGATAAGACGATTTTACAATTTGGGCCCAAGTTAGAAGCAGAGCCTAAGGTGTAAATTATCGATAGTCCATATCTCGGAAACTATAAGAGATAATGCAATTTGGCAACCGGCAATGTAATTAGCATGCCGAATATAACTTGGAATGTGAATTGGAACGAAATCGCCAATAGATAAGACCATTTTACAATTTGGGCCCAAGTTAGAAGCAGAGCCTAAGGTGTAAATTATCGATAGTCCATATCTCGGGAACTATAAGAGATAATGCAATTTGGCAACCGGCAATGTAATTAGCATGCCGAATATTACTTGGAATGTGAATTGGAACGAAATCGCCAATAGATAAGACCATTTTACAATTTGGGCCCAAGTTAGAAGCAGAGCCTAAGGTGTAAATTATCGATAGTCCATATCTCGGAAACTATAAGAGATAATGCAATTTGGCAACCGGCAATGTAATTAGCATGCCGAATATTACTTGGAATGTGAATTGGAACGAAATCGCCAATAGATAAGACCATTTTACAATTTGGGCCCAAGTTAGAAGCAGAGCCTAAGATGTAAATAATCGATAGTCCATATCTCGGAAACTATAAGAGATAATGCAATTTGGCAACCGGCAATGTAATTAGCATGCCGAATATTACTTGGAATGTGAATTGGAACGAAATCGCCAATAGATAAGACCATTTTACAATTTGGCCCCAAGTTAGAAGCAGAGCCTAAGGTGTAAATTATCGATAGTCCATATCTCGGAAACTATAAGTGATAATGCAATTTGGCAACCGGCAATGTAATTAGCATGCCGAATATTACTTGGAATGTGAATTGGAACGAAATCGCCAATAGGTAAGACCATTTTACAATTTGGGCCCAAGTTAGAAGCAGAGCCTAAGGTGTAAATTATCGATAGTCCATATCTCGGAAACTATAAGGGATAATTCAATTTGGCAACCGGCAATGTAATTAGCATGCCGGATATTACTTGGACTGTGAATTGGAACGAAATCGCCAATAGATAAGACCATTTTACAATTTGGGCCCAAGTTAGAAGCAGAGCCTAAGGTGTAAATTATCGATAGTCCATATCTCGGAAACTATAAGAGATAATGCAATTTGGCAACCGGCAATGTAATTAGCATGCCGAATATTACTTGGAATGTGAATTGGAACGAAATCGCCAATAGATAAGGCGATTTTACAATTTGGGCCCAATTTAGAAGCAGAGCCTAAGGTGTAAATTATCGATAGTCCACATCTCGGAAACTACAAGAGATAATGCAATTTGGCAACCGGCAATGTAATTAGCATGCCGAATATTACTTGGAATGTGAATTGGAACGAAATCGCCAATAGATAAGACCATTTTACAATTTGGGCCCAAGTTAGAAGCAGAGCCTAAGGTGTAAATTATCGATAGTCCATATCTCGGAAACTATAAGAGATAATGCAATTTTCCAAACGGCAATGTAATTAGCATGCCGAATATTACTTGGAATGTGAATTGGAATGAAATCGCCAATAGATAAGACCATTTTACAATTTGGGCCCAAGTTAGAAGCAGAGCCTAAGGTGTAAATTATCGATAGTCCATATCTCGGAAACTATAAGAGATAATGCAATTTGGCAACCGGCAATGTAATTAGCATGCCGAATATTACTTGGAATGTGAATTGGAATGAAATCGCCAATAGATAAGGCCATTTTACAATTTGGGCCCAAGTTAGAAGCAGAGCCTAAGGTGTAAATTATCGATAGTCCATATCTCGGAAACTATAAGAGATAATGCAATTTCGCAACCGGCAATGTAATTAGCATGCCGAATATTACTTGGAATGTGAATTGGAACGAAATCGCCAATAGGTAAGACCATTTTACAATTTGGGCCCAAGTTAGAAGCAGAGCCTAAGGTGTAAATTATCGATAGTCCATATCTCGGAAACTATAAGAGATAATTCAATTTGGCAACCGGCAATGTAATTAGCATGCCGGATATTACTTGGACTGTGAATTGGAACGAAATCGCCAATAGATAAGACCATTTTACAATTTGGGCCCAAGTTAGAAGCAGAGCCTAAGGTGTAAATTATCGATAGCCCATATCTCGGAAACTATAAGAGATAATGCAATTTGGCAACCGGCAATGTAATTAGCATGCCGAATATTGCTTGGAATGTGAATTGGAACGAAATCGCCAATAGATAAGGCGATTTTACAATTTGGGCCCAAGTTAGAAGCAGAGCCTAAGGTGTAAATTATCGATAGTCCATATCTCGGAAACTACAAGAGATAATGCAATTTGGCAACCGGCAATGTAATTAGCATGCCGAATATTACTTGGAATGTGAATTGGAACGAAATCGCCAATAGATAAGACCATTTTACAATTTGGGCCCAAGTTAGAAGCAGAGCCTAAGGTGTAAATTATCGATAGTCCATATCTCGGAAACTATAAGAGATAATGCAATTTTCCAACCGGCAATGTAATTAGCATGCCGAATATTACTTGGAATGTGAATTGGAATGAAATCGCCAATAGATAAGACCATTTTACAATTTGGGCCCAAGTTAGAAGCAGAGCCTAAGGTGTAAATTATCGATAGTCCATATCTCGGAAACTATAAGAGATAATGCAATTTGGCAACCGGCAATGTAATTAGCATGCCGAATATTACTTGGAATGTGAATTGGAATGAAATCGCCAATAGATAAGACCATTTTACAATTTGGGCCCAAGTTAGAAGCAGAGCCTAAGGTGTAAATTATCGATAGTCCATATCTCGGAAACTATAAGAGATAATGCAATTTCGCAACCGGCAATGTAATTAGCATGCCGAATATTACTTGGAATGTGAATTGGGACGAAATCGCCAATAGATAAGACCATTTTACAATTTGGGCCCAAGTTAGAAGCAGAGCCTAAGGTGTAAATTATCGATAGTCCATATCTCGGAAACTATAAGAGATAATGCAATTTGGCAACCGGCAATGTAATTAGCATGCCGAATATTACTTGGAATGTGAATTGGAACGAAATCGCCAATAGATAAGACCATTTTACAATTTGGGCCCAAGTTAGAATCAGAGCCTAAGGTGTAAATTATCGATAGTCCATATCTCGGAAATTATAAGAGATAATGCAATTTGGCAACCGGCAATGTAATTAGCATGCCGAATACTACTTGGAATGTGAATTGGAACGAAATCGCCAATAGATAGGACCATTTTACAATTTGGGCCCAAGTTAGAAGCAGAGCCTAAGGTGTAAATTATCGATAGTCCATATCTCGGAAACTATAAGAGATAATTCAATTTGGCAACCGGCAATGTAATTAGCATGCCGAATATTACTTGGAATGTGAATTGGAACGAAATCGCCAATAGATACGACCATTTTACAATTTGGGCCCAAGTTAGAAGCAGAGCCTAAGGTGTAAATTATCGATAGTCCATATCTCGGAAACTATAAGAGATAATGCAATTTGGCAACCGGCAATGTAATTAGCATGCCGAATATTACTTGGAATGTGAATTGGAACGAAATCGCCAATAGATAAGACGATTTTACAATTTGGGCCCAAGTTAGAAGCAGAGCCTAAGGTGTAAATTATCGATAGTCCATATCTCGGAAACTATAAGAGATAATGCAATTTGGCAACCGGCAATGTAATTAGCATGCCTAATATTACTTGGAATGTGAATTGGAACGAAATCGCCAATAGATAAGACCATTTTACAATTTGGGCCCAAGTTAGAAGCAGAGCCTAAGGTGTAAATTATCGATAGTCCATATCTCGGAAACTATAAGAGATAATGCAATTTGGCAACCGGCAATGTAATTAGCATGCCGAATATTACTTGGAATGTGAATTGGAATGAAATCGCCAATAGATAAGACCATTTTACAATTTGGGCCCAAGTTAGAAGCAGAGCCTAAGGTGTAAATTATCGATAGTCCATATCTCGGAAACTATAAGAGATAATGCAATTTGGCAACCGGCAATGTAATTAGCATGCCGAATATTACTTGGAATGTGAATTGGAACGAAATCGGCAATAAATTAGACCATTTTACAATTTGGGCCCAAGTTAGAAGCAGAGCCTAAGGTGTAAATTATCCATAGTCCATATCTCGGAAACTATAAGAGATAATGCAATTTGGCAACCGGCAATGTAACTAGCATGCCGAATATTACTTGGAATGTGAATTGGAACGAAATCGCCAATAGATAAGACCATTTTACAATTTGGGCCCAAGTTAGAAGCAGAGCCTAAGGTGTAAATTATCGATAGTCCATATCTCTGAAACTATAAGAGATAATGCAATCTGGCAACCGGCAATGTAATCAGCATGCCGAGTATTACTTGGAATGTGAATTGGAACGAAATCGCCAATAGATAAGACCATTTTACAATTTGGGCCCAAGTTAGAAGCAGAGCCTAAGGTGTAAATTATCGATAGTCCATATCTCGGAAACTATAAGAGATAATGCAATTTGGCAACCGGCAATGTAATTAGCATGCCGAATATTACTTGGAATGTGAATTGGAACGAAATCGCCAATAGATAAGACCATTTTACAATTTGGGCCCAAGTTAGAAGCAGAGCCTAAGGTGTAAATTATCCATAGTCCATACCTCGGAAACTATAAGAGATAATGCAATTTGGCAACTGGCAATTTAATTAGCATGCCGAATATTACTTGGAATGTGAATTGGAAGGAAATCGCCAATAGATAAGACCATTTTACAATTTGGGCCCAAGTTAGAAGCAGAGCCTAAGGTGTAAATTATCGATAGTCCATATCTCGGAAACTATAAGAGATAATTCAATTTGGCAACCGGTAATGTAATTAGCATGCCGAATATTACTTGGAATGTGAATTGGAACGAAATCGCCAATAGATAAGACCATTTTACAATTTGGGCCCAAGTTAGAAGCAGAGCCTAAGGTGTAAATTATCGATAGTCCATATCTCGGAAACTATAAGAGATAATGCAATTTGGCAACCGGCAATGTAATTAGCATGCCGAATATTACTTGGAATGTGAATTGGAACGAAATCGCCAATAGATAAGACGATTTTACAATTTGGGCCCAAGTTAGAAGCAGAGCCTAGGGTGTATATTATCGATAGTCCATATCTCGGAAACTATAAGAGATAATGCAATTTGGCAACCGGCAATGTAATTAGCATACCGAATATTACTTGGAATGTGAATTGGAACGAAATCGCCAATAGATAAGACCATTTTACAATTTGGGCCCAAGTTAGAAGCAGAGCCTAAGGTGTAAATTATCGATAGTCCATATCTCGGAAACTATAAGAGATAATGCAATTTGGCAACCGGCAATGTAATTAGCATGCCGAATATTACTTGGAATGTGAATTGGAACGAAATCGCCAATAGATAAGACCATTTTACAATTTGGGCCCAAGTTAGAAGCAGAGCCTAAGGTGTAAATTATCGATAGTCCATATCTCGGAAACTATAAGAGATAATGCAATTTGGAAACCGGCAATGTAATTAGCATGCCGAATATTACTTGGAATGTGAATTGGAACGAAATCGATAATAGATAAGACCATTTTACAATTTGGGCCCAAGTTAGAAGCAGAGCCTAAGATGTAAATAATTGATAGTCCATATCTCGGAAACTATAAGAGATAATGCAATTTGGCAACCGGCAATGTAATTAGCATGCCGAATATTACTTGGAATGTGAATTGGAACGAAATCGCCAATAGATAAGACCATTTTACAATTTGGGCCCAAGTTAGAAGTAGAGCCTAAGGTGTAAATTATCGATAGTCCATATCTCGGAAACTATAAGAGATAATGCAATTTGGCAACCGGCAATGTAATTAGCATGCCGAATATTACTTGGAATGTGAATTGGAATGAAATCGCCAATAGGTAAGAACATTTTACAATTTGGGCCCAAGTTAGAAGCAGAGCCTAAGGTGTAAATTATCGATAGTCCATATCTCGGAAACTATAAGAGATAATTCAATTTGGCAACCGGCAATGTAATTAGCATGCCGGATATTACTTGGACTGTGAATTGGAACGAAATCGCCTATAGATAAGACCATTTTACAATTTGGGCCCAAGTTAGAAGCAGAGCCTAAGGTGTAAATTATCGATAGTCCATATCTCGGAAACTATAAGAGATAATGCAATTTGGCAACCGGCAATGTAATTAGCATGCCGAATATTACTTGGAATGTGAATTGGAACGAAATCGCCAATAGATAAGGCGATTTTACAATTTGGGCCCAAGTTAGAAGCAGAGCCTAAGGTGTAAATTATCGATAGTCCATATCTCAGAAACTACAAGAGATAATGCAATTTGGCAACCGGCAATGTAATTAGCATGCCGAATATTACTTGGAATGTGAATTGGAACGAAATCGCCAATAGATAAGACCATTTTACAATTTGGGCCCAAGTTAGAAGCAGAGCCTAAGGTGTAAATTATCGATAGTCCATATCTCGGAAACTATAAGAGATAATGCAATTTGGCAACCGGCAATGTAATGAGCATGCCGAATATTACTTGGAATGTGAATTGGAACGAAATCGCCAATAGATAAGACCATTTTACAATTTGGGCCCAAGTTAGAAGCAGAGCCTAAGGTGTAAATTATTGATAGTCCATATCTCGGAAACTATAAAAGATAATGCAATTTCGCAACCGGCAATGTAATTAGCATGCCGAATATTACTTGGAGTGTGAATTGGAACGAAATCGCCAATAGATAAGACCATTTTACAATTTGGGCCCAAGTTAGAAGCAGAGCCTAAGGTGTAAATTATCGATAGTCCATATCTCGGAAACTATAAGAGATAATGCAATTTGGCAACCGGCAATGTAATTAGCATGCCAAATATTACTTGGAATGTGAATTGGAACGAAATCGCCAATAGATAAGACCATTTTACAATTTGGGCCCAAGCTAGAAGCAGAGCCTAAGGTGTAAATTATCGATAGTCCATATCTCGGAAACTATAAGAGATAATGCAATTTGGCAACCGGCAATGTAATTAGCATGCCGAATATTACTTGGAATGTGAATTGGAACGAAATCGCCAATAGATAAGACCATTTTACAATTTGGGCCCAAGTTAGAAGCAGAGCCTTAGGTGTAAATTATCGATAGTCCATATCTCGGAAACTATAAGAGATAATGCAATTTGGCAACCGGCAATGTAATTAGCATACCGAATATTACTTGGAATGTGAATTGGAACGAAATCGCCAATAGATAAGACCATTTTACAACTTGGGCCCAAGTTAGAAGCAGAGCCTAAGGTGTAAATTATCGATAGTCCATATCTCGGAAACTATAAGAGATAATGCAATTTGGCAACCGGCAATGTAATTAGCATGCCGAATATTACTTGGAATGTGAATTGGAACGAAATCGCCAATAGATAAGACGATTTTACAATTTGGGCCCAAGTTAGAAGCAGAGCCTAGGGTGTATATTATCGATAGTCCATATCTCGGAAACTATAAGAGATAATGCAATTTGGCAACCGGCAATGTAATTAGCATGCCGAATATTACTTGGAATGTGAATTGGAACGAAATCGCCAATAGATAAGACCATTTTACAATTTGGGCCCAAGTTAGAAGCAGAGCCTAAGGTGTAAATTATCGATAGTCCATATCTCGGAAACTATAAGAGATAATGCAATTTGGCAACCGGCAATGTAATTAGCATGCCAAATATTACTTGGAATGTGAATTGGAACGAAATCGCCAATAGATAAGACCATTTTACAATTTGGGCCCAAGCTAGAAGCAGAGCCTAAGGTGTAAATTATCGATAGTCCATATCTCGGAAACTATAAGAGATAATGCAATTTGGCAACCGGCAATGTAATTAGCATGCCGAATATTACTTGGAATGTGAATTGGAACGAAATCGCCAATAGATAAGACCATTTTACAATTTGGGCCCAAGTTAGAAGCAGAGCCTAAGATGTAAATAATTGATAGTCCATATCTCGGAAACTATAAGAGATAATGCAATTTGGCAACCGGCAATGTAATTAGCATGCCGAATATTACTTGGAATGTGAATTGGAACGAAATCGCCAATAGATAAGACCATTTTACAATTTGGGCCCAAGTTAGAAGCAGAGCCTAAGGTGTAAATTATCGATAGTCCATATCTCGGAAACTATAAGAGATAATGCAATTTGGCAACCGGCAATGTAATTAGCATGCCGAATATTACTTGGAATGTGAATTGGAATGAAATCGCCAATAGGTAAGAACATTTTACAATTTGGGCCCAAGTTAGAAGCAGAGCCTAAGGTGTAAATTATCGATAGTCCATATCTCGGAAACTATAAGAGATAATTCAATTTGGCAACCGGCAATGTAATTAGCATGCCGGATATTACTTGGACTGTGAATTGGAACGAAATCGCCTATAGATAAGACCATTTTACAATTTGGGCCCAAGTTAGAAGCAGAGCCTAAGGTGTAAATTATCGATAGTCCATATCTCGGAAACTATAAGAGATAATGCAATTTGGCAACCGGCAATGTAATTAGCATGCCGAATATTACTTGGAATGTGAATTGGAACGAAATCGCCAATAGATAAGGCGTTTTTACAATTTGGGCCCAAGTTAGAAGCAGAGCCTAAGGTGTAAATTATCGATAGTCCATATCTCGGAAACTATAAGAGATAATGCAATTTGGCAACCGGCAATGTAATTAGCATGCCGAATATTACTTGGAATGTGAATTGGAATGAAATCGCCAATAGGTAAGAACATTTTACAATTTGGGCCCAAGTTAGAAGCAGAGCCTAAGGTGTAAATTATCGATAGTCCATATCTCGGAAACTATAAGAGATAATGCAATTTGGCAACCGGCAATGTAATTAGCATGCCGAATATTACTTGGAATGTGAATTGGAACGAAATCGCCAATAGATAAGACCATTTTACAATTTGGGCCCAAGTTAGAAGCAGAGCCTAAGGTGTAAATTATCGATAGTCCATATCTCGGAAACTATAAGAGATAATGCAATTTGGCAACCGGCAATGTAATGAGCATGCCGAATATTACTTGGAATGTGAATTGGAACGAAATCGCCAATAGATAAGACCATTTTACAATTTGGGCCCAAGTTAGAAGCAGAGCCTAAGGTGTAAATTATTGATAGTCCATATCTCGGAAACTATAAAAGATAATGCAATTTCGCAACCGGCAATGTAATTAGCATGCCGAATATTACTTGGAGTGTGAATTGGAACGAAATCGCCAATAGATAAGACCATTTTACAATTTGGGCCCAAGTTAGAAGCAGAGCCTAAGGTGTAAATTATCGATAGTCCATATCTCGGAAACTATAAGAGATAATGCAATTTGGCAACCGGCAATGTAATTAGCATGCCAAATATTACTTGGAATGTGAATTGGAACGAAATCGCCAATAGATAAGACCATTTTACAATTTGGGCCCAAGCTAGAAGCAGAACCTAAGGTGTAAATTATCGATAGTCCATATCTCGGAAACTATAAGAGATAATGCAATTTGGCAACCGGCAATGTAATTAGCATGCCGAATATTACTTGGAATGTGAATTGGAACGAAATCGCCAATAGATAAGACCATTTTACAATTTGGGCCCAAGTTAGAAGCAGAGCCTTAGGTGTAAATTATCGATAGTCCATATCTCGGAAACTATAAGAGATAATGCAATTTGGCAACCGGCAATGTAATTAGCATACCGAATATTACTTGGAATGTGAATTGGAACGAAATCGCCAATAGATAAGACCATTTTACAACTTGGGCCCAAGTTAGAAGCAGAGCCTAAGGTGTAAATTATCGATAGTCCATATCTCGGAAACTATAAGAGATAATGCAATTTGGCAACCGGCAATGTAATTAGCATGCCGAATATTACTTGGAATGTGAATTGGAACGAAATCGCCAATAGATAAGACGATTTTACAATTTGGGCCCAAGTTAGAAGCAGAGCCTAGGGTGTATATTATCGATAGTCCATATCTCGGAAACTATAAGAGATAATGCAATTTGGCAACCGGCAATGTAATTAGCATGCCGAATATTACTTGGAATGTGAATTGGAACGAAATCGCCAATAGATAAGACCATTTTACAATTTGGGCCCAAGTTAGAAGCAGAGCCTAAGGTGTAAATTATCGATAGTCCATATCTCGGAAACTATAAGTGATAATGCAATTTGGCAACCGGCAATGTAATTAGCATGCCGAATATTACTTGGATTGTCAATTGGAACGAAATCGCCAATAGATAAGACCATTTTACAATTTGGGCCCAAGTTAGAAGCAGAGCCTAAGGTGTAAATTATCGATAGTCCATATCTCGGAAACTATAAGAGATAATGCAATTTGGAAACCGGAAATGTAATTAGCATGCCGAATATTACTTGGAATGTGAATTGGAACGAAATCGCCAATAGATAAGACCATTTTACAATTTGGGCCCAAGTTAGAAGCAGAGCCTAAGATGTAAATAATTGATAGTCCATATCTCGGAAACTATAAGAGATAATGCAATTTGGCAACCGGCAATGTAATTAGCATGCCGAATATTACTTGGAATGTGAATTGGAACGAAATCGCCAATAGATAAGACCATTTTACAATTTGGGCCCAAGTTAGAAGCAGAGCCTAAGGTGTAAATTATCGATAGTCCATATCTCGGAAACTATAAGAGATAATGCAATTTGGCAACCGGCAATGTAATTAGCATGCCGAATATTACTTGGAATGTGAATTGGAATGAAATCGCCAATAGGTAAGAACATTTTACAATTTGGGCCCAAGTTAGAAGCAGAGCCTAAGGTGTAAATTATCGATAGTCCATATCTCGGAAACTATAAGAGATAATTCAATTTGGCAACCGGCAATGTAATTAGCATGCCGGATATTACTTGGACTGTGAATTGGAACGAAATCGCCAATAGATAAGACCATTTTACAATTTGGGCCCAAGTTAGAAGCAGAGCCTAAGGTGTAAATTATCGATAGTCCATATCTCGGAAACTATAAGAGATAATGCAATTTGGCAACCGGCAATGTAATTAGCATGCCGAATATTACTTGGAATGTGAATTGGAACGAAATCGCCAATAGATAAGGCGATTTTACAATTTGGGCCCAAGTTAGAAGCAGAGCCTAAGGTGTAAATTATCGATAGTCCATATCTCGGAAACTACAAGAGATAATGCAATTTGGCAACCGGCAATGTAATTAGCATGCCGAATATTACTTGGAATGTGAATTGGAACGAAATCGCCAATAGATAAGACCATTTTACAATTTGGGCCCAAGTTAGAAGCAGAGCCTAAGGTGTAAATTATCGATAGTCCATATCTCGGAAACTATAAGAGATAATGCAATTTGGCAACCGGCAATGTAATGAGCATGCCGAATATTACTTGGAATGTGAATTGGAACGAAATCGCCAATAGATAAGACCATTTTACAATTTGGGCCCAAGTTAGAAGCAGAGCCTAAGGTGTAAATTATTGATAGTCCATATCTCGGAAACTATAAAAGATAATGCAATTTCGCAACCGGCAATGTAATTAGCATGCCGAATATTACTTGGAGTGTGAATTGGAACGAAATCGCCAATAGATAAGACCATTTTACAATTTGGGCCCAAGTTAGAAGCAGAGCCTAAGGTGTAAATTATCGATAGTCCATATCTCGGAAACTATAAGAGATAATGCAATTTGGCAACCGGCAATGTAATTAGCATGCCAAATATTACTTGGAATGTGAATTGGAACGAAATCGCCAATAGATAAGACCATTTTACAATTTGGGCCCAAGCTAGAAGCAGAGCCTAAGGTGTAAATTATCGATAGTCCATATCTCGGAAACTATAAGAGATAATGCAATTTGGCAACCGGCAATGTAATTAGCATGCCGAATATTACTTGGAATGTGAATTGGAACGAAATCGCCAATAGATAAGACCATTTTACAATTTGGGCCCAAGTTAGAAGCAGAGCCTTAGGTGTAAATTATCGATAGTCCATATCTCGGAAACTATAAGAGATAATGCAATTTGGAAACCGGCAATGTAATTAGCATACCGAATATTACTTGGAATGTGAATTGGAACGAAATCGCCAATAGATAAGACCATTTTACAACTTGGGCCCAAGTTAGAAGCAGAGCCTAAGGTGTAAATTATCGATAGTCCATATCTCGGAAACTATAAGAGATAATGCAATTTGGCAACCGGCAATGTAATTAGCATGCCGAATATTACTTGGAATGTGAATTGGAACGAAATCGCCAATAGATAAGACCATTTTACAATTTGGGCCCAAGTTAGAAGCAGAGCCTTAGGTGTAAATTATCGATAGTCCATATCTCGGAAACTATAAGAGATAATGCAATTTGGCAACCGGCAATGTAATTAGCATACCGAATATTACTTGGAATGTGAATTGGAACGAAATCGCCAATAGATAAGACCATTTTACAACTTGGGCCCAAGTTAGAAGCAGAGCCTAAGGTGTAAATTATCGATAGTCCATATCTCGGAAACTATAAGAGATAATGCAATTTGGCAACCGGCAATGTAATTAGCATGCCGAATATTACTTGGAATGTGAATTGGAACGAAATCGCCAATAGATAAGACGATTTTACAATTTGGGCCCAAGTTAGAAGCAGAGCCTAAGGTGTAAATTATCGATAGTCCATATCTCGGAAACTATAAGAGATAATACAATTTGGCAACCGGCAATTTAATTAACATGCCGAATATTACTTGGAATGTGAATTGGAACGAAATCGCCAATAGATAAGACCATTTTACAATTTGGGCCCAAGTTAGAAGCAGAGCCTAAGGTGAAAATTATCGATAGTCCATATCTCGGAAACTATAAGAGATAATGCTATTTGGCAACCGGCAATGTAATTAGCATGCCGAATATTACTTGAAATGTGAATTGGAACGAAATCGCCAATAGATAAGACCATTTTACAATTTGGGCCCAAGTTAGAAGCAGAGCATAAGGTGTAAATTATCGATAGTCCATATCTCTGAAACTATAAGAGATAATGCAATTTGGCAACCGGCAATGTAATCAGCATGCCGAGTATTACTTGGAATGTGAATTGGAACGAAATCGCCAATAGATAAGACCATTTTACAATTTGGGCCCAAGTTAGAAGCAGAGCCTAAGGTGTAAATTATCGATAGTCCATATCTCGGAAACTATAAGAGATAATGCAATTTGGCAACCGCCAATGTAATTAGCATGCCGAATACTACTTGGAATGTGAATTGGAACGAAATCGCCAATAGATAAGACCATTTTACAATTTGGGCCCAAGTTAGAAGCAGAGCCTAAGGTGTAAATTATCCATAGTCGATATCTCGGAAACTATAAGAGATAATGCAATTTGGCAACTGGCAATGTAATTAGCATGCCGAATATTACTTGGAATGTGAATTGGAACGAAATCGCCAATAGATAAGACCATTTTACAATTTGGGCCCAAGTTAGAAGCAGAGCCTAAGGTGTAAATTATCGATAGTCCATATCTCGGAAACTATATGAGATAATTCAATTTGGCAACCGGCAATGTAATTAGCATGCCGAATATTACTTGGAATGTGAATTGGAACGAAATCGCCAATAGATAAGGCCATTTTACAATTTGGGCCCAAGTTAGAAGCAGAGCCTAAGGTGTAAATTATCGATAGTCCATATCTCGGAAACTATATGAGATAATTCAATTTGGCAACCGGCAATGTAATTAGCGTGCCGAATACTACTTGGAATGTGAATTGGAACGAAATCGCCAATAGATAAGACCATTTTACAATTTGGGCCCAAGTTAGAAGCAGAGCCTAAGGTGTAAATTATCGATAGTCCATATCTCGGAAACTATATGAGATAATTCAATTTGGCAACCGGCAATGTAATTAGCATGCCGAATATTACTTGGAATGTGAATTGGAACGAAATCGCCAATAGATAAGGCCATTTTACAATTTGGGCCCAAGTTAGAAGCAGAGCCTAAGGTATAAATTATCGATAATCCATATCTCGGAAACTATAAGAGATAATGCAATTTGGCAACCGGCAATGTAATTAGCATGCCGAATATTACTTGGAATGTGAATTGGAACGAAATCGCCAATAGATAAGACGATTTTACAATTTGGGCCCAAGTTAGAAGCAGAGCCTAAGGTGTAAATTATCGATAGTCCATATCTCGGAAACTATAAGAGATAATGCAATTTGGCAACCGGCAATGTAATTAGCATGCCGAATATAACTTGGAATGTGAATTGGAACGAAATCGCCAATAGATAAGACCATTTTACAATTTGGGCCCAAGTTAGAAGCAGAGCCTAAGGTGTAAATTATCGATAGTCCATATCTCGGAAACTATGAGAGATAATGCAATTTGGCAACCGGCAATGTAATTAGCATGCCGAATATTACTTGGAATGTGAATTGGAACGAAATCGCCAATAGATAAGACCATTTTACAATTAGGGCCCAAGTTAGAAGCAGAGCCTAAGGTGTAAATTATCGATAGTCCATATCTCGGAAACTATAAGAGATAATGCAATTTGGCAACCGGCAATGTAATTAGCATGACGAATATTACTTGGAATGTGAATTGGAACGAAATCGCCAATAGATAAGACCATTTTACAATTTGGGCCCAAGTTAGAAGCAGAGCCTAAGATGTAAATAATCGATAGTCCATATCTCGGAAACTATAAGAGATAATGCAATTTGGCAACCGGCAATGTAATTAGCATGCCGAATATTACTTGGAATGTGAATTGGAACGAAATCGCCAATAGATAAGACCATTTTACAATTTGGGCCCAAGTTAGAAGCAGAGCCTAAGGTGTAAATTATCGATAGTCCATATCTCGGAAACTATAAGTGATAATGCAATTTGGCAACCGGCAATGTAATTAGCATGCCGAATATTACTTGGAATGTGAATTGGAACGAAATCGCCAATAGGTAAGACCATTTTACAATTTGGGCCCAAGTTAGAAGCAGAGCCTAAGGTGTAAATTATCGATAGTCCATATCTCGGAAACTATAAGAGATAATTCAATTTGGCAACCGGCAATGTAATTAGCATGCCGGATATTACTTGGACTGTGAATTGGAACGAAATCGCCAATAGATAAGACCATTTTACAATTTGGGCCCAAGTTAGAAGCAGAGCCTAAGGTGTAAATTATCGATAGTCCATATCTCGGAAACTATAAGAGATAATGCAATTTGGCAACCGGCAATGTAATTAGCATGCCGAATATTACTTGGAATGTGAATTGGAACGAAATCGCCAATAGATAAGGCGATTTTACAATTTGGGCCCAAGTTAGAAGCAGAGCCTAAGGTGTAAATTATCGATAGTCCATATCTCGGAAACTACAAGAGATAATGCAATTTGGCAACCGGCAATGTAATTAGCATGCCGAATATTACTTGGAATGTGAATTGGAACGAAATCGCCAATAGATAAGACCATTTTACAATTTGTGCCCAAGTTAGAAGCAGAGTCTAAGGTGTAAATTATCGATAGTCCATATCTCGGAAACTATAAGAGATAATGCAATTTGGCAACCGGCAATGTAATTAGCATGCCGAATATTACTTGGACTGTGAATTGGAACGAAATCGCCAATAGATAAGACCATTTTACAATTTGGGCCCAAGTTAGAAGCAGAGCCTAAGGTGTAAATTATCGATAGTCCATATCTCGGAAACTATAAGAGATAATGCAATTTGGCAACCGGCAATGTAATTAGCATGCCGAATATTACTTGGAATGTGAATTGGAACGAAATCGCCAATAGATAAGGCGATTTTACAATTTGGGCCCAAGTTAGAAGCAGAGCCTAAGGTGTAAATTATCGATAGTCCATATCTCGGAAACTACAAGAGATAATGCAATTTGGCAACCGGCAATGTAATTAGCATGCCGAATATTACTTGGAATGTGAATTGGAACGAAATCGCCAATAGATAAGACCATTTTACAATTTGGGCCCAAGTTAGAAGCAGAGCCTAAGGTGTAAATTATCGATAGTCCATATCTCGGAAACTATAAGTGATAATGCAATTTGGCAACCGGCAATGTAATTAGCATGCCGAATATTACTTGGAATGTGAATTGGAACGAAATCGCCAATAGATAAGACCATTTTACAATTTGGGCCCAAGTTAGAAGCAGAGCCTAAGGTGTAAATTATTGATAGTCCATATCTCGGAAACTATAAATGTTAATGCAATTTCGCAACCGGCAATGTAATTAGCATGCCGAATATTACTTGGAGTGTGAATTGGAACGAAATCGCCAATAGATAAGACCATTTTACAATTTGGGCCCAAGTTAGAAGCAGAGCCTAAGGTGTAAATTATGGATAGTCCATATCTCGGAAACTATAAGAGATAATGCAATTTGGCAACCGGCAATGTAATTAGCATGCCAAATATTACTTGGAATGTGAATTGGAACGAAATCGCCAATAGATAAGACCATTTTACAATTTGGGCCCAAGTTAGAAGCAGAGCCTAAGGTGTAAATTATCGATAGTCCATATCTCGGAAACTATAAGAGATAATACAATTTGGCAACCGGCAATTTAATTAACATGCCGAATATTACTTGGAATGTGAATTGGAACGAAATCGCCAATAGATAAGACCATTTTACAATTTGGGCCCAAGTTAGAAGAAGAGCCTAAGGTGAAAATTATCGATAGTCCATATCTCGGAAACTATAAGAGATAATGCTATTTGGCAACCGGCAATGTAATTAGCATGCCGAATATTACTTGGAATGTGAATTGGAACGAAATCGCCAATAGATAAGACCATTTTACAATTTGGGCCCAAGTTAGAAGCAGAGAATAAGGTGTAAATTATCGATAGTCCATATCTCTGAAACTATAAGAGATAATGCAATTTGGCAACCGGCAATGTAATCAGCATGCCGAGTATTACTTGGAATGTGAATTGGAACGAAATCGCCAATAGATAAGACCATTTTACAATTTGGGCCCAAGTTAGAAGCAGAGCCTAAGGTGTAAATTATCGATAGTCCATATCTCGGAAACTATAAGAGATAATGCAATTTGGCAACCGGCAATGTAATTAGCATGCCGAATATTACTTGGAATGTGAATTGGAACGAAATCGCCAATAGATAAGACCATTTTACAATTTGGGCCCAAGTTAGAAGCAGAGCCTAAGGTGTAAATTATCGATAGTCCATATCTCGGAAACTATAAGAGATAATGCAATTTTCCAACCGGCAATGTAATTAGCATGCCGAATATTACTTGGAATGTGAATTGGAATGAAATCGCCAATAGATAAGACCATTTTACAATTTGGGCCCAAGTTAGAAGCAGAGCCTAAGGTGTAAATTATCGATAGTCCATATCTCGGAAACTATAAGAGATAATGCAATTTGGCAACCGGCAATGTAATTAGCATGCCGAATATTACTTGGAATGTGAATTGGAATGAAATCGCCAATAGATAAGACCATTTTACAATTTGGGCCCAAGTTAGAAGCAGAGCCTAAGGTGTAAATTATCGATAGTCCATATCTCGGAAACTATAAGAGATAATGCAATTTCGCAACCGGCAATGTAATTAGCATGCCGAATATTACTTGGAATGTGAATTGGGACGAAATCGCCAATAGATAAGACCATTTTACAATTTGGGCCCAAGTTAGAAGCAGAGCCTAAGGTGTAAATTATCGATAGTCCATATCTCGGAAACTATAAGAGATAATGCAATTTGGCAACCGGCAATGTAATTAGCATGCCGAATATTACTTGGAATGTGAATTGGAACGAAATCGCCAATAGATAAGACCATTTTACAATTTGGGCCCAAGTTAGAAGTAGAGCCTAAGGTGTAAATTATCGATAGTCCATATCTCGGAAATTATAAGAGATAATGCAATTTGGCAACCGGCAATGTAATTAGCATGCCGAATACTACTTGGAATGTGAATTGGAACGAAATCGCCAATAGATAGGACCATTTTACAATTTGGGCCCAAGTTAGAAGCAGAGCCTAAGGTGTAAATTATCGATAGTCCATATCTCGGAAACTATAAGAGATAATTCAATTTGGCAACCGGCAATGTAATTAGCATGCCGAATATTACTTGGAATGTGAATTGGAACGAAATCGCCAATAGATACGACCATTTTACAATTTGGGCCCAAGTTAGAAGCAGAGCCTAAGGTGTAAATTATCGATAGTCCATATCTCGGAAACTATAAGAGATAATGCAATTTGGCAACCGGCAATGTAATTAGCATGCCTAATATTACTTGGAATGTGAATTGGAACGAAATCGCCAATAGATAAGACCATTTTACAATTTGGGCCCAAGTTAGAAGCAGAGCCTAAGGTGTAAATTATCGATAGTCCATATCTCGGAAACTATAAGAGATAATGCAATTTGGCAACCGGCAATGTAATTAGCATGCCGAATATTACTTGGAATGTGAATTGGAATGAAATCGCCAATAGATAAGACCATTTTACAATTTGGGCCCAAGTTAGAAGCAGAGCCTAAGGTGTAAATTATCGATAGTCCATATCTCGGAAACTATAAGAGATAATGCAATTTGGCAACCGGCAATGTAATTAGCATGCCGAATATTACTTGGAATGTGAATTGGAACGAAATCGGCAATAAATTAGACCATTTTACAATTTGGGCCCAAGTTAGAAGCAGAGCCTAAGGTGTAAATTATCCATAGTCCATATCTCGGAAACTATAAGAGATAATGCAATTTGGCAACCGGCAATGTAACTAGCATGCCGAATATTACTTGGAATGTGAATTGGAACGAAATCGCCAATAGATAAGACCATTTTACAATTTGGGCCCAAGTTAGAAGCAGAGCCTAAGGTGTAAATTATCGATAGTCCATATCTCTGAAACTATAAGAGATAATGCAATCTGGCAACCGGCAATGTAATCAGCATGCCGAGTATTACTTGGAATGTGAATTGGAACGAAATCGCCAATAGATAAGACCATTTTACAATTTGGGCCCAAGTTAGAAGCAGAGCCTAAGGTGTAAATTATCGATAGTCCATATCTCGGAAACTATAAGAGATAATGCAATTTGGCAACAGGCAATGTAATTAGCATGCCGAATATTACTTGGAATGTGAATTGGAACGAAATCGCCAATAGATAAGACCATTTTACAATTTGGGCCCAAGTTAGAAGCAGAGCCTAAGGTGTAAATTATCCATAGTCCATATCTCGGAAACTATAAGAGATAATGCAATTTGGCAAATGGCAATGTAATTAGCATGCCGAATATTACTTGGAATGTGAATTGGAAGGAAATCGCCAATAGATAAGACCATTTTACAATTTGGGCCCAAGTTAGAAGCAGAGCCTAAGGTGTAAATTATCGATAGTCCATATCTCGGAAACTATAAGAGATAATTCAATTTGGCAACCGGTAATGTAATTAGCATGCCGAATATTACTTGGAATGTGAATTGGAACGAAATCGCCAATAGATAAGACCATTTTACAATTTGGGCCCAAGTTAGAAGCAGAGCCTAAGGTGTAAATTATCGATAGTCCATATCTCGGAAACTATGAGAGATAATGCAATTTGGCAACCGGCAATGTAATTAGCATGCCGAATATTACTTGGAATGTGAATTGGAACGAAATCGCCAATAGATAAGACGATTTTACAATTTGGGCCCAAGTTAGAAGCAGAGCCTAGGGTGTATATTATCGATAGTCCATATCTCGGAAACTATAAGAGATAATGCAATTTGGCAACCGGCAATGTAATTAGCATGCCGAATATTACTTGGAATGTGAATTGGAACGAAATCGCCAATAGATAAGACCATTTTACAATTTGGGCCCAAGTTAGAAGCAGAGCCTAAGGTGTAAATTATCGATAGTCCATATCTCGGAAACTATAAGAGATAATGCAATTTGGCAACCGGCAATGTAATTAGCATGCCGAATATTACTTGGAATGTGAATTGGAACGAAATCGCCAATAGATAAGACCATATTACAATTTGGGCCCAAGTTAGAAGCAGAGCCTAAGGTGTAAATTATCGATAGTCCATATCTCGGAAACTATAAGAGATAATGCAATTTGGAAACCGGCAATGTAATTAGCATGCCGAATATTACTTGGAATGTGAATTGGAACGAAATCGATAATAGATAAGACCATTTTACAATTTGGGCCCAAGTTAGAAGCAGAGCCTAAGATGTAAATAATTGATAGTCCATATCTCGGAAACTATAAGAGATAATGCAATTTGGCAACCGGCAATGTAATTAGCATGCCGAATATTACTTGGAATGTGAATTGGAACGAAATCGCCAATAGATAAGACCATTTTACAATTTGGGCCCAAGTTAGAAGCAGAGCCTAAGGTGTAAATTATCGATAGTCCATATCTCGGAAACTATAAGAGATAATGCAATTTGGCAACCGGCAATGTAATTAGCATGCCGAATATTACTTGGAATGTGAATTGGAATGAAATCGCCAATAGGTAAGAACATTTTACAATTTGGGCCCAAGTTAGAAGCAGAGCCTAAGGTGTAAATTATCGATAGTCCATATCTCGGAAACTATAAGAGATAATACAATTTGGCAACCGGCAATGTAATTAGCATGCCGGATATTACTTGGACTGTGAATTGGAACGAAATCGCCTATAGATAAGACCATTTTACAATTTGGGCCCAAGTTAGAAGCAGAGCCTAAGGTGTAAATTATCGATAGTCCATATCTCGGAAACTATAAGAGATAATGCAATGTGGCAACCGGCAATGTAATTAGCATGCCGAATATTACTTGGAATGTGAATTGGAACGAAATCGCCAATAGATAAGGCGATTTTACAATTTGGGCCCAAGTTAGAAGCAGAGCCTAAGGTGTAAATTATCGATAGTCCATATCTCAGAAACTACAAGAGATAATGCAATTTGGCAACCGGCAATGTAATTAGCATGCCGAATATTACTTGGAATGTGAATTGGAACGAAATCGCCAATAGATAAGACCATTTTACAATTTGGGCCCAAGTTAGAAGCAGAGCCTAAGGTGTAAATTATCGATAGTCCATATCTCGGAAACTATAAGAGATAATGCAATTTGGCAACCGGCAATGTAATGAGCATGCCGACTATTACTTGGAATGTGAATTGGAACGAAATCGCCAATAGATAAGACCATTTTACAATTTGGGCCCAAGTTAGAAGCAGAGCCTAAGGTGTAAATTATTGATAGTCCATATCTCGGAAACTATAAAAGATAATGCAATTTCGCAACCGGCAATGTAATTAGCATGCCGAATATTACTTGGAGTGTGAATTGGAACGAAATCGCCAATAGATAAGACCATTTTACAATTTGGGCCCAAGTTAGAAGCAGAGCCTAAGGTGTAAATTATCGATAGTCCATATCTCGGAAACTATAAGAGATAATGCAATTTGGCAACCGGCAATGTAATTAGCATGCCAAATATTACTTGGAATGTGAATTGGAACGAAATCGCCAATAGATAAGACCATTTTACAATTTGGGCCCAAGCTAGAAGCAGAGCCTAAGGTGTAAATTATCGATAGTCCATATCTCGGAAACTATAAGAGATAATGCAATTTGGCAACCGGCAATGTAATTAGCATGCCGAATATTACTTGGAATGTGAATTGGAACGAAATCGCCAATAGATAAGACCATTTTACAATTTGGGCCCAAGTTAGAAGCAGAGCCTTAGGTGTAAATTATCGATAGTCCATATCTCGGAAACTATAAGAGATAATGCAATTTGGCAACCGGCAATGTAATTAGCATACCGAATATTACTTGGAATGTGAATTGGAACGAAATCGCCAATAGATAAGACCATTTTACAACTTGGGCCCAAGTTAGAAGCAGAGCCTAAGGTGTAAATTATCGATAGTCCATATCTCGGAAACTATAAGAGATAATGCAATTTGGCAACCGGCAATGTAATTAGCATGCCGAATATTACTTGGAATGTGAATTGGAACGAAATCGCCAATAGATAAGACGATTTTACAATTTGGGCCCAAGTTAGAAGCAGAGCCTAGGGTGTATATTATCGATAGTCCATATCTCGGAAACTATAAGAGATAATGCAATTTGGCAACCGGCAATGTAATTAGCATGCCGAATATTACTTGGAATGTGAATTGGAACGAAATCGCCAATAGATAAGACCATTTTACAATTTGGGCCCAAGTTAGAAGCAGAGCCTAAGGTGTAAATTATCGATAGTCCATATCTCGGAAACTATAAGTGATAATGCAATTTGGCAACCGGCAATGTAATTAGCATGCCGAATATTACTTGGATTGTCAATTGGAACGAAATCGCCAATAGATAAGACCAATTTACAATTTGGGCCCAAGTTAGAAGCAGAGCCTAAGGTGTAAATTATCGATAGTCCATATCTCGGAAACTATAAGAGATAATGCAATTTGGAAACCGGAAATGTAATTAGCATGCCGAATATTACTTGGAATGTGAATTGGAACGAAATCGCCAATAGATAAAACCATTTTACAATTTGGGCCCAAGTTAGAAGCAGAGCCTAAGATGTAAATAATTGATAGTCCATATCTCGGAAACTATAAGAGATAATGCAATTTGGCAACCGGCAATGTAATTAGCATGCCGAATATTACTTGGAATGTGAATTGGAACGAAATCGCCAATAGATAAGACCATTTTACAATTTGGGCCCAAGTTAGAAGCAGAGCCTAAGGTGTAAATTATCGATAGTCCATATCTCGGAAACTATAAGAGATAATGCAATTTGGCAACCGGCAATGTAATTAGCATGCCGAATATTACTTGGAATGTGAATTGGAATGAAATCGCCAATAGGTAAGAACATTTTACAATTTGGGCCCAAGTTAGAAGCAGAGCCTAAGGTGTAAATTATCGATAGTCCATATCTCGGAAACTATAAGAGATAATTCAATTTGGCAACCGGCAATGTAATTAGCATGCCGGATATTACTTGGACTGTGAATTGGAACGAAATCGCCAATAGATAAGACCATTTTACAATTTGGGCCCAAGTTAGAAGCAGAGCCTAAGGTGTAAATTATCGATAGTCCATATCTCGGAAACTATAAGAGATAATGCAATTTGGCAACCGGCAATGTAATTAGCATGCCGAATATTACTTGGAATGTGAATTGGAACGAAATCGCCAATAGATAAGGCGATTTTACAATTTGGGCCCAAGTTAGAAGCAGAGCCTAAGGTGTAAATTATCGATAGTCCATATCTCGGAAACTACAAGAGATAATGCAATTTGGCAACCGGCAATGTAATTAGCATGCCGAATATTACTTGGAATGTGAATTGGAACGAAATCGCCAATAGATAAGACCATTTTACAATTTGGGCCCAAGTTAGAAGCAGAGCCTAAGGTGTAAATTATCGATAGTCCATATCTCGGAAACTATAAGAGATAATGCAATTTGGCAACCGGCAATGTAATGAGCATGCCGAATATTACTTGGAATGTGAATTGGAACGAAATCGCCAATAGATAAGACCATTTTACAATTTGGGCCCAAGTTAGAAGCAGAGCCTAAGGTGTAAATTATTGATAGTCCATATCTCGGAAACTATAAAAGATAATGCAATTTCGCAACCGGCAATGTAATTAGCATGCCGAATATTACTTGGAGTGTGAATTGGAACGAAATCGCCAATAGATAAGACCATTTTACAATTTGGGCCCAAGTTAGAAGCAGAGCCTAAGGTGTAAATTATCGATAGTCCATATCTCGGAAACTATAAGAGATAATGCAATTTGGCAACCGGCAATGTAATTAGCATGCCAAATATTACTTGGAATGTGAATTGGAACGAAATCGCCAATAGATAAGACCATTTTACAATTTGGGCCCAAGCTAGAAGCAGAGCCTAAGGTGTAAATTATCGATAGTCCATATCTCGGAAACTATAAGAGATAATGCAATTTGGCAACCGGCAATGTAATTAGCATGCCGAATATTACTTGGAATGTGAATTGGAACGAAATCGCCAATAGATAAGACCATTTTACAATTTGGGCCCAAGTTAGAAGCAGAGCCTTAGGTGTAAATTATCGATAGTCCATATCTCGGAAACTATAAGAGATAATGCAATTTGGCAACCGGCAATGTAATTAGCATACCGAATATTACTTGGAATGTGAATTGGAACGAAATCGCCAATAGATAAGACCATTTTACAACTTGGGCCCAAGTTAGAAGCAGAGCCTAAGGTGTAAATAATCGATAGTCCATATCTCGGAAACTATAAGAGATAATGCAATTTGGCAACCGGCAATGTAATTAGCATGCCGAATATTACTTGGAATGTGAATTGGAACGAAATCGCCAATAGATAAGATGATTTTACAATTTGGGCCCAAGTTAGAAGCAGAGCCTAAGGTGTAAATTATCGATAGTCCATATCTCGGAAACTATAAGAGATAATGCAATTTGGCAACCGGCAATGTAATTAGCATGCCGAATATTACTTGGAATGTGAATTGGAACGAAATCGCCAATAGATAAGGCGATTTTACAATTTGGGCCCAAGTTAGAAGCAGAGCCTAAGGTGTAAATTATCGATAGTCCATATCTCGGAAACTACAAGAGATAATGCAATTTGGCAACCGGCAATGTAATTAGCATGCCGAATATTACTTGGAATGTGAATTGGAACGAAATCGCCAATAGATAAGACCATTTTACAATTTGGGCCCAAGTTAGAAGCAGAGCCTAAGGTGTAAATTATCGATAGTCCATATCTCGGAAACTATAAGAGATAATGCAATTTGGCAACCGGCAATGTAATGAGCATGCCGAATATTACTTGGAATGTGAATTGGAACGAAATCGCCAATAGATAAGACCATTTTACAATTTGGGCCCAAGTTAGAAGCAGAGCCTAAGGTGTAAATTATTGATAGTCCATATCTCGGAAACTATAAAAGATAATGCAATTTCGCAACCGGCAATGTAATTAGCATGCCGAATATTACTTGGAGTGTGAATTGGAACGAAATCGCCAATAGATAAGACCATTTTACAATTTGGGCCCAAGTTAGAAGCAGAGCCTAAGGTGTAAATTATCGATAGTCCATATCTCGGAAACTATAAGAGATAATGCAATTTGGCAACCGGCAATGTAATTAGCATGCCAAATATTACTTGGAATGTGAATTGGAACGAAATCGCCAATAGATAAGACCATTTTACAATTTGGGCCCAAGCTAGAAGCAGAGCCTAAGGTGTAAATTATCGATAGTCCATATCTCGGAAACTATAAGAGATAATGCAATTTGGCAACCGGCAATGTAATTAGCATGCCGAATATTACTTGGAATGTGAATTGGAACGAAATCGCCAATAGATAAGACCATTTTACAATTTGGGCCCAAGTTAGAAGCAGAGCCTTAGGTGTAAATTATCGATAGTCCATATCTCGGAAACTATAAGAGATAATGCAATTTGGCAACCGGCAATGTAATTAGCATACCGAATATTACTTGGAATGTGAATTGGAACGAAATCGCCAATAGATAAGACCATTTTACAACTTGGGCCCAAGTTAGAAGCAGAGCCTAAGGTGTAAATTATCGATAGTCCATATCTCAGAAACTACAAGAGATAATGCAATTTGGCAACCGGCAATGTAATTAGCATGCCGAATATTACTTGGAATGTGAATTGGAACGAAATCGCCAATAGATAAGACCATTTTACAATTTGGGCCCAAGTTAGAAGCAGAGCCTAAGGTGTAAATTATCGATAGTCCATATCTCGGAAACTATAAGAGATAATGCAATTTGGCAACCGGCAATGTAATGAGCATGCCGAATATTACTTGGAATGTGAATTGGAACGAAATCGCCAATAGATAAGACCATTTTACAATTTGGGCCCAAGTTAGAAGCAGAGCCTAAGGTGTAAATTATTGATAGTCCATATCTCGGAAACTATAAAAGATAATGCAATTTCGCAACCGGCAATGTAATTAGCATGCCGAATATTACTTGGAGTGTGAATTGGAACGAAATCGCCAATAGATAAGACCATTTTACAATTTGGGCCCAAGTTAGAAGCAGAGCCTAAGGTGTAAATTATCGATAGTCCATATCTCGGAAACTATAAGAGATAATGCAATTTGGCAACCGGCAATGTAATTAGCATGCCGAATATTACTTGGAGAGTGAATTGGAACGAAATCGCCAATAGATAAGACCATTTTACAATTTGGGCCCAAGTTAGAAGCAGAGCCTAAGGTGTAAATTATCGATAGTCCATATCTCGGAAACTATAAGAGATAATGCAATTTGGCAACCGGCAATGTAATTAGCATGCCGAATATTACTTGGAGAGTGAATTGGAACGAAATCGCCAATAGATAAGACCATTTTACAATTTGGGCCCAAGTTAGAAGCAGAGCCTAAGGTGTAAATTATCGATAGTCCATATCTCGGAAACTATAAGAGATAATGCAATTTGGCAACCGGCAATGTAATTAGCATGCCGAATATTATTTGGAAAGTGAATTGGAACGAAATCGCCAATAGATAAGACCATTTTACAATTTGGGCCCAAGTTAGAAGCAGAGCCTAAGGTGTAAATTATCGATAGTCCATATCTCGGAAACTATAAGAGATAATGCAATTTGGCAACCGGCAATGTAATTAGCATGCCGAATATTACTTGGAATGTGAATTGGAACGAAATCGCCAATAGATAAGACCATTTTACAATTTGGGCCCAAGTTAGAAGCAGAGCCTAAGTTGTAAATTATCGATAGTCCATATCTCGGAAACTATAAGAGATAATGCAATTTGGCAACCGGCAATTTAATTAACATGCCGAATATTACTTGGAATGTGAATTGGAACGAAATCGCCAATAGATAAGACCATTTTACAATTTGGGCCCAAGTTAGAAGCAGAGCCTAAGGTGTAAATTATCGATAGTCCATATCTCGGAAACTATAAGAGATAATGCAATTTTCCAACCGGCAATGTAATTAGCATGCCGAATATTACTTGGAATGTGAATTGGAATGAAATCGCCAATAGATAAGACCATTTTACAATTTGGGCCCAAGTTAGAAGCAGAGCCTAAGGTGTAAATTATCGATAGCCCATATCTCGGAAACTATAAGAGATAATGCAATTTGGCAACCGGCAATGTAATTAGCATGCCGAATATTACTTGGAATGTGAATTGGAACGAAATCGCCAATAGATAAGGCGATTTTACAATTTGGGCCCAAGTTAGAAGCAGAGCCTAAGGTGTAAATTATCGATAGTCCATATCTCGGAAACTACAAGAGATAATGCAATTTGGCAACCGGCAATGTAATTAGCATGCCGAATATTACTTGGAATGTGAATTGGAACGAAATCGCCAATAGATAAGACCATTTTACAATTTGGGCCCAAGTTAGAAGCAGAGCCTAAGGTGTAAATTATCGATAGTCCATATCTCGGAAACTATAAGAGATAATGCAATTTTCCAACCGGCAATGTAATTAGCATGCCGAATATTACTTGGAATGTGAATTGGAACGAAATCGCCAATAGATAAGGCGATTTTACAATTTGGGCCCAAGTTAGAAGCAGAGCCTAAGGTGTAAATTATCGATAGTCCATATCTCGGAAACTACAAGAGATAATGCAATTTGGCAACCGGCAATGTAATTAGCATGCCGAATATTACTTGGAATGTGAATTGGAACGAAATCGCCAATAGATAAGACCATTTTACAATTTGGGCCCAAGTTAGAAGCAGAGCCTAAGGTGTAAATTATCGATAGTCCATATCTCGGAAACTATAAGAGATAATGCAATTTTCCAACTGGCAATGTAATTAGCATGCCGAATATTACTTGGAATGTGAATTGGAATGAAATCGCCAATAGATAAGACCATTTTACAATTTGGGCCCAAGTTAGAAGCAGAGCCTAAGGTGTAAATTATCGATAGTCCATATCTCGGAAACTACAAGAGATAATGCAATTTGGCAACCGGCAATGTAATTAGCATGCCGAATATTACTTGGAATGTGAATTGGAACGAAATCGCCAATAGATAAGACCATTTTACAATTTGGGCCCAAGTTAGAAGCAGAGCCTAAGGTGTAAATTATCGATAGTCCATATCTCGGAAACTATAAGAGATAATGCAATTTTCCAACCGGCAATGTAATTAGCATGCCGAATATTACTTGGAATGTGAATTGGAATGAAATCGCCAATAGATAAGACCATTTTACAATTTGGGCCCAAGTTAGAAGCAGAGCCTAAGGTGTAAATTATCGATAGTCCATATCTCGGAAACTATAAGAGATAATGCAATTTGGCAACCGGCAATGTAATTAGCATGCCGAGTATTACTTGGAATGTGAATTGGAATGAAATCGCCAATAGATAAGACCATTTTACAATTTGGGCCCAAGTTAGTAGCAGAGCCTAAGGGGTAAATTATCGATAGTCCATATCTCGGAAACTATAAGAGATAATGCAATTTCGCAACCGGCAATGTAATTAGCATGCCGAATATTACTTGGAATGTGAATTGGAACGAAATCGCCAATAGGTAAGACCATTTTACAATTTGGGCCCAAGTTAGAAGCAGAGCCTAAGGTGTAAATTATCGATAGTCCATATCTCGGAAACTATAAGAGATAATTCAATTTGGCAACCGGCAATGTAATTAGCATGCCGGATATTACTTGGACTGTGAATTGGAACGAAATCGCCAATAGATAAGACCATTTTACAATTTGGGCCCAAGTTAGAAGCAGAGCCTAAGGTGTAAATTATCGATAGCCCATATCTCGGAAACTATAAGAGATAATGCAATTTGGCAACCGGCAATGTAATTAGCATGCCGAATATTACTTGGAATGTGAATTGGAACGAAATCGCCAATAGATAAGGCGATTTTACAATTTGGGCCCAAGTTAGAAGCAGAGCCTAAGGTGTAAATTATCGATAGTCCATATCTCGGAGACTACAAGAGATAATGCAATTTGGCAACCGGCAATGTAATTAGCATGCCGAATATTACTTGGAATGTGAATTGGAACGAAATCGCCAATAGATAAGACCATTTTACAATTTGGGCCCAAGTTAGAAGCAGAGCCTAAGGTGTAAATTATCGATAGTCCATATCTCGGAAACTATAAGAGATAATGCAATTTTCCAAACGGCAATGTAATTAGCATGCCGAATATTACTTGGAATGTGAATTGGAATGAAATCGCCAATAGATAAGACAATTTTACAATTTGGGCCCAAGTTAGAAGCAGAGCCTAAGGTGTAAATTATCGATAGTCCATATCTCGGAAACTATAAGAGATAATGCAATTTGGCAACCGGCAATGTAATTAGCATGCCGAATATTACTTGGAATGTGAATTGGAATGAAATCGCCAATAGATAAGACCATTTTACAATTTGGGCCCAAGTTAGAAGCAGAGCCTAAGGTGTAAATTATCGATAGTCCATATCTCGGAAACTATAAGAGATAATGCAATTTCGCAACCGGCAATGTAATTAGCATGCCGAATATAACTTGGAATGTGAATTGGAACGAAATCGCCAATAGATAAGACCATTTTACAATTTGGGCCCAAGTTAGGAGCAGAGCCTAAGGTGTAAATTATCGATAGTCCATATCTCGGGAACTATAAGAGATAATGCAATTTGGCAACTGGCAATGTAATTAGCATGCCGAATATTACTTGGAATGTGAATTGGAACGAAATCGCCAATAGATAAGACCATTTTACAATTTGGGCCCAAGTTAGAAGCAGAGCCTAAGGTGTAAATTATCGATAGTCCATATCTCGGAAACTATAAGAGATAATGCAATTTGGCAACCGGCAATGTAATTAGCATGCCGAATATTACTTGGAATGTGAATTGGAACGAAATCGCCAATAGATAAGACCATTTTACAATTTGGGCCCAAATTAGAAGCAGAGCCTAAGATGTAAATAATCGATAGTCCATATCTCGGAAACTATAAGAGATAATGCAATTTGGCAACCGGCAATGTAATTAGCATGCCGAATATTACTTGGAATGTGAATTGGAACGAAATCGCCAATAGATAAGACCATTTTACAATTTGGGCCCAAGCCTAAGGTGTAAATTATCGATAGTCCATATCTCGGAAACTATAAGTGATAATGCAATTTGGCAACCGGCAATGTAATTAGCATGCCGAATATTACTTGGAATGTGAATTGGAACGAAATCGCCAATAGGTAAGACCATTTTACAATTTGGGCCCAAGTTAGAAGCAGAGCCTAAGGTGTAAATTATCGATAGTCCATATCTCGGAAACTATAAGGGATAATTCAATTTGGCAACCGGCAATGTAATTAGCATGCCGGATATTACTTGGACTGTGAATTGGAACGAAATCGCCAATAGATAAGACCATTTTACAATTTGGGCCCAAGTTAGAAGCAGAGCCTAAGGTGTAAATTATCGATAGTCCATATCTCGGAAACTATAAGAGATAATGCAATTTGGCAACCGGCAATGTAATTAGCATGCCGAATATTACTTGGAATGTGAATTGGAACGAAATCGCCAATAGATAAGGCGATTTTACAATTTGGGCCCAAGTTAGAAGCAGAGCCTAAGGTGTAAATTATCGATAGTCCACATCTCGGAAACTACAAGAGATAATGCAATTTGGCAACCGGCAATGTAATTAGCATGCCGAATATTACTTGGAATGTGAATTGGAACGAAATCGCCAATAGATAAGACCATTTTACAATTTGGGCCCAAGTTAGAAGCAGAGCCTAAGGTGTAAATTATCGATAGTCCATATCTCGGAAACTATAAGAGATAATGCAATTTTCCAAACGGCAATGTAATTAGCATGCCGAATATTACTTGGAATGTGAATTGGAATGAAATCGCCAATAGTTAAGACCATTTTACAATTTGGGCCCAAGTTAGAAGCAGAGCCTAAGGTGTAAATTATCGATAGTCCATATCTCGGAAACTATAAGAGATAATGCAATTTGGCAACCGGCAATGTAATTAGCATGCCGAATATTACTTGGAATGTGAATTGGAATGAAATCGCCAATAGATAAGGCCATTTTACAATTTGGGCCCAAGTTAGAAGCAGAGCCTAAGGTGTAAATTATCGATAGTCCATATCTCGGAAACTATAAGAGATAATGCAATTTCGCAACCGGCAATGTAATTAGCATGCCGAATATTACTTGGAATGTGAATTGGAACGAAATCGCCAATAGGTAAGACCATTTTACAATTTGGGCCCAAGTTAGAAGCAGAGCCTAAGGTGTAAATTATCGATAGTCCATATCTCGGAAACTATAAGAGATAATTCAATTTGGCAACCGGCAATGTAATTAGCATGCCGGATATTACTTGGACTGTGAATTGGAACGAAATCGCCAATAGATAAGACCATTTTACAATTTGGGCCCAAGTTAGAAGCAGAGCCTAAGGTGTAAATTATCGATAGCCCATATCTCGGAAACTATAAGAGATAATGCAATTTGGCAACCGGCAATGTAATTAGCATGCCGAATATTGCTTGGAATGTGAATTGGAACGAAATCGCCAATAGATAAGGCGATTTTACAATTTGGGCCCAAGTTAGAAGCAGAGCCTAAGGTGTAAATTATCGATAGTCCATATCTCGGAAACTACAAGAGATAATGCAATTTGGCAACCGGCAATGTAATTAGCATGCCGAATATTACTTGGAATGTGAATTGGAACGAAATCGCCAATAGATAAGACCATTTTACAATTTGGGCCCAAGTTAGAAGCAGAGCCTAAGGTGTAAATTATCGATAGTCCATATCTCGGAAACTATAAGAGATAATGCAATTTTCCAACCGGCAATGTAATTAGCATGCCGAATATTACTTGGAATGTGAATTGGAATGAAATCGCCAATAGATAAGACCATTTTACAATTTGGGCCCAAGTTAGAAGCAGAGCCTAAGGTGTAAATTATCGATAGTCCATATCTCGGAAACTATAAGAGATAATGCAATTTGGCAACCGGCAATGTAATTAGCATGCCGAATATTACTTGGAATGTGAATTGGAATGAAATCGCCAATAGATAAGACCATTTTACAATTTGGGCCCAAGTTAGAAGCAGAGCCTAAGGTGTAAATTATCGATAATCCATATCTCGGAAACTATAAGAGATAATGCAATTTCGCAACCGGCAATGTAATTAGCATGCCGAATATTACTTGGAATGTGAATTGGGACGAAATCGCCAATAGATAAGACCATTTTACAATTTGGGCCCAAGTTAGAAGCAGAGCCTAAGGTGTAAATTATCGATAGTCCATATCTCGGAAACTATAAGAGATAATGCAATTTGGCAACCGGCAATGTAATTAGCATGCCGAATATTACTTGGAATGTGAATTGGAACGAAATCGCCAATAGATAAGACCATTTTACAATTTGGGCCCAAGTTAGAAGCAGAGCCTAAGGTGTAAATTATCGATAGTCCATATCTCGGAAATTATAAGAGATAATGCAATTTGGCAACCGGCAATGTAATTAGCATGCCGAATACTACTTGGAATGTGAATTGGAACGAAATCGCCAATAGATAGGACCATTTTACAATTTGGGCCCAAGTTAGAAGCAGAGCCTAAGGTGTAAATTATCGATAGTCCATATCTCGGAAACTATAAGAGATAATTCAATTTGGCAACCGGCAATGTAATTAGCATGCCGAATATTACTTGGAATGTGAATTGGAACGAAATCGCCAATAGATACGACCATTTTACAATTTGGGCCCAAGTTAGAAGCAGAGCCTAAGGTGTAAATTATCGATAGTCCATATCTCGGAAACTATAAGAGATAATGCAATTTTCCAAACGGCAATGTAATTAGCATGCCGAATATTACTTGGAATGTGAATTGGAATGAAATCGCCAATAGATAAGACCATTTTACAATTTGGGCCCAAGTTAGAAGCAGAGCCTATGGTGTAAATTATCGATAGTCCATATCTCGGAAACTATAAGAGATAATGCAATTTGGCAACCGGCAATGTAATTAGCATGCCGAATATTACTTGGAATGTGAATTGGAATGAAATCGCCAATAGATAAGACCATTTTACAATTTGGGCCCAAGTTAGAAGCAGAGCCTAAGGTGTAAATTATCGATAATCCATATCTCGGAAACTATAAGAGATAATGCAATTTCGCAACCGGCAATGTAATTAGCATGCCGAATATTACTTGGAATGTGAATTGGGACGAAATCGCCAATAGATAAGACCATTTTACAATTTGGGCCCAAGTTAGAAGCAGAGCCTAAGGTGTAAATTATTGATAGTCCATATCTCGGAAACTATATGAGATAATTCAATTTGGCAACCGGCAATGTAATTAGCATGCCGAATATTACTTGGAATGTGAATTGGAACGAAATCGCCAATAGATAAGGCCATTTTACAATTTGGGCCCAAGTTAGAAGCAGAGCCTAAGGTGTAAATTATCGATAGTCCATATCTCGGAAACTATAAGAGATAATGCAATTTGGCAACCGGCAATGTAATTAGCATGCCGAATATAACTTGGAATGTGAATTGGAACGAAATCGCCAATAGATAAGACCATTTTACAATTTGGGCCCAAGTTAGAAGCAGAGCCTAAGGTGTAAATTATCGATAGTCCATATCTCGGGAACTATAAGAGATAATGCAATTTGGCAACCGGCAATGTAATTAGCATGCCGAATATTACTTGGAATGTGAATTGGAACGAAATCGCCAATAGATAAGACGATTTTACAATTTGGGCCCAAGTTAGAAGCAGAGCCTAAGGTGTAAATTATCGATAGTCCATATCTCGGAAACTATAAGAGATAATGCAATTTGGCAACCGGCAATGTAATTAGCATGCCGAATATAACTTGGAATGTGAATTGGAACGAAATCGCCAATAGATAAGACCATTTTACAATTTGGGCCCAAGTTAGAAGCAGAGCCTAAGGTGTAAATTATCGATAGTCCATATCTCGGGAACTATAAGAGATAATGCAATTTGGCAACCGGCAATGTAATTAGCATGCCGAATATTACTTGGAATGTGAATTGGAACGAAATCGCCAATAGATAAGACCATTTTACAATTTGGGCCCAAGTTAGAAGCAGAGCCTAAGGTGTAAATTATCGATAGTCCATATCTCGGAAACTATAAGAGATAATGCAATTTGGCAACCGGCAATGTAATTAGCATGCCGAATATTACTTGGAATGTGAATTGGAACGAAATCGCCAATAGATAAGACCATTTTACAATTTGGGCCCAAGTTAGAAGCAGAGCCTAAGATGTAAATAATCGATAGTCCATATCTCGGAAACTATAAGAGATAATGCAATTTGGCAACCGGCAATGTAATTAGCATGCCGAATATTACTTGGAATGTGAATTGGAACGAAATCGCCAATAGATAAGACCATTTTACAATTTGGCCCCAAGTTAGAAGCAGAGCCTAAGGTGTAAATTATCGATAGTCCATATCTCGGAAACTATAAGTGATAATGCAATTTGGCAACCGGCAATGTAATTAGCATGCCGAATATTACTTGGAATGTGAATTGGAACGAAATCGCCAATAGGTAAGACCATTTTACAATTTGGGCCCAAGTTAGAAGCAGAGCCTAAGGTGTAAATTATCGATAGTCCATATCTCGGAAACTATAAGGGATAATTCAATTTGGCAACCGGCAATGTAATTAGCATGCCGGATATTACTTGGACTGTGAATTGGAACGAAATCGCCAATAGATAAGACCATTTTACAATTTGGGCCCAAGTTAGAAGCAGAGCCTAAGGTGTAAATTATCGATAGTCCATATCTCGGAAACTATAAGAGATAATGCAATTTGGCAACCGGCAATGTAATTAGCATGCCGAATATTACTTGGAATGTGAATTGGAACGAAATCGCCAATAGATAAGGCGATTTTACAATTTGGGCCCAATTTAGAAGCAGAGCCTAAGGTGTAAATTATCGATAGTCCACATCTCGGAAACTACAAGAGATAATGCAATTTGGCAACCGGCAATGTAATTAGCATGCCGAATATTACTTGGAATGTGAATTGGAACGAAATCGCCAATAGATAAGACCATTTTACAATTTGGGCCCAAGTTAGAAGCAGAGCCTAAGGTGTAAATTATCGATAGTCCATATCTCGGAAACTATAAGAGATAATGCAATTTTCCAAACGGCAATGTAATTAGCATGCCGAATATTACTTGGAATGTGAATTGGAATGAAATCGCCAATAGATAAGACCATTTTACAATTTGGGCCCAAGTTAGAAGCAGAGCCTAAGGTGTAAATTATCGATAGTCCATATCTCGGAAACTATAAGAGATAATGCAATTTGGCAACCGGCAATGTAATTAGCATGCCGAATATTACTTGGAATGTGAATTGGAATGAAATCGCCAATAGATAAGGCCATTTTACAATTTGGGCCCAAGTTAGAAGCAGAGCCTAAGGTGTAAATTATCGATAGTCCATATCTCGGAAACTATAAGAGATAATGCAATTTCGCAACCGGCAATGTAATTAGCATGCCGAATATTACTTGGAATGTGAATTGGAACGAAATCGCCAATAGGTAAGACCATTTTACAATTTGGGCCCAAGTTAGAAGCAGAGCCTAAGGTGTAAATTATCGATAGTCCATATCTCGGAAACTATAAGAGATAATTCAATTTGGCAACCGGCAATGTAATTAGCATGCCGGATATTACTTGGACTGTGAATTGGAACGAAATCGCCAATAGATAAGACCATTTTACAATTTGGGCCCAAGTTAGAAGCAGAGCCTAAGGTGTAAATTATCGATAGCCCATATCTCGGAAACTATAAGAGATAATGCAATTTGGCAACCGGCAATGTAATTAGCATGCCGAATATTGCTTGGAATGTGAATTGGAACGAAATCGCCAATAGATAAGGCGATTTTACAATTTGGGCCCAAGTTAGAAGCAGAGCCTAAGGTGTAAATTATCGATAGTCCATATCTCGGAAACTACAAGAGATAATGCAATTTGGCAACCGGCAATGTAATTAGCATGCCGAATATTACTTGGAATGTGAATTGGAACGAAATCGCCAATAGATAAGACCATTTTACAATTTGGGCCCAAGTTAGAAGCAGAGCCTAAGGTGTAAATTATCGATAGTCCATATCTCGGAAACTATAAGAGATAATGCAATTTTCCAACCGGCAATGTAATTAGCATGCCGAATATTACTTGGAATGTGAATTGGAATGAAATCGCCAATAGATAAGACCATTTTACAATTTGGGCCCAAGTTAGAAGCAGAGCCTAAGGTGTAAATTATCGATAGTCCATATCTCGGAAACTATAAGAGATAATGCAATTTGGCAACCGGCAATGTAATTAGCATGCCGAATATTACTTGGAATGTGAATTGGAATGAAATCGCCAATAGATAAGACCATTTTACAATTTGGGCCCAAGTTAGAAGCAGAGCCTAAGGTGTAAATTATCGATAGTCCATATCTCGGAAACTATAAGAGATAATGCAATTTCGCAACCGGCAATGTAATTAGCATGCCGAATATTACTTGGAATGTGAATTGGGACGAAATCGCCAATAGATAAGACCATTTTACAATTTGGGCCCAAGTTAGAAGCAGAGCCTAAGGTGTAAATTATCGATAGTCCATATCTCGGAAACTATAAGAGATAATGCAATTTGGCAACCGGCAATGTAATTAGCATGCCGAATATTACTTGGAATGTGAATTGGAACGAAATCGCCAATAGATAAGACCATTTTACAATTTGGGCCCAAGTTAGAATCAGAGCCTAAGGTGTAAATTATCGATAGTCCATATCTCGGAAATTATAAGAGATAATGCAATTTGGCAACCGGCAATGTAATTAGCATGCCGAATACTACTTGGAATGTGAATTGGAACGAAATCGCCAATAGATAGGACCATTTTACAATTTGGGCCCAAGTTAGAAGCAGAGCCTAAGGTGTAAATTATCGATAGTCCATATCTCGGAAACTATAAGAGATAATTCAATTTGGCAACCGGCAATGTAATTAGCATGCCGAATATTACTTGGAATGTGAATTGGAACGAAATCGCCAATAGATACGACCATTTTACAATTTGGGCCCAAGTTAGAAGCAGAGCCTAAGGTGTAAATTATCGATAGTCCATATCTCGGAAACTATAAGAGATAATGCAATTTGGCAACCGGCAATGTAATTAGCATGCCGAATATTACTTGGAATGTGAATTGGAACGAAATCGCCAATAGATAAGACGATTTTACAATTTGGGCCCAAGTTAGAAGCAGAGCCTAAGGTGTAAATTATCGATAGTCCATATCTCGGAAACTATAAGAGATAATGCAATTTGGCAACCGGCAATGTAATTAGCATGCCTAATATTACTTGGAATGTGAATTGGAACGAAATCGCCAATAGATAAGACCATTTTACAATTTGGGCCCAAGTTAGAAGCAGAGCCTAAGGTGTAAATTATCGATAGTCCATATCTCGGAAACTATAAGAGATAATGCAATTTGGCAACCGGCAATGTAATTAGCATGCCGAATATTACTTGGAATGTGAATTGGAATGAAATCGCCAATAGATAAGACCATTTTACAATTTGGGCCCAAGTTAGAAGCAGAGCCTAAGGTGTAAATTATCGATAGTCCATATCTCGGAAACTATAAGAGATAATGCAATTTGGCAACCGGCAATGTAATTAGCATGCCGAATATTACTTGGAATGTGAATTGGAACGAAATCGGCAATAAATTAGACCATTTTACAATTTGGGCCCAAGTTAGAAGCAGAGCCTAAGGTGTAAATTATCCATAGTCCATATCTCGGAAACTATAAGAGATAATGCAATTTGGCAACCGGCAATGTAACTAGCATGCCGAATATTACTTGGAATGTGAATTGGAACGAAATCGCCAATAGATAAGACCATTTTACAATTTGGGCCCAAGTTAGAAGCAGAGCCTAAGGTGTAAATTATCGATAGTCCATATCTCTGAAACTATAAGAGATAATGCAATCTGGCAACCGGCAATGTAATCAGCATGCCGAGTATTACTTGGAATGTGAATTGGAACGAAATCGCCAATAGATAAGACCATTTTACAATTTGGGCCCAAGTTAGAAGCAGAGCCTAAGGTGTAAATTATCGATAGTCCATATCTCGGAAACTATAAGAGATAATGCAATTTGGCAACCGGCAATGTAATTAGCATGCCGAATATTACTTGGAATGTGAATTGGAACGAAATCGCCAATAGATAAGACCATTTTACAATTTGGGCCCAAGTTAGAAGCAGAGCCTAAGGTGTAAATTATCCATAGTCCATACCTCGGAAACTATAAGAGATAATGCAATTTGGCAACTGGCAATTTAATTAGCATGCCGAATATTACTTGGAATGTGAATTGGAAGGAAATCGCCAATAGATAAGACCATTTTACAATTTGGGCCCAAGTTAGAAGCAGAGCCTAAGGTGTAAATTATCGATAGTCCATATCTCGGAAACTATAAGAGATAATTCAATTTGGCAACCGGTAATGTAATTAGCATGCCGAATATTACTTGGAATGTGAATTGGAACGAAATCGCCAATAGATAAGACCATTTTACAATTTGGGCCCAAGTTAGAAGCAGAGCCTAAGGTGTAAATTATCGATAGTCCATATCTCGGAAACTATAAGAGATAATGCAATTTGGCAACCGGCAATGTAATTAGCATGCCGAATATTACTTGGAATGTGAATTGGAACGAAATCGCCAATAGATAAGACGATTTTACAATTTGGGCCCAAGTTAGAAGCAGAGCCTAGGGTGTATATTATCGATAGTCCATATCTCGGAAACTATAAGAGATAATGCAATTTGGCAACCGGCAATGTAATTAGCATACCGAATATTACTTGGAATGTGAATTGGAACGAAATCGCCAATAGATAAGACCATTTTACAATTTGGGCCCAAGTTAGAAGCAGAGCCTAAGGTGTAAATTATCGATAGTCCATATCTCGGAAACTATAAGAGATAATGCAATTTGGCAACCGGCAATGTAATTAGCATGCCGAATATTACTTGGAATGTGAATTGGAACGAAATCGCCAATAGATAAGACCATTTTACAATTTGGGCCCAAGTTAGAAGCAGAGCCTAAGGTGTAAATTATCGATAGTCCATATCTCGGAAACTATAAGAGATAATGCAATTTGGAAACCGGCAATGTAATTAGCATGCCGAATATTACTTGGAATGTGAATTGGAACGAAATCGATAATAGATAAGACCATTTTACAATTTGGGCCCAAGTTAGAAGCAGAGCCTAAGATGTAAATAATTGATAGTCCATATCTCGGAAACTATAAGAGATAATGCAATTTGGCAACCGGCAATGTAATTAGCATGCCGAATATTACTTGGAATGTGAATTGGAACGAAATCGCCAATAGATAAGACCATTTTACAATTTGGGCCCAAGTTAGAAGCAGAGCCTAAGGTGTAAATTATCGATAGTCCATATCTCGGAAACTATAAGAGATAATGCAATTTGGCAACCGGCAATGTAATTAGCATGCCGAATATTACTTGGAATGTGAATTGGAATGAAATCGCCAATAGGTAAGAACATTTTACAATTTGGGCCCAAGTTAGAAGCAGAGCCTAAGGTGTAAATTATCGATAGTCCATATCTCGGAAACTATAAGAGATAATTCAATTTGGCAACCGGCAATGTAATTAGCATGCCGGATATTACTTGGACTGTGAATTGGAACGAAATCGCCTATAGATAAGACCATTTTACAATTTGGGCCCAAGTTAGAAGCAGAGCCTAAGGTGTAAATTATCGATAGTCCATATCTCGGAAACTATAAGAGATAATGCAATTTGGCAACCGGCAATGTAATTAGCATGCCGAATATTACTTGGAATGTGAATTGGAACGAAATCGCCAATAGATAAGGCGATTTTACAATTTGGGCCCAAGTTAGAAGCAGAGCCTAAGGTGTAAATTATCGATAGTCCATATCTCAGAAACTACAAGAGATAATGCAATTTGGCAACCGGCAATGTAATTAGCATGCCGAATATTACTTGGAATGTGAATTGGAACGAAATCGCCAATAGATAAGACCATTTTACAATTTGGGCCCAAGTTAGAAGCAGAGCCTAAGGTGTAAATTATCGATAGTCCATATCTCGGAAACTATAAGAGATAATGCAATTTGGCAACCGGCAATGTAATGAGCATGCCGAATATTACTTGGAATGTGAATTGGAACGAAATCGCCAATAGATAAGACCATTTTACAATTTGGGCCCAAGTTAGAAGCAGAGCCTAAGGTGTAAATTATTGATAGTCCATATCTCGGAAACTATAAAAGATAATGCAATTTCGCAACCGGCAATGTAATTAGCATGCCGAATATTACTTGGAGTGTGAATTGGAACGAAATCGCCAATAGATAAGACCATTTTACAATTTGGGCCCAAGTTAGAAGCAGAGCCTAAGGTGTAAATTATCGATAGTCCATATCTCGGAAACTATAAGAGATAATGCAATTTGGCAACCGGCAATGTAATTAGCATGCCAAATATTACTTGGAATGTGAATTGGAACGAAATCGCCAATAGATAAGACCATTTTACAATTTGGGCCCAAGCTAGAAGCAGAGCCTAAGGTGTAAATTATCGATAGTCCATATCTCGGAAACTATAAGAGATAATGCAATTTGGCAACCGGCAATGTAATTAGCATGCCGAATATTACTTGGAATGTGAATTGGAACGAAATCGCCAATAGATAAGACCATTTTACAATTTGGGCCCAAGTTAGAAGCAGAGCCTTAGGTGTAAATTATCGATAGTCCATATCTCGGAAACTATAAGAGATAATGCAATTTGGCAACCGGCAATGTAATTAGCATACCGAATATTACTTGGAATGTGAATTGGAACGAAATCGCCAATAGATAAGACCATTTTACAACTTGGGCCCAAGTTAGAAGCAGAGCCTAAGGTGTAAATTATCGATAGTCCATATCTCGGAAACTATAAGAGATAATGCAATTTGGCAACCGGCAATGTAATTAGCATGCCGAATATTACTTGGAATGTGAATTGGAACGAAATCGCCAATAGATAAGACGATTTTACAATTTGGGCCCAAGTTAGAAGCAGAGCCTAGGGTGTATATTATCGATAGTCCATATCTCGGAAACTATAAGAGATAATGCAATTTGGCAACCGGCAATGTAATTAGCATGCCGAATATTACTTGGAATGTGAATTGGAACGAAATCGCCAATAGATAAGACCATTTTACAATTTGGGCCCAAGTTAGAAGCAGAGCCTAAGGTGTAAATTATCGATAGTCCATATCTCGGAAACTATAAGAGATAATGCAATTTGGCAACCGGCAATGTAATTAGCATGCCAAATATTACTTGGAATGTGAATTGGAACGAAATCGCCAATAGATAAGACCATTTTACAATTTGGGCCCAAGCTAGAAGCAGAGCCTAAGGTGTAAATTATCGATAGTCCATATCTCGGAAACTATAAGAGATAATGCAATTTGGCAACCGGCAATGTAATTAGCATGCCGAATATTACTTGGAATGTGAATTGGAACGAAATCGCCAATAGATAAGACCATTTTACAATTTGGGCCCAAGTTAGAAGCAGAGCCTAAGATGTAAATAATTGATAGTCCATATCTCGGAAACTATAAGAGATAATGCAATTTGGCAACCGGCAATGTAATTAGCATGCCGAATATTACTTGGAATGTGAATTGGAACGAAATCGCCAATAGATAAGACCATTTTACAATTTGGGCCCAAGTTAGAAGCAGAGCCTAAGGTGTAAATTATCGATAGTCCATATCTCGGAAACTATAAGAGATAATGCAATTTGGCAACCGGCAATGTAATTAGCATGCCGAATATTACTTGGAATGTGAATTGGAATGAAATCGCCAATAGGTAAGAACATTTTACAATTTGGGCCCAAGTTAGAAGCAGAGCCTAAGGTGTAAATTATCGATAGTCCATATCTCGGAAACTATAAGAGATAATTCAATTTGGCAACCGGCAATGTAATTAGCATGCCGGATATTACTTGGACTGTGAATTGGAACGAAATCGCCTATAGATAAGACCATTTTACAATTTGGGCCCAAGTTAGAAGCAGAGCCTAAGGTGTAAATTATCGATAGTCCATATCTCGGAAACTATAAGAGATAATGCAATTTGGCAACCGGCAATGTAATTAGCATGCCGAATATTACTTGGAATGTGAATTGGAACGAAATCGCCAATAGATAAGGCGTTTTTACAATTTGGGCCCAAGTTAGAAGCAGAGCCTAAGGTGTAAATTATCGATAGTCCATATCTCGGAAACTATAAGAGATAATGCAATTTGGCAACCGGCAATGTAATTAGCATGCCGAATATTACTTGGAATGTGAATTGGAACGAAATCGCCAATAGATAAGACCATTTTACAATTTGGGCCCAAGTTAGAAGCAGAGCCTAAGGTGTAAATTATCGATAGTCCATATCTCGGAAACTATAAGAGATAATGCAATTTGGCAACCGGCAATGTAATTAGCATGCCGAATATTACTTGGAATGTGAATTGGAACGAAATCGCCAATAGATAAGACCATTTTACAATTTGGGCCCAAGTTAGAAGCAGAGCCTAAGGTGTAAATTATCGATAGTCCATATCTCGGAAACTATAAGAGATAATGCAATTTGGCAACCGGCAATGTAATGAGCATGCCGAATATTACTTGGAATGTGAATTGGAACGAAATCGCCAATAGATAAGACCATTTTACAATTTGGGCCCAAGTTAGAAGCAGAGCCTAAGGTGTAAATTATTGATAGTCCATATCTCGGAAACTATAAAAGATAATGCAATTTCGCAACCGGCAATGTAATTAGCATGCCGAATATTACTTGGAGTGTGAATTGGAACGAAATCGCCAATAGATAAGACCATTTTACAATTTGGGCCCAAGTTAGAAGCAGAGCCTAAGGTGTAAATTATCGATAGTCCATATCTCGGAAACTATAAGAGATAATGCAATTTGGCAACCGGCAATGTAATTAGCATGCCAAATATTACTTGGAATGTGAATTGGAACGAAATCGCCAATAGATAAGACCATTTTACAATTTGGGCCCAAGCTAGAAGCAGAGCCTAAGGTGTAAATTATCGATAGTCCATATCTCGGAAACTATAAGAGATAATGCAATTTGGCAACCGGCAATGTAATTAGCATGCCGAATATTACTTGGAATGTGAATTGGAACGAAATCGCCAATAGATAAGACCATTTTACAATTTGGGCCCAAGTTAGAAGCAGAGCCTTAGGTGTAAATTATCGATAGTCCATATCTCGGAAACTATAAGAGATAATGCAATTTGGCAACCGGCAATGTAATTAGCATACCGAATATTACTTGGAATGTGAATTGGAACGAAATCGCCAATAGATAAGACCATTTTACAACTTGGGCCCAAGTTAGAAGCAGAGCCTAAGGTGTAAATTATCGATAGTCCATATCTCGGAAACTATAAGAGATAATGCAATTTGGCAACCGGCAATGTAATTAGCATGCCGAATATTACTTGGAATGTGAATTGGAACGAAATCGCCAATAGATAAGACCATTTTACAATTTGGGCCCAAGTTAGAAGCAGAGCCTAAGGTGTAAATTATCGATAGTCCATATCTCGGAAACTATAAGAGATAATGCAATTTGGCAACCGGCAATGTAATTAGCATGCCGAATATTACTTGGAATGTGAATTGGAACGAAATCGCCAATAGATAAGACCATTTTACAATTTGGGCCCAAGTTAGAAGCAGAGCCTAAGGTGTAAATTATCGATAGTCCATATCTCGGAAACTATAAGAGATAATGCAATTTGGCAACCGGCAATGTAATTAGCATGCCGAATATTACTTGGAATGTGAATTGGAACGAAATCGCCAATAGATAAGACCATTTTACAATTTGGGCCCAAGTTAGAAGCAGAGCCTAAGGTGTAAATTATCGATAGTCCATATCTCGGAAACTATAAGAGATAATGCAATTTGGCAACCGGCAATGTAATTAGCATGCCGAATATTACTTGGAATGTGAATTGGAACGAAATCGCCAATAGATAAGACCATTTTACAATTTGGGCCCAAGTTAGAAGCAGAGCCTAAGGTGTAAATTATCGATAGTCCATATCTCGGAAACTATAAGAGATAATGCAATTTGGCAACCGGCAATGTAATTAGCATGCCGAATATTACTTGGAATGTGAATTGGAATGAAATCGCCAATAGGTAAGAACATTTTACAATTTGGGCCCAAGTTAGAAGCAGAGCCTAAGGTGTAAATTATCGATAGTCCATATCTCGGAAACTATAAGAGATAATTCAATTTGGCAACCGGCAATGTAATTAGCATGCCGAATATTACTTGGAATGTGAATTGGAACGAAATCGCCAATAGATAAGACCATTTTACAATTTGGGCCCAAGTTAGAAGCAGAGCCTAAGGTGTAAATTATCGATAGTCCATATCTCGGAAACTATAAGAGATAATGCAATTTGGCAACCGGCAATGTAATTAGCATGCCGAATATTACTTGGAATGTGAATTGGAACGAAATCGCCAATAGATAAGACCATTTTACAATTTGGGCCCAAGTTAGAAGCAGAGCCTAAGGTGTAAATTATCGATAGTCCATATCTCGGAAACTATAAGAGATAATGCAATTTGGCAACCGGCAATGTAATTAGCATGCCGAATATTACTTGGAATGTGAATTGGAACGAAATCGCCAATAGATAAGACCATTTTACAATTTGGGCCCAAGTTAGAAGCAGAGCCTAAGGTGTAAATTATCGATAGTCCATATCTCGGAAACTATAAGAGATAATGCAATTTGGCAACCGGCAATGTAATTAGCATGCCGAATATTACTTGGAATGTGAATTGGAACGAAATCGCCAATAGATAAGACCATTTTACAATTTGGGCCCAAGTTAGAAGCAGAGCCTAAGGTGTAAATTATCGATAGTCCATATCTCGGAAACTATAAGAGATAATGCAATTTGGCAACCGGCAATGTAATTAGCATGCCGAATATTACTTGGAATGTGAATTGGAACGAAATCGCCAATAGATAAGACCATTTTACAATTTGGGCCCAAGTTAGAAGCAGAGCCTAAGGTGTAAATTATCGATAGTCCATATCTCGGAAACTATAAGAGATAATGCAATTTGGCAACCGGCAATGTAATTAGCATGCCGAATATTACTTGGAATGTGAATTGGAACGAAATCGCCAATAGATAAGACCATTTTACAATTTGGGCCCAAGTTAGAAGCAGAGCCTAAGGTGTAAATTATCGATAGTCCATATCTCGGAAACTATAAGAGATAATGCAATTTGGCAACCGGCAATGTAATTAGCATGCCGAATATTACTTGGAATGTGAATTGGAACGAAATCGCCAATAGATAAGACCATTTTACAATTTGGGCCCAAGTTAGAAGCAGAGCCTAAGGTGTAAATTATCGATAGTCCATATCTCGGAAACTATAAGAGATAATGCAATTTGGCAACCGGCAATGTAATTAGCATGCCGAATATTACTTGGAATGTGAATTGGAACGAAATCGCCAATAGATAAGACCATTTTACAATTTGGGCCCAAGTTAGAAGCAGAGCCTAAGGTGTAAATTATCGATAGTCCATATCTCGGAAACTATAAGAGATAATGCAATTTGGCAACCGGCAATGTAATTAGCATGCCGAATATTACTTGGAATGTGAATTGGAACGAAATCGCCAATAGATAAGACCATTTTACAATTTGGGCCCAAGTTAGAAGCAGAGCCTAAGGTGTAAATTATCGATAGTCCATATCTCGGAAACTATAAGAGATAATGCAATTTGGCAACCGGCAATGTAATTAGCATGCCGAATATTACTTGGAATGTGAATTGGAACGAAATCGCCAATAGATAAGACCATTTTACAATTTGGGCCCAAGTTAGAAGCAGAGCCTTAGGTGTAAATTATCGATAGTCCATATCTCGGAAACTATAAGAGATAATGCAATTTGGCAACCGGCAATGTAATTAGCATACCGAATATTACTTGGAATGTGAATTGGAACGAAATCGCCAATAGATAAGACCATTTTACAACTTGGGCCCAAGTTAGAAGCAGAGCCTAAGGTGTAAATTATCGATAGTCCATATCTCGGAAACTATAAGAGATAATGCAATTTGGCAACCGGCAATGTAATTAGCATGCCGAATATTACTTGGAATGTGAATTGGAACGAAATCGCCAATAGATAAGACGATTTTACAATTTGGGCCCAAGTTAGAAGCAGAGCCTAAGGTGTAAATTATCGATAGTCCATATCTCGGAAACTATAAGAGATAATACAATTTGGCAACCGGCAATTTAATTAACATGCCGAATATTACTTGGAATGTGAATTGGAACGAAATCGCCAATAGATAAGACCATTTTACAATTTGGGCCCAAGTTAGAAGCAGAGCCTAAGGTGAAAATTATCGATAGTCCATATCTCGGAAACTATAAGAGATAATGCTATTTGGCAACCGGCAATGTAATTAGCATGCCGAATATTACTTGGAATGTGAATTGGAACGAAATCGCCAATAGATAAGACCATTTTACAATTTGGGCCCAAGTTAGAAGCAGAGCATAAGGTGTAAATTATCGATAGTCCATATCTCTGAAACTATAAGAGATAATGCAATTTGGCAACCGGCAATGTAATCAGCATGCCGAGTATTACTTGGAATGTGAATTGGAACGAAATCGCCAATAGATAAGACCATTTTACAATTTGGGCCCAAGTTAGAAGCAGAGCCTAAGGTGTAAATTATCGATAGTCCATATCTCGGAAACTATAAGAGATAATGCAATTTGGCAACCGGCAATGTAATTAGCATGCCGAATACTACTTGGAATGTGAATTGGAACGAAATCGCCAATAGATAAGACCATTTTACAATTTGGGCCCAAGTTAGAAGCAGAGCCTAAGGTGTAAATTATCCATAGTCGATATCTCGGAAACTATAAGAGATAATGCAATTTGGCAACTGGCAATGTAATTAGCATGCCGAATATTACTTGGAATGTGAATTGGAACGAAATCGCCAATAGATAAGACCATTTTACAATTTGGGCCCAAGTTAGAAGCAGAGCCTAAGGTGTAAATTATCGATAGTCCATATCTCGGAAACTATATGAGATAATTCAATTTGGCAACCGGCAATGTAATTAGCATGCCGAATATTACTTGGAATGTGAATTGGAACGAAATCGCCAATAGATAAGGCCATTTTACAATTTGGGCCCAAGTTAGAAGCAGAGCCTAAGGTGTAAATTATCGATAGTCCATATCTCGGAAACTATATGAGATAATTCAATTTGGCAACCGGCAATGTAATTAGCATGCCGAATACTACTTGGAATGTGAATTGGAACGAAATCGCCAATAGATAAGACCATTTTACAATTTGGGCCCAAGTTAGAAGCAGAGCCTAAGGTGTAAATTATCGATAGTCCATATCTCGGAAACTATATGAGATAATTCAATTTGGCAACCGGCAATGTAATTAGCATGCCGAATATTACTTGGAATGTGAATTGGAACGAAATCGCCAATAGATAAGGCCATTTTACAATTTGGGCCCAAGTTAGAAGCAGAGCCTAAGGTATAAATTATCGATAGTCCATATCTCGGAAACTATAAGAGATAATGCAATTTGGCAACCGGCAATGTAATTAGCATGCCGAATATTACTTGGAATGTGAATTGGAACGAAATCGCCAATAGATAAGACGATTTTACAATTTGGGCCCAAGTTAGAAGCAGAGCCTAAGGTGTAAATTATCGATAGTCCATATCTCGGAAACTATAAGAGATAATGCAATTTGGCAACCGGCAATGTAATTAGCATGCCGAATATAACTTGGAATGTGAATTGGAACGAAATCGCCAATAGATAAGACCATTTTACAATTTGGGCCCAAGTTAGAAGCAGAGCCTAAGGTGTAAATTATCGATAGTCCATATCTCGGAAACTATGAGAGATAATGCAATTTGGCAACCGGCAATGTAATTAGCATGCCGAATATTACTTGGAATGTGAATTGGAACGAAATCGCCAATAGATAAGACCATTTTACAATTTGGGCCCAAGTTAGAAGCAGAGCCTAAGGTGTAAATTATCGATAGTCCATATCTCGGAAACTATAAGAGATAATGCAATTTGGCAACCGGCAATGTAATTAGCATGACGAATATTACTTGGAATGTGAATTGGAACGAAATCGCCAATAGATAAGACCATTTTACAATTTGGGCCCAAGTTAGAAGCAGAGCCTAAGATGTAAATAATCGATAGTCCATATCTCGGAAACTATAAGAGATAATGCAATTTGGCAACCGGCAATGTAATTAGCATGCCGAATATTACTTGGAATGTGAATTGGAACGAAATCGCCAATAGATAAGACCATTTTACAATTTGGGCCCAAGTTAGAAGCAGAGCCTAAGGTGTAAATTATCGATAGTCCATATCTCGGAAACTATAAGTGATAATGCAATTTGGCAACCGGCAATGTAATTAGCATGCCGAATATTACTTGGAATGTGAATTGGAACGAAATCGCCAATAGGTAAGACCATTTTACAATTTGGGCCCAAGTTAGAAGCAGAGCCTAAGGTGTAAATTATCGATAGTCCATATCTCGGAAACTATAAGAGATAATTCAATTTGGCAACCGGCAATGTAATTAGCATGCCGGATATTACTTGGACTGTGAATTGGAACGAAATCGCCAATAGATAAGACCATTTTACAATTTGGGCCCAAGTTAGAAGCAGAGCCTAAGGTGTAAATTATCGATAGTCCATATCTCGGAAACTATAAGAGATAATGCAATTTGGCAACCGGCAATGTAATTAGCATGCCGAATATTACTTGGAATGTGAATTGGAACGAAATCGCCAATAGATAAGGCGATTTTACAATTTGGGCCCAAGTTAGAAGCAGAGCCTAAGGTGTAAATTATCGATAGTCCATATCTCGGAAACTACAAGAGATAATGCAATTTGGCAACCGGCAATGTAATTAGCATGCCGAATATTACTTGGAATGTGAATTGGAACGAAATCGCCAATAGATAAGACCATTTTACAATTTGGGCCCAAGTTAGAAGCAGAGCCTAAGGTGTAAATTATCGATAGTCCATATCTCGGAAACTATAAGAGATAATGCAATTTGGCAACCGGCAATGTAATTAGCATGCCGAATATTACTTGGACTGTGAATTGGAACGAAATCGCCAATAGATAAGACCATTTTACAATTTGGGCCCAAGTTAGAAGCAGAGCCTAAGGTGTAAATTATCGATAGTCCATATCTCGGAAACTATAAGAGATAATGCAATTTGGCAACCGGCAATGTAATTAGCATGCCGAATATTACTTGGAATGTGAATTGGAACGAAATCGCCAATAGATAAGGCGATTTTACAATTTGGGCCCAAGTTAGAAGCAGAGCCTAAGGTGTAAATTATCGATAGTCCATATCTCGGAAACTACAAGAGATAATGCAATTTGGCAACCGGCAATGTAATTAGCATGCCGTATATTACTTGGAATGTGAATTGGAACGAAATCGCCAATAGATAAGACCATTTTACAATTTGGGCCCAAGTTAGAAGCAGAGCCTAAGGTGTAAATTATCGATAGTCCATATCTCGGAAACTATAAGTGATAATGCAATTTGGCAACCGGCAATGTAATTAGCATGCCGAATATTACTTGGAATGTGAATTGGAACGAAATCGCCAATAGATAAGACCATTTTACAATTTGGGCCCAAGTTAGAAGCAGAGCCTAAGGTGTAAATTATTGATAGTCCATATCTCGGAAACTATAAATGATAATGCAATTTCGCAACCGGCAATGTAATTAGCATGCCGAATATTACTTGGAGTGTGAATTGGAACGAAATCGCCAATAGATAAGACCATTTTACAATTTGGGCCCAAGTTAGAAGCAGAGCCTAAGGTGTAAATTATGGATAGTCCATATCTCGGAAACTATAAGAGATAATGCAATTTGGCAACCGGCAATGTAATTAGCATGCCAAATATTACTTGGAATGTGAATTGGAACGAAATCGCCAATAGATAAGACCATTTTACAATTTGGGCCCAAGTTAGAAGCAGAGCCTAAGGTGTAAATTATCGATAGTCCATATCTCGGAAACTATAAGAGATAATACAATTTGGCAACCGGCAATTTAATTAACATGCCGAATATTACTTGGAATGTGAATTGGAACGAAATCGCCAATAGATAAGACCATTTTACAATTTGGGCCCAAGTTAGAAGCAGAGCCTAAGGTGAAAATTATCGATAGTCCATATCTCGGAAACTATAAGAGATAATGCTATTTGGCAACCGGCAATGTAATTAGCATGCCGAATATTACTTGGAATGTGAATTGGAACGAAATCGCCAATAGATAAGACCATTTTACAATTTGGGCCCAAGTTAGAAGCAGAGAATAAGGTGTAAATTATCGATAGTCCATATCTCTGAAACTATAAGAGATAATGCAATTTGGCAACCGGCAATGTAATCAGCATGCCGAGTATTACTTGGAATGTGAATTGGAACGAAATCGCCAATAGATAAGACCATTTTACAATTTGGGCCCAAGTTAGAAGCAGAGCCTAAGGTGTAAATTATCGATAGTCCATATCTCGGAAACTATAAGAGATAATGCAATTTGGCAACCGGCAATGTAATTAGCATGCCGAATATTACTTGGAATGTGAATTGGAACGAAATCGCCAATAGATAAGACCATTTTACAATTTGGGCCCAAGTTAGAAGCAGAGCCTAAGGTGTAAATTATCGATAGTCCATATCTCGGAAACTATAAGAGATAATGCAATTTGGCAACCGGCAATGTAATTAGCATGCCGAATATTACTTGGAATGTGAATTGGAACGAAATCGCCAATAGATAAGACCATTTTACAATTTGGGCCCAAGTTAGAAGCAGAGCCTAAGGTGTAAATTATCGATAGTCCATATCTCGGAAACTATAAGAGATAATGCAATTTGGCAACCGGCAATGTAATTAGCATGCCGAATATTACTTGGAATGTGAATTGGAACGAAATCGCCAATAGATAAGACCATTTTACAATTTGGGCCCAAGTTAGAAGCAGAGCCTAAGGTGTAAATTATCGATAGTCCATATCTCGGAAACTATAAGAGATAATTCAATTTGGCAACCGGCAATGTAATTAGCATGCCGAATATTACTTGGAATGTGAATTGGAACGAAATCGCCAATAGATAAGACCATTTTACAATTTGGGCCCAAGTTAGAAGCAGAGCCTAAGGTGTAAATTATCGATAGTCCATATCTCGGAAACTATAAGAGATAATGCAATTTGGCAACCGGCAATGTAATTAGCATGCCGAATATTACTTGGAATGTGAATTGGAACGAAATCGCCAATAGATAAGACCATTTTACAATTTGGGCCCAAGTTAGAAGCAGAGCCTAAGGTGTAAATTATCGATAGTCCATATCTCGGAAACTATAAGAGATAATGCAATTTGGCAACCGGCAATGTAATTAGCATGCCGAATATTACTTGGAATGTGAATTGGAACGAAATCGCCAATAGATAAGACCATTTTACAATTTGGGCCCAAGTTAGAAGCAGAGCCTAAGGTGTAAATTATCGATAGTCCATATCTCGGAAACTATAAGAGATAATGCAATTTGGCAACCGGCAATGTAATTAGCATGCCGAATATTACTTGGAATGTGAATTGGAACGAAATCGCCAATAGATAAGACCATTTTACAATTTGGGCCCAAGTTAGAAGCAGAGCCTAAGGTGTAAATTATCGATAGTCCATATCTCGGAAACTATAAGAGATAATGCAATTTGGCAACCGGCAATGTAATTAGCATGCCGAATATTACTTGGAATGTGAATTGGAACGAAATCGCCAATAGATAAGACCATTTTACAATTTGGGCCCAAGTTAGAAGCAGAGCCTAAGGTGTAAATTATCGATAGTCCATATCTCGGAAACTATAAGAGATAATGCAATTTGGCAACCGGCAATGTAATTAGCATGCCGAATATTACTTGGAATGTGAATTGGAACGAAATCGCCAATAGATAAGACCATTTTACAATTTGGGCCCAAGTTAGAAGCAGAGCCTAAGGTGTAAATTATCGATAGTCCATATCTCGGAAACTATAAGAGATAATGCAATTTGGCAACCGGCAATGTAATTAGCATGCCGAATATTACTTGGAATGTGAATTGGAACGAAATCGCCAATAGATAAGACCATTTTACAATTTGGGCCCAAGTTAGAAGCAGAGCCTAAGGTGTAAATTATCGATAGTCCATATCTCGGAAACTATAAGAGATAATGCAATTTGGCAACCGGCAATGTAATTAGCATGCCGAATATTACTTGGAATGTGAATTGGAACGAAATCGCCAATAGATAAGACCATTTTACAATTTGGGCCCAAGTTAGAAGCAGAGCCTAAGGTGTAAATTATCGATAGTCCATATCTCGGAAACTATAAGAGATAATGCAATTTGGCAACCGGCAATGTAATTAGCATGCCGAATATTACTTGGAATGTGAATTGGAACGAAATCGCCAATAGATAAGACCATTTTACAATTTGGGCCCAAGTTAGAAGCAGAGCCTAAGGTGTAAATTATCGATAGTCCATATCTCGGAAACTATAAGAGATAATGCAATTTGGCAACCGGCAATGTAATTAGCATGCCGAATATTACTTGGAATGTGAATTGGAACGAAATCGCCAATAGATAAGACCATTTTACAATTTGGGCCCAAGTTAGAAGCAGAGCCTAAGGTGTAAATTATCGATAGTCCATATCTCGGAAACTATAAGAGATAATGCAATTTGGCAACCGGCAATGTAATTAGCATGCCGAATATTACTTGGAATGTGAATTGGAATGAAATCGCCAATAGATAAGACCATTTTACAATTTGGGCCCAAGTTAGAAGCAGAGCCTAAGGTGTAAATTATCGATAGTCCATATCTCGGAAACTATAAGAGATAATGCAATTTGGCAACCGGCAATGTAATTAGCATGCCGAATATTACTTGGAATGTGAATTGGAACGAAATCGCCAATAGATAAGACCATTTTACAATTTGGGCCCAAGTTAGAAGCAGAGCCTAAGGTGTAAATTATCGATAGTCCATATCTCGGAAACTATAAGAGATAATGCAATTTGGCAACCGGCAATGTAATTAGCATGCCGAATATTACTTGGAATGTGAATTGGAACGAAATCGCCAATAGATAAGACCATTTTACAATTTGGGCCCAAGTTAGAAGCAGAGCCTAAGGTGTAAATTATCGATAGTCCATATCTCGGAAACTATAAGAGATAATGCAATTTGGCAACCGGCAATGTAATTAGCATGCCGAATATTACTTGGAATGTGAATTGGAACGAAATCGCCAATAGATAAGACCATTTTACAATTTGGGCCCAAGTTAGAAGCAGAGCCTAAGGTGTAAATTATCGATAGTCCATATCTCGGAAACTATAAGAGATAATGCAATTTGGCAACCGGCAATGTAATTAGCATGCCGAATATTACTTGGAATGTGAATTGGAACGAAATCGCCAATAGATAAGACCATTTTACAATTTGGGCCCAAGTTAGAAGCAGAGCCTAAGGTGTAAATTATCGATAGTCCATATCTCGGAAACTATAAGAGATAATGCAATTTGGCAACCGGCAATGTAATTAGCATGCCGAATATTACTTGGAATGTGAATTGGAACGAAATCGCCAATAGATAAGACCATTTTACAATTTGGGCCCAAGTTAGAAGCAGAGCCTAAGGTGTAAATTATCGATAGTCCATATCTCGGAAACTATAAGAGATAATGCAATTTGGCAACCGGCAATGTAATTAGCATGCCGAATATTACTTGGAATGTGAATTGGAACGAAATCGCCAATAGATAAGACCATTTTACAATTTGGGCCCAAGTTAGAAGCAGAGCCTAAGGTGTAAATTATCGATAGTCCATATCTCGGAAACTATAAGAGATAATGCAATTTGGCAACCGGCAATGTAATTAGCATGCCGAATATTACTTGGAATGTGAATTGGAATGAAATCGCCAATAGATAAGACCATTTTACAATTTGGGCCCAAGTTAGAAGCAGAGCCTAAGGTGTAAATTATCGATAGTCCATATCTCGGAAACTATAAGAGATAATGCAATTTGGCAACCGGCAATGTAATTAGCATGCCGAATATTACTTGGAATGTGAATTGGAATGAAATCGCCAATAGATAAGACCATTTTACAATTTGGGCCCAAGTTAGAAGCAGAGCCTAAGGTGTAAATTATCGATAGTCCATATCTCGGAAACTATAAGAGATAATGCAATTTGGCAACCGGCAATGTAATTAGCATGCCGAATATTACTTGGAATGTGAATTGGAACGAAATCGGCAATAGATAAGACCATTTTACAATTTGGGCCCAAGTTAGAAGCAGAGCCTAAGGTGTAAATTATCCATAGTCCATATCTCGGAAACTATAAGAGATAATGCAATTTGGCAACCGGCAATGTAATTAGCATGCCGAATATTACTTGGAATGTGAATTGGAACGAAATCGCCAATAGATAAGACCATTTTACAATTTGGGCCCAAGTTAGAAGCAGAGCCTAAGGTGTAAATTATCGATAGTCCATATCTCTGAAACTATAAGAGATAATGCAATTTGGCAACCGGCAATGTAATCAGCATGCCGAGTATTACTTGGAATGTGAATTGGAACGAAATCGCCAATAGATAAGACCATTTTACAATTTGGGCCCAAGTTAGAAGCAGAGCCTAAGGTGTAAATTATCGATAGTCCATATCTCGGAAACTATAAGAGATAATGCAATTTGGCAACCGGCAATGTAATTAGCATGCCGAATATTACTTGGAATGTGAATTGGAACGAAATCGCCAATAGATAAGACCATTTTACAATTTGGGCCCAAGTTAGAAGCAGAGCCTAAGGTGTAAATTATCCATAGTCCATATCTCGGAAACTATAAGAGATAATGCAATTTGGCAACTGGCAATGTAATTAGCATGCCGAATATTACTTGGAATGTGAATTGGAAGGAAATCGCCAATAGATAAGACCATTTTACAATTTGGGCCCAAGTTAGAAGCAGAGCCTAAGGTGTAAATTATCGATAGTCCATATCTCGGAAACTATAAGAGATAATTCAATTTGGCAACCGGCAATGTAATTAGCATGCCGAATATTACTTGGAATGTGAATTGGAACGAAATCGCCAATAGATAAGACCATTTTACAATTTGGGCCCAAGTTAGAAGCAGAGCCTAAGGTGTAAATTATCGATAGTCCATATCTCGGAAACTATAAGAGATAATGCAATTTGGCAACCGGCAATGTAATTAGCATGCCGAATATTACTTGGAATGTGAATTGGAACGAAATCGCCAATAGATAAGACGATTTTACAATTTGGGCCCAAGTTAGAAGCAGAGCCTAAGGTGTAAATTATCGATAGTCCATATCTCGGAAACTATAAGAGATAATGCAATTTGGCAACCGGCAATGTAATTAGCATGCCGAATATTACTTGGAATGTGAATTGGAACGAAATCGCCAATAGATAAGACCATTTTACAATTTGGGCCCAAGTTAGAAGCAGAGCCTAAGGTGTAAATTATCGATAGTCCATATCTCGGAAACTATAAGAGATAATGCAATTTGGCAACCGGCAATGTAATTAGCATGCCGAATATTACTTGGAATGTGAATTGGAACGAAATCGCCAATAGATAAGACTATTTTACAATTTGGGCCCAAGTTAGAAGCAGAGCCTAAGGTGTAAATTATCGATAGTCCATATCTCGGAAACTATAAGAGATAATGCAATTTGGAAACCGGCAATGTAATTAGCATGCCGAATATTACTTGGAATGTGAATTGGAACGAAATCGCCAATAGATAAGACCATTTTACAATTTGGGCCCAAGTTAGAAGCAGAGCCTAAGGTGTAAATTATCGATAGTCCATATCTCGGAAACTATAAGAGATAATGCAATTTGGCAACCGGCAATGTAATCAGCATGCCGAGTATTACTTGGAATGTGAATTGGAACGAAATCGCCAATAGATAAGACCATTTTACAATTTGGGCCCAAGTTAGAAGCAGAGCCTAAGGTGTAAATTATCGATAGTCCATATCTCGGAAACTATAAGAGATAATGCAATTTGGAAACCGGCAATGTAATTAGCATGCCGAATATTACTTGGAATGTGAATTGGAACGAAATCGCCAATAGATAAGACCATTTTACAATTTGGGCCCAAGTTAGAAGCAGAGAATAAGGTGTAAATTATCGATAGTCCATATCTCTGAAACTATAAGAGATAATGCAATTTGGCAACCGGCAATGTAATCAGCATGCCGAGTATTACTTGGAATGTGAATTGGAACGAAATCGCCAATAGATAAGACCATTTTACAATTTGGGCCCAAGTTAGAAGCAGAGCCTAAGGTGTAAATTATCGATAGTCCATATCTCGGAAACTATAAGAGATAATGCAATTTGGCAACCGGCAATGTAATTAGCATGCCGAATATTACTTGGAATGTGAATTGGAACGAAATCGCCAATAGATAAGACCATTTTACAATTTGGGCCCAAGTTAGAAGCAGAGCCTAAGGTGTAAATTATCCATAGTCCATATCTCGGAAACTATAAGAGATAATGCAATTTGGCAACTGGCAATGTAATTAGCATGCCGAATATTACTTGGAATGTGAATTGGAACGAAATCGCCAATAGATAAGACCATTTTACAATTTGGGCCCAAGTTAGAAGCAGAGCCTAAGGTGTAAATTATCGATAGTCCATATCTCGGAAACTATAAGAGATAATGCAATTTGGCAACCGGCAATGTAATTAGCATGCCGAATATTACTTGGAATGTGAATTGGAACGAAATCGCCAATAGATAAGGCCATTTTACAATTTGGGCCCAAGTTAGAAGCAGAGCCTAAGGTGTAAATTATCGATAGTCCATATCTCGGAAACTATAAGAGATAATGCAATTTGGCAACCGGCAATGTACTTAGCATGCCGAATATTACTTGGAATGTGAATTGGAACGAAATCGCCAATAGATAAGACTATTTTACAATTTGGGCCCAAGTTAGAAGCAGAGCCTAAGGTGTAAATTATCGATAGTCCATATCTCGGAAACTATAAGAGATAATGCAATTTGGCAACCGGCAATGTAATTAGCATGCCGAATATAACTTGGAATGTGAATTGGAACGAAATCGCCAATAGATAAGACCATTTTACAATTTGGGCCCAAGTTAGAAGCAGAGCCTAAGGTGTAAATTATCGATAGTCCATATCTCGGAAACTATAAGAGATAATGCAATTTGGCAACCGGCAATGTAATTAGCATGCCGAATATTACTTGGAATGTGAATTGGAACGAAATCGCCAATAGATAAGACCATTTTACAATTTGGGCCCAAGTTAGAAGCAGAGCCTAAGGTGTAAATTATCGATAGTCCATATCTCGGAAACTATAAGAGATAATGCAATTTGGCAACCGGCAATGTAATTAGCATGCCGAATATTACTTGGAATGTGAATTGGAACGAAATCGCCAATAGATAAGACCATTTTACAATTTGGGCCCAAGTTAGAAGCAGAGCCTAAGATGTAAATAATCGATAGTCCATATCTCGGAAACTATAAGAGATAATGCAATTTGGCAACCGGCAATGTAATTAGCATGCCGAATATTACTTGGAATGTGAATTGGAACGAAATCGCCAATAGATAAGACCATTTTACAATTTGGGCCCAAGTTAGAAGCAGAGCCTAAGGTGTAAATTATCGATAGTCCATATCTCGGAAACTATAAGTGATAATGCAATTTGGCAACCGGCAATGTAATTAGCATGCCGAATATTACTTGGAATGTGAATTGGAACGAAATCGCCAATAGGTAAGACCATTTTACAATTTGGGCCCAAGTTAGAAGCAGAGCCTAAGGTGTAAATTATCGATAGTCCATATCTCGGAAACTATAAGAGATAATTCAATTTGGCAACCGGCAATGTAATTAGCATGCCGGATATTACTTGGACTGTGAATTGGAACGAAATCGCCAATAGATAAGACCATTTTACAATTTGGGCCAAAGTTAGAAGCAGAGCCTAAGGTGTAAATTATCGATAGTCCATATCTCGGAAACTATAAGAGATAATGCAATTTGGCAACCGGCAATGTAATTAGCATGCCGAATAATACTTGGAATGTGAATTGGAACGAAATCGCCAATAGATAAGGCGATTTTACAATTTGGGCCCAAGTTAGAAGCAGAGCCTAAGGTGTAAATTATCGATAGTCCATATCTCGGAAACTACAAGAGATAATGCAATTTGGCAACCGGCAATGTAATTAGCATGCCGAATATTACTTGGAATGTGAATTGGAACGAAATCGCCAATAGATAAGACCATTTTACAATTTGGGCCCAAGTTAGAAGCAGAGCCTAAGGTGTAAATTATCGATAGTCCATATCTCGGAAACTATAAGAGATAATGCAATTTTCCAACCGGCAATGTAATTAGCATGCCGAATATTACTTGGAATGTGAATTGGAATGAAATCGCCAATAGATAAGACCATTTTACAATTTGGGCCCAAGTTAGAAGCAGAGCCTAAGGTGTAAATTATCGATAATCCATATCTCGGAAACTATAAGAGATAATGCAATTTGGCAACCGGCAATGTAATTAGCATGCCGAATATTACTTGGAATGTGAATTGGAATGAAATCGCCAATAGATAAGACCATTTTACAATTTGGGCCCAAGTTAGAAGCAGAGCCTAAGGTGTAAATTATCGATAGTCCATATCTCGGAAACTATAAGAGATAATGCAATTTCGCAACCGGCAATGTAATTAGCATGCCGAATATTACTTGGAATGTGAATTGGAACGAAATCGCTAATTGGTAAGACCATTTTACAATTTGGGCCCAAGTTAGAAGCAGAGCCTAAGGTGTAAATTATCGATAGTCCATATCTCGGAAACTATAAGAGATAATTCAATTTGGCAACCGGCAATGTAATTAGCATGCCGGATGTTACTTGGACTGTGAATTGGAACGAAATCGCCAATAGATAAGACCATTTTACAATTTGGGCCCAAGTTAGAAGCAGAGCCTAAGGTGTAAATTATCGATAGCCCATATCTCGGAAACTATAAGAGATAATGCAATTTGGCAACCGGCAATGTAATTAGCATGCCGAATATTACTTGGAATGTGAATTGGAACGAAATCGCCAATAGATAAGGCGATTTTACAATTTGGGCCCAAGTTAGAAGCAGAGCCTAAGGTGTAAATTATCGATAGTCCATATCTCGGAAACTACAAGAGATAATGCAATTTGGCAACCGGCAATGTAATTAGCATGCCGAATATTACTTGGAATGTGAATTGGAACGAAATCGCCAATAGATAAGACCATTTTACAATTTGGGCCCAAGTTAGAAGCAGAGCCTAAGGTGTAAATTATCGATAGTCCATATCTCGGAAACTATAAGAGATAATGCAATTTTCCAACCGGCAATGTAATTAGCATGCGGAATATTACTTGTAATGTGAATTGGAATGAAATCGCCAATAGATAAGACCATTTTACAATTTGGGCCCAAGTTAGAAGCAGAGCCTAAGGTGTAAATTATCGATAGTCCATATCTCGGAAACTATAAGAGATAATGCAATTTGGCAACCGGCAATGTAATTAGCATGCCGAATATTACTTGGAATGTGAATTGGAATGAAATCGCCAATAGATAAGACCATTTTACAATTTGGGCCCAAGTTAGAAGCAGAGCCTAAGGTGTAAATTATCGATAGTCCATATCTCGGAAACTATAAGAGATAATGCAATTTCGCAACCGGCAATGTAATTAGCATGCCGAATATTACTTGGAATGTGAATTGGGACGAAATCGCCAATAGATAAGACCATTTTACAATTTGGGCCCAAGTTAGAAGCAGAGCCTAAGGTGTAAATTATCGATAGTCCATATCTCGGAAACTATAAGAGATAATGCAATTTGGCAACCGGCAATGTAATTAGCATGCCGAATATTACTTGTAATGTGAATTGGAACGAAATCGCCAATAGATAAGACCATTTTACAATTTGGGCCCAAGTTAGAAGCAGAGCCTAAGGTGTAAATTATCGATAGTCCATATCTCGGAAATTATAAGAGATAATGCAATTTGGCAACCGGCAATGTAATTAGCATGCCGAATACTACTTGGAATGTGAATTGGAACGAAATCGCCAATAGATAAGACCATTTTACAATTTGGGCCCAAGTTAGAAGCAGAGCCTAAGGTGTAAATTATCGATAGTCCATATCTCGGAAACTATAAGAGATAATTCAATTTGGCAACCGGCAATGTAATTAGCATGCCGAATATTACTTGGAATGTGAATTGGAACGAAATCGCCAATAGATACGACCATTTTACAATTTGGGCCCAAGTTAGAAGCAGAGCCTAAGGTGTAAATTATCGATAGTCCATATCTCGGAAACTATAAGAGATAATGCAATTTGGCAACCGGCAATGTAATTAGCATGCCGAATATTACTTGGAATGTGAATTGGAACGAAATCGCCAATAGATAAGACGATTTTACAATTTGGGCCCAAGTTAGAAGCAGAGCCTAAGGTGTAAATTATCGATAGTCCATATCTCGGAAACTATAAGAGATAATGCAATTTGGCAACCGGCAATGTAATTAGCATGCCGAATATTACTTGGAATGTGAATTGGAACGAAATCGGCAATAGATAAGACCATTTTACAATTTGGGCTCAAGTTAGAAGCAGAGCCTAAGGTGTAAATTATCGATAGTCCATATCCCGGAAACTATAAGAGATAATGCAATTTGGCAACCGGCAATGTAATTAGCATGCCGAATATTACTTGGAATGTGAATTGGAACGAAATCGGCAATAGATAAGACCATTTTACAATTTGGGCCCAAGTTAGAAGCAGAGCCTAAGGTGTAAATTATCCATAGTCCATATCTCGGAAACTATAAGAGATAATGCAATTTGGCAACCGGCAATGTAATTAGCATGCCGAATATTACTTGGAATGTGAATTGGAACGAAATCGCCAATAGATAAGACCATTTTACAATTTGGGCCCAAGTTAGAAGCAGAGCCTAAGGTGTAAATTATCGATAGTCCATATCTCTGAAACTATAAGAGATAATGCAATTTGGCAACCGGCAATGTAATCAGCATGCCGAGTATTACTTGGAATGTGAATTGGAACGAAATCGCCAATAGATAAGACCATTTTACAATTTGGGCCCAAGTTAGAAGCAGAGCCTAAGGTGTAAATTATCGATAGTCCATATCTCGGAAACTATAAGAGATAATGCAATTTGGCAATCGGCAATGTAATTAGCATGCCGAATATTACTTGGAATGTGAATTGGAACGAAATCGCCAATAGATAAGACCATTTTACAATTTGGGCCCAAGTTAGAAGCAGAGCCTAAGGTGTAAATTATCCATAGTCCATATCTCGGAAACTATAAGAGATAATGCAATTTGGCAACTGGCAATGTAATTAGCATGCCGAATATTACTTGGAATGTGAATTGGAAGGAAATCGCCAATAGATAAGACCATTTTACAATTTGGGCCCAAGTTAGAAGCAGAGCCTAAGGTGTAAATTATCGATAGTCCATATCTCGGAAACTATAAGAGATAATTCAATTTGGCAACCGGCAATGTAATTAGCATGCCGAATATTACTTGGAATGTGATTTGGAACGAAATCGCCAATAGATAAGACCATTTTACAATTTGGGCCCAAGTTAGAAGCAGAGCCTAAGGTGTAAATTATCGATAGTCCATATCTCGGAAACTATAAGAGATAATGCAATTTGGCAACCGGCAATGTAATTAGCATGCCGAATATTACTTGGAATGTGAATTGGAACGAAATCGCCAATAGATAAGACGATTTTACAATTTGGGCCCAAGTTAGAAGCAGAGCCTAGGGTGTAAATTATCGATAGTCCATATCTCGGAAACTATAAGAGATAATGCAATTTGGCAACCGGCAATGTAATTAGCATGCCGAATATTACTTGGAATGTGAATTGGAACGAAATCGCCAATAGATAAGACCATTTTACAATTTGGGCCCAAGTTAGAAGCAGAGCCTAAGGTGTAAATTATCGATAGTCCATATCTCGGAAACTATAAGAGATAATGCAATTTGGCAACCGGCAATGTAATTAGCATGCCGAATATTACTTGGAATGTGAATTGGAACGAAATCGCCAATAGATAAGACTATTTTACAATTTGGGCCCAAGTTAGAAGCAGAGCCTAAGGTGTAAATTATCGATAGTCCATATCTCGGAAACTATAAGAGATAATGCAATTTGGAAACCGGCAATGTAATTAGCATGCCGAATATTACTTGGAATGTGAATTGGAACGAAATCGCCAATAGATAAGACCATTTTACAATTTGGGCCCAAGTTAGAAGCAGAGCCTAAGATGTAAATAATTGATAGTCCATATCTCGGAAACTATAAGAGATAATGCAATTTGGCAACCGGCAATGTAATTAGCATGCCGAATATTACTTGGAATGTGAATTGGAACGAAATCGCCAATAGATAAGACCATTTTACAATTTGGGCCCAAGTTAGAAGCAGAGCCTAAGGTGTAAATTATCGATAGTCCATATCTCGGAAACTATAAGAGATAATTCAATTTGGCAACCGGCAATGTAATTAGCATGCCGGATATTACTTGGACTGTGAATTGGAACGAAATCGCCAATAGATAAGACCATTTTACAATTTGGGCCCAAGTTAGAAGCAGAGCCTAAGGTGTAAATTATCGATAGTCCATATCTCGGAAACTATAAGAGATAACGCAATTTGGCAACCGGCAATGTAATTAGCATGCCGAATATTACTTGGAATGTGAATTGGAACGAAATCGCCAATATATAAGGCGATTTTACAATTTGGGCCCAAGTTAGAAGCAGAGCCTAAGGTGTAAATTATCGATAGTCCATATCTCGGAAACTACAAGAGATAATGCAATTTGGCAACCAGCAATGTAATTAGCATGCCGAATATTACTTGGAATGTGAATTGGAACGAAATCGCCAATAGATAAGACCATTTTACAATTTGGGCCCAAGTTAGAAGCAGAGCCTAAGGTGTAAATTATCGATAGTCCATATCTCGGAAACTATAAGAGATAATGCAATTTGGCAACCGGCAATGTAATTAGCATGCCGAATATTACTTGGAATGTGAATTGGAACGAAATCGCCTATAGATAAGACCATTTTACAATTTGGGCCCAAGTTAGAAGCAGAGCCTAAGGTGTAAATTATCGATAGTCCATATCTCGGAAACTATAAGAGATAATGCAATTTGGCAACCGGCAATGTAATTAGCATGCCGAATATAACTTGGAATGTGAATTGGAACGAAATCGCCAATAGATAAGACCATTTTACAATTTGGGCCCAAGTTAGAAGCAGAGCCTAAGATGTAAATAATCGATAGTCCATATCTCGGAAACTATAACAGATAATGCAATTTGGCAACCGGCAATGTAATTAGCATGCCGAATATTACTTGGAATGTGAATTGGAACGAAATCGCCAATAGATAAGACCATTTTACAATTTGGGCCCAAGTTAGAAGCAGAGCCTAAGGTGTAAATTATCGATAGTCCATATCTCGGAAACTATAAGTGATAATGCAATTTGGCAACCGGCAATGTAATTAGCATGCCGAATATTACTTGGAATGTGAATTGGAACGAAATCGCCAATAGGTAAGACCATTTTACAATTTGGGCCCAAGTTAGAAGCAGAGCCTAAAGTGTAAATTATCGATAGTCCATATCTCGGAAACTATAAGAGATAATTCAATTTGGCAACCGGCAATGTAATTAGCATGCCGGATATTACTTGGACTGTGAATTGGAACGAAATCGCCAATAGATAAGACCATTTTACAATTTGGGCCAAAGTTAGAAGCAGAGCCTAAGGTGTAAATTATCGATAGTCCATATCTCGGAAACTATAAGAGATAATGCAATTTGGCAACCGGCAATGTAATTAGCATGCCGAATAATACTTGGAATGTGAATTGGAACGAAATCGCCAATAGATAAGGCGATTTTACAATTTGGGCCCAAGTTAGAAGCAGAGCCTAAGGTGTAAATTATCGATAGTCCATATCTCGGAAACTACAAGAGATAATGCAAATTGGCAACCGGCAATGTAATTAGCATGCCGAATATTACTTGGAATGTGAATTGGAACGAAATCGCCAATAGATAAGACCATTTTACAATTTGGGCCCAAGTTAGAAGCAGAGCCTAAGGTGTAAATTATCGATAGTCCATATCTCGGAAACTATAAGAGATAATGCAATTTTCCAACCGGCAATGTAATTAGCATGCCGAATATTACTTGGAATGTGAATTGGAATGAAATCGCCAATAGATAAGACCATTTTACAATTTGGGCCCAAGTTAGAAGCAGAGCCTAAGGTGTAAATTATCGATAGTCCATATCTCGGAAACTATAAGAGATAATGCAATTTGGCAACCGGCAATGTAATTAGCATGCCGAATATTACTTGGAATGTGAATTGGAATGAAATCGCCAATAGATAAGACCATTTTACAATTTGGGCCCAAGTTAGAAGCAGAGCCTAAGGTGTAAATTATCGATAGTCCATATCTCGGAAACTATAAGAGATAATGCAATTTCGCAACCGGCAATGTAATTAGCATGCCGAATATTACTTGGAATGTGAATTGGAACGAAATCGCCAATAGGTAAGACCATTTTACAATTTGGGCCCAAGTTAGAAGCAGAGCCTAAGGTGTAAATTATCGATAGTCCATATCTCGGAAACTATAAGAGATAATTCAATTTGGCAACCGGCAATGTAATTAGCATGCCGGATGTTACTTGGACTGTGAATTGGAACGAAATCGCCAATAGATAAGACCATTTTACAATTTGGGCCCAAGTTAGAAGCAGAGCCTAAGGTGTAAATTATCGATAGCCCATATCTCGGAAACTATAAGAGATAATGCAATTTGGCAACCGGCAATGTAATTAGCATGCCGAATATTACTTGGAATGTGAATTGGAACGAAATTGCCAATAGATAAGGCGATTTTACAATTTGGGCCCAAGTTAGAAGCAGAGCCTAAGGTGTAAATTATCGATAGTCCATATCTCGGAAACTACAAGAGATAATGCAATTTGGCAACCGGCAATGTAATTAGCATGCCGAATATTACTTGGAATGTGAATTGGAACGAAATCGCCAATAGATAAGACCATTTTACAATTTGGGCCCAAGTTAGAAGCAGAGCCTAAGGTGTAAATTATCGATAGTCCATATCTCGGAAACTATAAGAGATAATGCAATTTTCCAACCGGCAATGTAATTAGCATGCCGAATATTACTTGGAATGTGAATTGGAATGAAATCGCCAATAGATAAGACCATTTTACAATTTGGGCCCAAGTTAGAAGCAGAGCCTAAGGTGTAAATTATCGATAGTCCATATCTCGGAAACTATAAGAGATAATGCAATTTGGCAACCGGCAATGTAATTAGCATGCCGAATATTACTTGGAATGTGAATTGGAATGAAATCGCCAATAGATAAGACCATTTTACAATTTGGGCCCAAGTTAGAAGCAGAGCCTAAGGTGTAAATTATCGATAGTCCATATCTCGGAAACTATAAGAGATAATGCAATTTCGCAACCGGCAATGTAATTAGCATGCCGAATATTACTTGGAATGTGAATTGGGACGAAATCGCCAATAGATAAGACCATTTTACAATTTGGGCCCAAGTTAGAAGCAGAGCCTAAGGTGTAAATTATCGATAGTCCATATCTCGGAAACTATAAGAGATAATGCAATTTGGCAACCGGCAATGTAATTAGCATGCCGAATATTACTTGGAATGTGAATTGGAACGAAATCGCCAATAGATAAGACCATTTTACAATTTGGGCCCAAGTTAGAAGCAGAGCCTAAGGTGTAAATTATCGATAGTCCATATCTCGGAAATTATAAGAGATAATGCAATTTGGCAACCGGCAATGTAATTAGCATGCCGAATACTACTTTGAATGTGAATTGGAACGAAATCGCCAATAGATAAGACCATTTTACAATTTGGGCCCAAGTTAGAAGCAGAGCCTAAGGTGTAAATTATCGATAGTCCATATCTCGGAAACTATAACAGATAATGCAATTTGGCAACCGGCAATGTAATTAGCATGCCGGATATTACTTGGACTGTGAATTGGAACGAAATCGCCAATAGATAAGACCATTTTACAATTTGGGCCCAAGTTAGAAGCAGAGCCTAAGGTGTAAATTATCGATAGTCCATATCTCGGAAACTATAAGAGATAACGCAATTTGGCAACCGGCAATGTAATTAGCATGCCGAATATTACTTGGAATGTGAATTGGAACGAAATCGCCAATATATAAGGCGATTTTACAATTTGGGCCCAAGTTAGAAGCAGAGCCTAAGGTGTAAATTATCGATAGTCCATATCTCGGAAACTACAAGAGATATTGCAATTTGGCAACCAGCAATGTAATTAGCATGCCGAATATTACTTGGAATGTGAATTGGAACGAAATCGCCAATAGATAAGACCATTTTACAATTTGGGCCCAAGTTAGAAGCAGAGCCTAAGGTGTAAATTATCGATAGTCCATATCTCGGAAACTATAAGAGATAATGCAATTTGGCAACCGGCAATGTAATTAGCATGCCGAATATTACTTGGAATGTGAATTGGAACGAAATCGCCAATAGATAAGACCATTTTACAATTTGGGCCCAAGTTAGAAGCAGAGCCTAAGGTGTAAATTATCGATAGTCCATATCTCGGAAACTATAAGAGATAATGCAATTTGGCAACCGGCAATGTAATTAGCATGCCGAATATAACTTGGAATGTGAATTGGAACGAAATCGCCAATAGATAAGACCATTTTACAATTTGGGCCCAAGTTAGAAGCAGAGCCTAAGATGTAAATAATCGATAGTCCATATCTCGGAAACTATAACAGATAATGCAATTTGGCAACCGGCAATGTAATTAGCATGCCGAATATTACTTGGAATGTGAATTGGAACGAAATCGCCAATAGATAAGACCATTTTACAATTTGGGCCCAAGTTAGAAGCAGAGCCTAAGGTGTAAATTATCGATAGTCCATATCTCGGAAACTATAAGTGATAATGCAATTTGGCAACCGGCAATGTAATTAGCATGCCGAATATTACTTGGAATGTGAATTGGAACGAAATCGCCAATAGGTAAGACCATTTTACAATTTGGGCCCAAGTTAGAAGCAGAGCCTAAAGTGTAAATTATCGATAGTCCATATCTCGGAAACTATAAGAGATAATTCAATTTGGCAACCGGCAATGTAATTAGAATGCCGGATATTACTTGGAATGTGAATTGGAACGAAATCGCCAATAGATAAGGCGATTTTACAATTTGGGCCCAAGTTAGAAGCAGAGCCTAAGGTGTAAATTATCGATAGTCCATATCTCGGAAACTACAAGAGATAATGCAAATTGGCAACCGGCAATGTAATTAGCATGCCGAATATTACTTGGAATGTGAATTGGAACGAAATCGCCAATAGATAAGACCATTTTACAATTTGGGCCCAAGTTAGAAGCAGAGCCTAAGGTGTAAATTATCGATAGTCCATATCTCGGAAACTATAAGAGATAATGCAATTTTCCAACCGGCAATGTAATTAGCATGCCGAATATTACTTGGAATGTGAATTGGAATGAAATCGCCAATAGATAAGACCATTTTACAATTTGGGCCCAAGTTAGAAGCAGAGCCTAAGGTGTAAATTATCGATAGTCCATATCTCGGAAACTATAAGAGATAATGCAATTTGGCAACCGGCAATGTAATTAGCATGCCGAATATTACTTGGAATGTGAATTGGAATGAAATCGCCAATAGATAAGACCATTTTACAATTTGGGCCCAAGTTAGAAGCAGAGCCTAAGGTGTAAATTATCGATAGTCCATATCTCGGAAACTATAAGAGATAATGCAATTTCGCAACCGGCAATGTAATTAGCATGTCGAATATTACTTGGAATGTGAATTGGAACGAAATCGCCAATAGGTAAGACCATTTTACAATTTGGGCCCAAGTTAGAAGCAGAGCCTAAGGTGTAAATTATCGATAGTCCATATCTCGGAAACTATAAGAGATAATGCAATTTGGCAACCGGCAATGTAATTAGCATGCCGAATATTACTTGGAATGTGAATTGGAACGAAATCGCCAATATATAAGGCGATTTTACAATTTGGGCCCAAGTTAGAAGCAGAGCCTAAGGTGTAAATTATCGATAGTCCATATCTCGGAAACTACAAGAGATAATGCAATTTGGCAACCAGCAATGTAATTAGCATGCCGAATATTACTTGGAATGTGAATTGGAACGAAATCGCCAATAGATAAGACCATTTTACAATTTGGGCCCAAGTTAGAAGCAGAGCCTAAGGTGTAAATTATCGATAGTCCATATCTCGGAAACTATAAGAGATAATGCAATTTGGCAACCGGCAATGTAATTAGCATGCCGAATATTACTTGGAATGTGAATTGGAACGAAATCGATAATAGATAAGACCATTTTACAATTTGGGCCCAAGTTAGAAGCAGAGCCTAAGGTGTAAATTATCGATAGTCCATATCTCGGAAACTATAAGAGATAATGCAATTTGGCAACCGGCAATGTAATTAGCATGCCGAATATAACTTGGAATGTGAATTGGAACGAAATCGCCAATAGATAAGACCATTTTACAATTTGGGCCCAAGTTAGAAGCAGAGCCTAAGATGTAAATAATCGATAGTCCATATCTCGGAAACTATAACAGATAATGCAATTTGGCAACCGGCAATGTAATTAGCATGCCGAATATTACTTGGAATGTGAATTGGAACGAAATCGCCAATAGATAAGACCATTTTACAATTTGGGCCCAAGTTAGAAGCAGAGCCTAAGGTGTAAATTATCGATAGTCCATATCTCGGAAACTATAAGTGATAATGCAATTTGGCAACCGGCAATGTAATTAGCATGCCGAATATTACTTGGAATGTGAATTGGAACGAAATCGCCAATAGGTAAGACCATTTTACAATTTGGGCCCAAGTTAGAAGCAGAGCCTAAAGTGTAAATTATCGATAGTCCATATCTCGGAAACTATAAGAGATAATTCAATTTGGCAACCGGCAATGTAATTAGCATGCCGGATATTACTTGGACTGTGAATTGGAACGAAATCGCCAATAGATAAGACCATTTTACAATTTGGGCCAAAGTTAGAAGCAGAGCCTAAGGTGTAAATTATCGATAGTCCATATCTCGGAAACTATAAGAGATAATGCAATTTGGCAACCGGCAATGTAATTAGCATGCCGAATAATACTTGGAATGTGAATTGGAACGAAATCGCCAATAGATAAGGCGATTTTACAATTTGGGCCCAAGTTAGAAGCAGAGCCTAAAGTGTAAATTATCGATAGTCCATATCTCGGAAACTACAAGAGATAATGCAAATTGGCAACCGGCAATGTAATTAGCATGCCGAATATTACTTGGAATGTGAATTGGAACGAAATCGCCAATAGATAAGACCATTTTACAATTTGGGCCCAAGTTAGAAGCAGAGCCTAAGGTGTAAATTATCGATAGTCCATATCTCGGAAACTATAAGAGATAATGCAATTTTCCAACCGGCAATGTAATTAGCATGCCGAATATTACTTGGAATGTGAATTGGAATGAAATCGCCAATAGATAAGACCATTTTACAATTTGGGCCCAAGTTAGAAGCAGAGCCTAAGGTGTAAATTATCGATAGTCCATATCTCGGAAACTATAAGAGATAATGCAATTTGGCAACCGGCAATGTAATTAGCATGCCGAATATTACTTGGAATGTGAATTGGAATGAAATCGCCAATAGATAAGACCATTTTACAATTTGGGCCCAAGTTAGAAGCAGAGCCTAAGGTGTAAATTATCGATAGTCCATATCTCGGAAACTATAAGAGATAATGCAATTTCGCAACCGGCAATGTAATTAGCATGCCGAATATTACTTGGAATGTGAATTGGAACGAAATCGCCAATAGGTAAGACCATTTTACAATTTGGGCCCAAGTTAGAAGCAGAGCCTAAGGTGTAAATTATCGATAGTCCATATCTCGGAAACTATAAGAGATAATTCAATTTGGCAACCGGCAATGTAATTAGCATGCCGGATGTTACTTGGACTGTGAATTGGAACGAAATCGCCAATAGATAAGACCATTTTACAATTTGGGCCCAAGTTAGAAGCAGAGCCTAAGGTGTAAATTATCGATAGCCCATATCTCGGAAACTATAAGAGATAATGCAATTTGGCAACCGGCAATGTAATTAGCATGCCGAATATTACTTGGAATGTGAATTGGAACGAAATTGCCAATAGATAAGGCGATTTTACAATTTGGGCCCAAGTTAGAAGCAGAGCCTAAGGTGTAAATTATCGATAGTCCATATCTCGGAAACTACAAGAGATAATGCAATTTGGCAACCGGCAATGTAATTAGCATGCCGAATATTACTTGGAATGTGAATTGGAACGAAATCGCCAATAGATAAGACCATTTTACAATTTGGGCCCAAGTTAGAAGCAGAGCCTAAGGTGTAAATTATCGATAGTCCATATCTCGGAAACTATAAGAGATAATGCAATTTTCCAACCGGCAATGTAATTAGCATGCCGAATATTACTTGGAATGTGAATTGGAATGAAATCGCCAATAGATAAGACCATTTTACAATTTGGGCCCAAGTTAGAAGCAGAGCCTAAGGTGTAAATTATCGATAGTCCATATCTCGGAAACTATAAGAGATAATGCAATTTGGCAACCGGCAATGTAATTAGCATGCCGAATATTACTTGGAATGTGAATTGGAATGAAATCGCCAATAGATAAGACCATTTTACAATTTGGGCCCAAGTTAGAAGCAGAGCCTAAGGTGTAAATTATCGATAGTCCATATCTCGGAAACTATAAGAGATAATGCAATTTCGCAACCGGCAATGTAATTAGCATGCCGAATATTACTTGGAATGTGAATTGGGACGAAATCGCCAATAGATAAGACCATTTTACAATTTGGGCCCAAGTTAGAAGCAGAGCCTAAGGTGTAAATTATCGATAGTCCATATCTCGGAAACTATAAGAGATAATGCAATTTGGCAACCGGCAATGTAATTAGCATGCCGAATATTACTTGGAATGTGAATTGGAACGAAATCGCCAATAGATAAGACCATTTTACAATTTGGGCCCAAGTTAGAAGCAGAGCCTAAGGTGTAAATTATCGATAGTCCATATCTCGGAAATTATAAGAGATAATGCAATTTGGCAACCGGCAATGTAATTAGCATGCCGAATACTACTTTGAATGTGAATTGGAACGAAATCGCCAATAGATAAGGCCATTTTACAATTTGGGCCCAAGTTAGAAGCAGAGCCTAAGGTGTAAATTATCGATAGTCCATATCTCGGAAACTATAACAGATAATGCAATTTGGCAACCGGCAATGTAATTAGCATGCCGAATATTACTTGGAATGTGAATTGGAACGAAATCGCCAATAGATAAGACCATTTTACAATTTGGGCCCAAGTTAGAAGCAGAGCCTAAGGTGTAAATTATCGATAGTCCATATCTCGGAAACTATAAGTGATAATGCAATTTGGCAACCGGCAATGTAATTAGCATGCCGAATATTACTTGGAATGTGAATTGGAACGAAATCGCCAATAGATAAGACCATTTTACAATTTGGGCCCAAGTTAGAAGCAGAGCCTTAGGTGTAAATTATCGATAGTCCATATCTCGGAAACTATAAGAGATAATGCAATTTGGCAACCGGCAATGTAATTAGCATACCGAATATTACTTGGAATGTGAATTGGAACGAAATCGCCAATAGATAAGACCATTTTACAACTTGGGCCCAAGTTAGAAGCAGAGCCTAAGGTGTAAATTATCGATAGTCCATATCTCGGAAACTATAAGAGATAATGCAATTTGGCAACCGGCAATGTAATTAGCATGCCGAATATTACTTGGAATGTGAATTGGAACGAAATCGCCAATAGATAAGACGATTTTACAATTTGGGCCCAAGTTAGAAGCAGAGCCTAAGGTGTAAATTATCGATAGTCCATATCTCGGAAACTATAAGAGATAATACAATTTGGCAACCGGCAATTTAATTAACATGCCGAATATTACTTGGAATGTGAATTGGAACGAAATCGCCAATAGATAAGACCATTTTACGATTTGGGCCCAAGTTAGAAGCAGAGCCTAAGGTGAAAATTATCGATAGTCCATATCTCGGAAACTATAAGAGATAATGCTATTTGGCAACCGGCAATGTAATTAGCATGCCGCATATTACTTGGAATGTGAATTGAAACGAAATCGCCAATAGATAAGACCATTTTACAATTTGGGCCCAAGTTAGAAGCAGAGCATAAGGTGTAAATTATCGATAGTCCATATCTCTGAAACTATAAGAGATAATGCAATTTGGCAACCGGCAATGTAATCAGCATGCCGAGTATTACTTGGAATGTGAATTGGAACGAAATCGCCAATAGATAAGACCATTTTACAATTTGGGCCCAAGTTAGAAGCAGAGCCTAAGGTGTAAATTATCGATAGTCCATATCTCGGAAACTATAAGAGATAATGCAATTTGGCAACCGGCAATGTAATTAGCATGCCGAATATTACTTGGAATGTGAATTGGAACGAAATCGCCAATAGATAAGACCATTTTACAATTTGGGCCCAAGTTAGAAGCAGAGCCTAAGGTGTAAATTATCCATAGTCTATATCTCGGAAACTATAAGAGATAATGCAATTTGGCAACTGGCAATGTAATTAGCATGCCGAATATTACTTGGAATGTGAATTGGAACGAAATCGCCAATAGATAAGACCATTTTACAATTTGGGCCCAAGTTAGAAGCAGAGCCTAAGGTGTAAATTATCGATAGTCCATATCTCGGAAACTATAAGAGATAATGCAATTTGGCAACCGGCAATGTAATTAGCATGCCGAATACTACTTGGAATGTGAATTGGAACGAAATCGCCAATAGATTTTAACCATTTTACAATTTGGGCCCAAGTTAGAAGCAGAGCCTAAGGTGTAAATTATCGATAGTCCATATCTCGGAAACTATATGAGATAATTCAATTTGGCAACCGGCAATGTAATTAGCATGCCGAATATTACTTGGAATGTGAATTGGAACGAAATCGCCAATAGATAAGGCCATTTTACAATTTGGGCCCAAGTTAGAAGCAGAGCCTAAGGTGTAAATTATCGATAGTCCATATCTCGGAAACTATAAGAGATAATGCAATTTGGCAACCGGCAATGTAATTAGCATGCCGAATATTACTTGGAATGTGAATTGGAACGAAATCGCCAATAGATAAGACGATTTTACAATTTGGGCCCAAGTTAGAAGCAGAGCCTAAGGTGTAAATTATCGATAGTCCATATCTGGGAAACTATAAGAGATAATGCAATTTGGCAACCGGCAATGTAATTAGCATGCCGAATATAACTTGGAATGTGAATTGGAACGAAATCGCCAATAGATAAGACCATTTTACAATTTGGGCCCAAGTTAGAAGCAGAGCCTAAGGTGTAAATTATCGATAGTCCATATCTGGGAAACTATAAGAGATAATGCAATTTGGCAACCGGCAATGTAATTAGCATGCCGAATATTACTTGGAATTTGAATTGGAACGAAATCGCCAATAGATAAGACCATTTTACAATTTGGGCCCAAGTTAGAAGCAGAGCCTAAGATGTAAATAATCGATAGTCCATATCTCGGAAACTATAAGAGATAATGCAATTTGGCAACCGGCAATGTAATTAGCATGCCGAATATTACTTGGAATGTGAATTGGAACGAAATCGCCAATAGATAAGACCATTTTACAATTTGGGCCCAAGTTTGAAGCAGAGCCTAAGGTGTAAATTATCGATAGTCCATATCTCGGAAACTATAAGTGATAATGCAATTTGGCAACCGGCAATGTAATTAGCATGCCGAATATTACTTGGAATGTGAATTGGAACGAAATCGCCAATAGGTAAGACCATTTTACAATTTGGGCCCAAGTTAGAAGCAGAGCCTAAGGTGTAAATTATCGATAGTCCATATCTCGGAAACTATAAGAGATAATTCAATTTGGCAACCGGCAATGTAATTAGCATGCCGGATATTACTTGGACTGTGAATTGGAACGAAATCGCCAATAGATAAGACCATTTTACAATTTGGGCCCAAGTTAGAAGCAGAGCCTAAGGTGTAAATTATCGATAGTCCATACCTCGGAAACTATAAGAGATAATGCAATTTGGCAACCGGCAATGTAATTAGCATGCCGAATATTACTTGGAATGTGAATTGGAACGAAATCGCCAATAGATAAGGCGATTTTACAATTTGAGCCCAAGTTAGAAGCAGAGCCTAAGGTGTAAATTATCGATAGTCCATATCTCGGAAACTACAACAGATAATGCAATTTGGCAAACGGCAATGTAATTAGCATGCCGAATATTACTTGGAATGTGAATTGGAACGAAATCGCCAATAGATAAGACCATTTTACAATTTGGGCCCAAGTTAGAAGCAGAGCCTAAGGTGTAAATTATCGATAGTCCATATCTCGGAAACTATAAGAGATAATGCAATTTTCCAACCGGCAATGTAATTAGCATGCCGAATATTACTTGGAATGTGAATTGGAATGAAATCGCCAATAGATAAGACCATTTTACAATTTGGGCCCAAGTTAGAAGCAGAGCCTAAGGTGTAAATTATCGATAGTCCATATCTCGGAAACTATAAGAGATAATGCAATTTGGCAACCGGCAATGTAATTAGCATGCCGAATATTACTTGGAATGTGAATTGGAACGAAATCGCCAATAGATAAGACCATTTTACAATTTGGGCCCAAGTTAGAAGCAGAGCCTAAGGTGTAAATTATCGATAGTCCATATCTCGGAAATTATAAGAGATAATGCAATTTGGCAACCGGCAATGTAATTAGCATGCCTAATATTACTTGGAATGTGAATTGGAACGAAATCGCCAATAGATAAGACCATTTTACAATTTGGGGCCAAGTTAAAAGCAGAGCCTAAGGTGTAAATTATCGATAGTCCATATCTCGGAAACTATAAGAGATAATGCAATTTGGCAACCGGCAATGTAATTAGCATGCCGAATATTACTTGGAATGTGAATTGGAATGAAATCGCCAATAGATAAGACCATTTTACAATTTGGGCCCAAGTTAGAAGCAGAGCCTAAGGTGTAAATTATCGATAGTCCATATCTCGGAAACTATAAGAGATAATGCAATTTGGCAACCGGCAATGTAATTAGCATGCCGAATATTACTTGGAATGTGAATTGGAACGAAATCGGCAATAGATAAGACCATTTTACAATTTGGGCCCAAGTTAGAAGCAGAGCCTAAGGTGTAAATTATCCATAGTCCATATCTCGGAAACTATAAGAGATAATGCAATTTGGCAACCGGCAATGTAATTAGCATGCCGAATATTACTTGGAATGTGAATTGGAACGAAATCGCCAATAGATAAGACCATTTTACAATTTGGGCCCAAGTTAGAAGCAGAGCCTAAGGTGTAAATTATCGATAGTCCATATCTCGGAAACTATAAGAGATAATGCAATTTGGCAACCGGCAATGTAATTAGCATGCCGAATATTACTTGGATTGTGAATTGGAACGAAATCGCCAATAGATAAGACGATTTTACAATTTGGGCCCAAGTTAGAAGCAGAGCCTAGGGTGTAAATTATCGATAGTCCATATCTCGGAAACTATAAGAGATAATGCAATTTGGCAACCGGCAATGTAATTAGCATGCCGAATATTACTTGGAATGTGAATTGGAACGAAATCGCCAATAGATAAGACCATTTTACAATTTGGGCCCAAGTTAGAAGCAGAGCCTAAGGTGTAAATTATCGATAGTCCATATCTCGGAAACTATAAGAGATAATGCAATTTGGCAACCGGCAATGTAATTAGCATGCCGAATATTACTTCGAATGTGAATTGGAACGAAATCGCCAATAGATAAGACTATTTTACAATTTGGGCCCAAGTTAGAAGCAGAGCCTAAGGTGTAAATTATCGATAGTCCATATCTCGGAAACTATAAGAGATAATGCAATTTGGAAACCGGCAATGTAATTAGCATGCCGAATATTACTTGGAATGTGAATTGGAACGAAATCGCCAATAGATAAGACCATTTTACAATTTGGGCCCAAGTTAGAAGCAGAGCCTAAGATGTAAATAATTGATAGTCCATATCTCGGAAACTATAAGAGATAATGCAATTTGGCAACCGGCAATGTAATTAGCATGCCGAATATTACTTGGAATGTGAATTGGAACGAAATCGCCAATAGATAAGACCATTTTACAATTTGGGCCCAAGTTAGAAGCAGAGCCTAAGGTGTAAATTATCGATAGTCCATATCTCGGAAACTATAAGAGATAATGCAATTTGGCAACCGGCAATGTAATTAGCATGCCGAATATTACTTGGAATGTGAATTGGAATGAAATCGCCAATAGGTAAGAACATTTTACAATTTGGGCCCAAGTTAGAAGCAGAGCCTAAGGTGTAAATTATCGATAGTCCATATCTCGGAAACTATAAGAGATAATTCAATTTGGCAACCGGCAATGTAATTAGCATGCCGGATATTACTTGGACTGTGAATTGGAACGAAATCGCCAATAGATAAGACCATTTTACAATTTGGGCCCAAGTTAGAAGCAGAGCCTAAGGTGTAAATTATCGATAGTCCATATCTCGGAAACTATAAGAGATAATGCAATTTGGCAACCGGCAATGTAATTAGCATGCCGAATATTACTTGGAATGTGAATTGGAACGAAATCGCCAATATATAAGGCGATTTTACAATTTGGGCCCAAGTTAGAAGCAGAGCCTAAGGTGTAAATTATCGATAGTCCATATCTCGGAAACTACAAGAGATAATGCAATTTGGCAACCAGCAATGTAATTAGCATGCCGAATATTACTTGGAATGTGAATTGGAACGAAATCGCCAATAGATAAGACCATTTTACAATTTGGGCCCAAGTTAGAAGCAGAGCCTAAGGTGTAAATTATCGATAGTCCATATCTCGGAAACTATAAGAGATAATGCAATTTGGCAACCGGCAATGTAATTAGCATGCCGAATATTACTTGGAATGTGAATTGGAACGAAATCGCCAATAGATAAGACCATTTTACAATTTGGGCCCAAGTTAGAAGCAGAGCCTAAGGTGTAAATTATTGATAGTCCATATCTCGGAAACTATAAAAGATAATGCAATTTCGCAACCGGCAATGTAATTAGCATGCCGAATATTACTTGGAGTGTGAATTGGAACGAAATCGCCAATAGATAAGACCATTTTACAATTTGGGCCCAAGTTAGAAGCAGAGCCTAAGGTCTAAATTATCGATAGTCCATATCTCGGAAACTATAAGAGATAATGCAATTTGGCAACCGGCAATGTAATTAGCATGCCAAATATTACTTGGAATGTGAATTGGAACGAAATCGCCAATAGATAAGACCATTTTACAATTTGGGCCCAAGTTAGAAGCAGAGCCTAAGGTGTAAATTATCGATAGTCCATATCTCGGAAACTATAAGAGATAATGCAATTTGGCAACCGGCAATGTAATTAGCATGCCGAATATTACTTGGAATGTGAATTGGAACGAAATCGCCAATAGATAAGACCATTTTACAATTTGGGCCCAAGTTAGAAGCAGAGCCTTAGGTGTAAATTATCGATAGTCCATATCTCGGAAACTATAAGAGATAATGCAATTTGGCAACCGGCAATGTAATTAGCATACCGAATATTACTTGGAATGTGAATTGGAACGAAATCGCCAATAGATAAGACCATTTTACAACTTGGGCCCAAGTTAGAAGCAGAGCCTAAGGTGTAAATTATCGATAGTCCATATCTCGGAAACTATAAGAGATAATGCAATTTGGCAACCGGCAATGTAATTAGCATGCCGAATATTACTTGGAATGTGAATTGGAACGAAATCGCCAATAGATAAGACGATTTTACAATTTGGGCCCAAGTTAGAAGCAGAGCCTAAGGTGTAAATTATCGATAGTCCATATCTCGGAAACTATAAGAGATAATACAATTTGGCAACCGGCAATTTAATTAACATGCCGAATATTACTTGGAATGTGAATTGGAACGAAATCGCCAATAGATAAGACCATTTTACGATTTGGGCCCAAGTTAGAAGCAGAGCCTAAGGTGAAAATTATCGATAGTCCATATCTCGGAAACTATAAGAGATAATGCTATTTGGCAACCGGCAATGTAATTAGCATGCCGAATATTACTTGGAATGTGAATTGGAACGAAATCGCCAATAGATAAGACCATTTTACAATTTGGGCCCAAGTTAGGAGCAGAGCATAAGGTCTAAATTATCGATAGTCCATATCTCTGAAACTATAAGAGATAATGCAATTTGGCAACCGGCAATGTAATCAGCATGCCGAGTATTACTTGGAATGTGAATTGGAACGAAATCGCCAATAGATAAGACCATTTTACAATTTGGGCCCAAGTTAGAAGCAGAGCCTAAGGTGTAAATTATCGATAGTCCATATCTCGGAAACTATAAGAGATAATGCAATTTGGCAACCGGCAATGTAATTAGCATGCCGAATATTACTTGGAATGTGAATTGGAACGAAATCGCCAATAGATAAGACCATTTTACAATTTGGGCCCAAGTTAGAAGCAGAGCCTAAGGTGTAAATTATCGATAGTCCATATCTCGGAAACTATAAGAGATAATGCAATTTGGCAACCGGCAATGTAATTAGCATGCCGAATACTACTTGGAATGTGAATTGGAACGAAATCGCCAATAGATTTTACCATTTTACAATTTGGGCCCAAGTTAGAAGCAGAGCCTAAGGTGTAAATTATCGATAGTCCATATCTCGGAAACTATAAGAGATAATGCAATTTGGCAACCGGCAATGTAATTAGCATGCCGAATATTACTTCGAATGTGAATTGGAACGAAATCGCCAATAGATAAGACTATTTTACAATTTGGGCCCAAGTTAGAAGCAGAGCCTAAGGTGTAAATTATCGATAGTCCATATCTCGGAAACTATAAGAGATAATGCAATTTGGAAACCGGCAATGTAATTAGCATGCCGAATATTACTTGGAATGTGAATTGGAACGAAATCGCCAATAGATAAGACCATTTTACAATTTGGGCCCAAGTTAGAAGCAGAGCCTAAGATGTAAATAATTGATAGTCCATATCTCGGAAACTATAAGAGATAATGCAATTTGGCAACCGGCAATGTAATTAGCATGCCGAATATTACTTGGAATGTGAATTGGAACGAAATCGCCAATAGATAAGACCATTTTACAATTTGGGCCCAAGTTAGAAGCAGAGCCTAAGGTGTAAATTATCGATAGTCCATATCTCGGAAACTATAAGAGATAATGCAATTTGGCAACCGGCAATGTAATTAGCATGCCGAATATTACTTGGAATGTGAATTGGAATGAAATCGCCAATAGGTAAGAACATTTTACAATTTGGGCCCAAGTTAGAAGCAGAGCCTAAGGTGTAAATTATCGATAGTCCATATCTCGGAAACTATAAGAGATAATTCAATTTGGCAACCGGCAATGTAATTAGCATGCCGGATATTACTTGGACTGTGAATTGGAACGAAATCGCCAATAGATAAGACCATTTTACAATTTGGGCCCAAGTTAGAAGCAGAGCCTAAGGTGTAAATTATCGATAGTCCATATCTCGGAAACTATAAGAGATAATGCAATTTGGCAACCGGCAATGTAATTAGCATGCCGAATATTACTTGGAATGTGAATTGGAACGAAATCGCCAATATATAAGGCGATTTTACAATTTGGGCCCAAGTTAGAAGCAGAGCCTAAGGTGTAAATTATCGATAGTCCATATCTCGGAAACTACAAGAGATAATGCAATTTGGCAACCAGCAATGTAATTAGCATGCCGAATATTACTTGGAATGTGAATTGGAACGAAATCGCCAATAGATAAGACCATTTTACAATTTGGGCCCAAGTTAGAAGCAGAGCCTAAGGTGTAAATTATCGATAGTCCATATCTCGGAAACTATAAGAGATAATGCAATTTGGCAACCGGCAATGTAATTAGCATGCCGAATATTACTTGGAATGTGAATTGGAACGAAATCGCCAATAGATAAGACCATTTTACAATTTGGGCCCAAGTTAGAAGCAGAGCCTAAGGTGTAAATTATTGATAGTCCATATCTCGGAAACTATAAAAGATAATGCAATTTCGCAACCGGCAATGTAATTAGCATGCCGAATATTACTTGGAGTGTGAATTGGAACGAAATCGCCAATAGATAAGACCATTTTACAATTTGGGCCCAAGTTAGAAGCAGAGCCTAAGGTCTAAATTATCGATAGTCCATATCTCGGAAACTATAAGAGATAATGCAATTTGGCAACCGGCAATGTAATTAGCATGCCAAATATTACTTGGAATGTGAATTGGAACGAAATCGCCAATAGATAAGACCATTTTACAATTTGGGCCCAAGTTAGAAGCAGAGCCTAAGGTGTAAATTATCGATAGTCCATATCTCGGAAACTATAAGAGATAATGCAATTTGGCAACCGGCAATGTAATTAGCATGCCGAATATTACTTGGAATGTGAATTGGAACGAAATCGCCAATAGATAAGACCATTTTACAATTTGGGCCCAAGTTAGAAGCAGAGCCTTAGGTGTAAATTATCGATAGTCCATATCTCGGAAACTATAAGAGATAATGCAATTTGGCAACCGGCAATGTAATTAGCATACCGAATATTACTTGGAATGTGAATTGGAACGAAATCGCCAATAGATAAGACCATTTTACAACTTGGGCCCAAGTTAGAAGCAGAGCCTAAGGTGTAAATTATCGATAGTCCATATCTCGGAAACTATAAGAGATAATGCAATTTGGCAACCGGCAATGTAATTAGCATGCCGAATATTACTTGGAATGTGAATTGGAACGAAATCGCCAATAGATAAGACGATTTTACAATTTGGGCCCAAGTTAGAAGCAGAGCCTAAGGTGTAAATTATCGATAGTCCATATCTCGGAAACTATAAGAGATAATACAATTTGGCAACCGGCAATTTAATTAACATGCCGAATATTACTTGGAATGTGAATTGGAACGAAATCGCCAATAGATAAGACCATTTTACGATTTGGGCCCAAGTTAGAAGCAGAGCCTAAGGTGAAAATTATCGATAGTCCATATCTCGGAAACTATAAGAGATAATGCTATTTGGCAACCGGCAATGTAATTAGCATGCCGAATATTACTTGGAATGTGAATTGGAACGAAATCGCCAATAGATAAGACCATTTTACAATTTGGGCCCAAGTTAGAAGCAGAGCATAAGGTGTAAATTATCGATAGTCCATATCTCTGAAACTATAAGAGATAATGCAATTTGGCAACCGGCAATGTAATCAGCATGCCGAGTATTACTTGGAATGTGAATTGGAACGAAATCGCCAATAGATAAGACCATTTTACAATTTGGGCCCAAGTTAGAAGCAGAGCCTAAGGTGTAAATTATCGATAGTCCATATCTCGGAAACTATAAGAGATAATGCAATTTGGCAACCGGCAATGTAATTAGCATGCCGAATATTACTTGGAATGTGAATTGGAACGAAATCGCCAATAGATAAGACCATTTTACAATTTGGGCCCAAGTTAGAAGCAGAGCCTAAGGTGTAAATTATCGATAGTCCATATCTCGGAAACTATAAGAGATAATGCAATTTGGCAACCGGCAATGTAATTAGCATGCCGAATACTACTTGGAATGTGAATTGGAACGAAATCGCCAATAGATTTTAACCATTTTACAATTTGGGCCCAAGTTAGAAGCAGAGCCTAAGGTGTAAATTATCGATAGTCCATATCTCGGAAACTATATGAGATAATTCAATTTGGCAACCGGCAATGTAATTAGCATGCCGAATATTACTTGGAATGTGAATTGGAACGAAATCGCCAATAGATAAGGCCATTTTACAATTTGGGCCCAAGTTAGAAGCAGAGCCTAAGGTGTAAATTATCGATAGTCCATATCTCGGAAACTATAAGAGATAATGCAATTTGGCAACCGGCAATGTAATTAGCATGCCGAATATTACTTGGAATGTGAATTGGAACGAAATCGCCAATAGATAAGACGATTTTACAATTTGGGCCCAAGTTAGAAGCAGAGCCTAAGGTGTAAATTATCGATAGTCCATATCTGGGAAACTATAAGAGATAATGCAATTTGGCAACCGGCAATGTAATTAGCATGCCGAATATAACTTGGAATGTGAATTGGAACGAAATCGCCAATAGATAAGACCATTTTACAATTTGGGCCCAAGTTAGAAGCAGAGCCTAAGGTGTAAATTATCGATAGTCCATATCTGGGAAACTATAAGAGATAATGCAATTTGGCAACCGGCAATGTAATTAGCATGCCGAATATTACTTGGAATTTGAATTGGAACGAAATCGCCAATAGATAAGACCATTTTACAATTTGGGCCCAAGTTAGAAGCAGAGCCTAAGATGTAAATAATCGATAGTCCATATCTCGGAAACTATAAGAGATAATGCAATTTGGCAACCGGCAATGTAATTAGCATGCCGAATATTACTTGGAATGTGAATTGGAACGAAATCGCCAATAGATAAGACCATTTTACAATTTGGGCCCAAGTTTGAAGCAGAGCCTAAGGTGTAAATTATCGATAGTCCATATCTCGGAAACTATAAGTGATAATGCAATTTGGCAACCGGCAATGTAATTAGCATGCCGAATATTACTTGGAATGTGAATTGAAACGAAATCGCCAATAGGTAAGACCATTTTACAATTTGGGCCCAAGTTAGAAGCAGAGACTAAGGTGTAAATTATCGATAGTCCATATCTCGGAAACTATAAGAGATAATTCAATTTGGCAACCGGCAATGTAATTAGCATGCCGGATATTACTTGGACTGTGAATTGGAACGAAATCGCCAATAGATAAGACCATTTTACAATTTGGGCCCAAGTTAGAAGCAGAGCCTAAGGTGTAAATTATCGATAGTCCATACCTCGGAAACTATAAGAGATAATGCAATTTGGCAACCGGCAATGTAATTAGCATGCCGAATATTACTTGGAATGTGAATTGGAACGAAATCGCCAATAGATAAGGCGATTTTACAATTTGAGCCCAAGTTAGAAGCAGAGCCTAAGGTGTAAATTATCGATAGTCCATATCTCGGAAACTACAAGAGATAATGCAATTTGGCAAACGGCAATGTAATTAGCATGCCGAATATTACTTGGAATGTGAATTGGAACGAAATCGCCAATAGATAAGACCATTTTACAATTTGGGCCCAAGTTAGAAGCAGAGCCTAAGGTGTAAATTATCGATAGTCCATATCTCGGAAACTATAAGAGATAATGCAATTTTCCAACCGGCAATGTAATTAGCATGCCGAATATTACTTGGAATGTGAATTGGAATGAAATCGCCAATAGATAAGACCATTTTACAATTTGGGCCCAAGTTAGAAGCAGAGCCTAAGGTGTAAATTATCGATAGTCCATATCTCGGAAACTATAAGAGATAATGCAATTTGGCAACCGGCAATGTAATTAGCATGCCGAATATTACTTGGAATGTGAATTGGAATGAAATCGCCAATAGATAAGACCATTTTACAATTTGGGCCCAAGTTAGAAGCAGAGCCTAAGGTGTAAATTATCGATAGTCCATATCTCGGAAACTATAAGAGATAATGCAATTTCGCAACCGGCAATGTAATTAGCATGCCGAATATTACTTGGAATGTGAATTGGAACGAAATCGCCAATAGGTAAGACCATTTTACAATTTGGGCCCAAGTTAGAAGCAGAGCCTAAGGTGTAAATTATCGATAGTCCATATCTCGGAAACTATAAGAGATAATTCAATTTGGCAACCGGCAATGTAATTAGCATGCCGGATATTACTTGGACTGTGAATTGGAACGAAATCGCCAATAGATAAGACCATTTTACAATTTGGGCCCAAGTTAGAAGCAGAGCCTAAGGTGTAAATTATCGATAGCCCATATCTCGGAAACTATAAGAGATAATGCAATTTGGCAACCGGCAATGTAATTAGCATGCCGAATATTACTTGGAATGTGAATTGGAACGAAATCGCCAATAGATAAGACCATTTTACAATTTGGGCCCAAGTTAGAAGCAGAGCCTAAGGTGTAAATTATCGATAGTCCATATCTCGGAAACTATAAGAGATAATGCAATTTGGCAACCGGCAATGTAATTAGCATGCCGAATATTACTTGGAATGTGAATTGGAATGAAATCGCCAATAGATAAGACCATTTTACAATTTGGGCCCAAGTTAGAAGCAGAGCCTAAGGTGTAAATTATCGATAGTCCATATCTCGGAAACTATAAGAGATAATGCAATTTGGCAACCGGCAATTTAATTAACATGCCGAATATTACCTGGAATGTGAATTGGAACGAAATCGCCAATAGATAAGACCATTTTACAATTTGGGCCCAAGTTAGAAGCAGAGCCTAAGGTGTAAATTATCGATAGTCCATATCTCGGAAACTATAAGAGATAATGCAATTTGGTAACCGGCAATGTAATTAGCATGCCGAATATTACTTGGAATGTGAATTGGAACGAAATCGGCAACAGATAAGACCATTTTACAATTTGGGCCCAAGTTAGAAGCAGAGCCTAAGGTGTAAATTATCCATAGTCCATATCTCGGAAACTATAAAAGATAATGCAATTTGGCAACTGGCAATGTAATTAGCATGCCGAATATTACTTGGAATATGAATTGGAACGAAATCGCCAATAGATAAGACCATTTTACAATTTGGGCCCAAGTTAGAAGCAGAGCCTAAGGTGTAAATTATCGATAGTCCATATCTCGGAAACTATAAGAGATAATGCAATTTGGCAACCGGCAATGTAATTAGCATGCCGAATACTACTTGGAATGTGAATTGGAACGAAATCGCCAATAGATAAGACTATTTTACAGTTTGGGCCCAAGTTAGAAGCAGAGCCTAAGGTTAAAAATAATCGATAGTCCATATCTCGGAAACTATAAGAGATAATGCAATTTGGGAACCGGCAATGTAATTAGCATGCCGAATATTACTTGGAATGTGAATTGGAACGAAATCGCCAATAGATAAGACCATTTTACAATTTGGGCCCAAGTTAGAAGCAGAGCCTAAGGTGTAAATTATCGATAGTCCATATCTCGGAAACTATAAGAGATAATGCAACTTGGCCACCGGCAATGTAATTAGCATGCCGAATATTACTTGGAATGTGAATTGGAACGAAATCGCCAATAGGTAAGACCATTTTACAATTTGGGCCCAAGTTAGAAGCAGAGTCTAAGGTGTAAATTATCGATAGTCCATATCTCGGAAACTATAAGAGATAATGCAATTTGGCAACCGGCAATGTAATTAGCATGCCGAATATTACTTAAAATGTGAATTGGAACGAAATCGCCAATAGATAAGACCATTTTACAATTTGGGCCCAAGTTAGAAGCAGAGCCTAAGGTGTAAATTATCGATAGTCCATATCTCTGAAACTATAAGAGATAATGCAATTTGGCAACCGGCAATGTAATCAGCATGCCGAGTATTACTTGGAATGTGAATTGGAACGAAATCGCCAATAGATAAGGCCATTTTACAATTTGGGCCCAAGTTAGAAGCAGAGCCTAAGGTGTAAATTATCCATAGTCCATATCTCGGAAACTATAAGAGATAATGCAATTTGGCAACCGGCAATGTAATTAGCATGCCGAATATTACTTGGAATATGAATTGGGACGAAATCGCCAATAGATAAGACCATTTTACAATTTGGGCCCAAGTTAGAAGCAGAGCCTAAGGTGTAAATTATCGATAGTCCATATCTCGGAAACTATAAGAGATAATGCAATTTGGCAACCGGCAATGTAATTAGCATGACGAATATTACTTGGAATGTGAATTGGAACGAAATCGCCAATAGATAAGACCATTTTACAATTTGGGCCCAAGTTAGAAGCAGAGCCTAAGGTGTAAATTATCGATAGTCCATATCTCGGAAACTATAAGAGATAATGCAATTTGGCAACCGGCAATGTAATTAGCATCCCGAATATTACTTGGAATGTGAATTGGAACGAAATCGCCAATAGATAAGACCATTTTACAATTTGGGCCCAAGTTAGAAGCAGAGCCTAAGGTGTAAATTATCGATAGTCCATATCTCTGAAACTATAAGAGATAATGCAATTTGGCAACCGGCAATGTAATCAGCATGCCGAGTATTACTTGGAATGTGAATTGGAACGAAATCGCCAATAGATAAGGCCATTTTACAATTTGGGCCCAAGTTAGAAGCAGAGCCTAAGGTGTAAATTATCCATAGTCCATATCTCGGAAACTATAAAAGATAATGCAATTTGGCAACTGGCAATGTAATTAGCAGGCCGAATATTACTTGGAATGTGAATTGGAACGAAATCGCCAATAGATAAGACCATTTTACAATTTGGGCCCAAGTTAGAAGCAGAGCCTAAGGTGTAAATTATCGATAGTCCATATCTCGGAAACTATAAGAGATAATGCAATTTGGCAACCGGCAATGTAATTAGCATGCCGAATACTACTTGGAATGTGAATTGGAACGAAATCGCCAATAGATAAGACTATTTTACAGTTTGGGCCCAAGTTAGAAGCAGAGCCTAAGGTTAAAAATAATCGATAGTCCATATCTCGGAAACTATAAGAGATAATGCAATTTGGGAACCGGCAATGTAATTAGCATGCCGAATATTACTTGGAATGTGAATTGGAACGAAATCGCCAATAGATAAGACCATTTTACAATTTGGGCCCAAGTTAGAAGCAGAGCCTAAGGTGTAAATTATCGATAGTCCATATCTCGGAAACTATAAGAGATAATGCAATTTGGCAACCGGCAATGTAATTAGCATCCCGAATATTACTTGGAATGTGAATTGGAACGAAATCGCCAATAGATAAGACCATTTTACAATTTGGGCCCAAGTTAGAAGCAGAGCCTAAGGTGTAAATTATCGATAGTCCATATCTCTGAAACTATAAGAGATAATGCAATTTGGCAACCGGCAATGTAATCAGCATGCCGAGTATTACTTGGAACGTGAATTGGAACGAAATCGCCAATAGATAAGGCCATTTTACAATTTGGGCCCAAGTTAGAAGCAGAGCCTAAGGTGTAAAATATCGATAGTCCATATCTCGGAAACTATAAGAGATAATTCAATTTGGCAACCGGCAATGTAATTAGCATGCCGAATATTACTTGGAATGTGAATTGGAACGAAATCGCCAATAGATAAAACCATTTTACAATTTGGGCCCAAGTTAGAAGCAGAGCCTAAGGTGTAAATTATCGATAGTCCATATCTCGGAAACTATAAGAGATAATGCAATTTGGCAACCGGCAATGTAATTAGCATGCCGAATATTACTTGGAATGTGAATTGGAACGAAATCGCCAATAGTTAAGACCATTTTACAATTTGGGCCCAAGTTAGAAGCAGAGTCTAAGGTGTAAATTATCGATAGTCCATATCTCGGAAACTATAAGAGATAATGCAATTTCGCAACCGGCAATGTAATTAGCATGCCGAATATTACTTGGAATGTGAATTGGGACGAAATCGCCAATAGATAAGACCATTTTACAATTTGGGCCCAAGTTAGAAGCAGAGCCTAAGGTGTAAATTATCGATAGTCCATATCTCGGAAACTATAAGAGATAATGCAATTTGGCAACCGGCAATGTAATTAGCATGACGAATATTACTTGGAATGTGAATTGGAACGAAATCGCCAATAGATAAGACCATTTTACAGTTTGAGCCCAAGTTAGACGCAGAGCCTAAGGTTAAAAATAATCGATAGTCCATATCTCGGAAACTATAAGAGATAATGCAATTTGGCAACCGGCAATGTAATTAGCATGCCGAATATTACTTGGAATGTGAATTGGAACGAAATCGCCAATAGATAAGACCATTTTACAATTTGGGCCCAAGTTAGAAGCAGAGCCTAAGGTGTAAATTATCGATAGTCCATATCTCGGAAACTATAAGAGATAATGCAATTTGGCAACCGGCAATGTAATTAGCATGCCGAATATTACTTGGAATGTGAATTGGAACGAAATCGCCAATAGATAAGACCATTTTACAATTTAGGCCCAAGTTAGAAGCAGAGCCTAAGGTGTAAATTATCGATAGTCCATATCTCGGAAACTATAAGAGATAATGCAATTTGGCAACCGGCAATGTAATTAGCATGCCGAATATTACTTGGAATGTGAATTGGAACGAAATCGCCAATAGATAAGACCATTTTACAATTTGGGCCCAAGTTAGAAGCAGAGCCTAAGGTGTAAATTATCGATAGTCCATATCTCGGAAACTATAAGAGATAATGCAATTTGGCAACCGGCAATGTAATTAGCATGCCGAATATTACTTGGAATGTGAATTGGAACGAAATCGCCAATAGATAAGACCATTTTACAATTTGGGCCCAAGTTAGAAGCAGAGCCTAAGGTGTAAATTATCGATAGTCCATATCTCGGAAACTATAAGAGATAATGCAATTTGGCAACCGGCAATGTAATTAGCATGCCGAATATTACTTGGAATGTGAATTGGAACGAAATCGCCAATAGATAAGACCATTTTACAATTTGGGCCCAAGTTAGAAGCAGAGCCTAAGGTGTAAATTATCGATAGTCCATATCTCGGAAACTATAAGAGATAATGCAATTTGGCAACCGGCAATGTAATTAGCATGCCGAATATTACTTGGAATGTGAATTGGAACGAAATCGCCAATAGATAAGACCATTTTACAATTTGGGCCCAAGTTAGAAGCAGAGCCAAAGATGTAAATAATCGATAGTCCATATCTCGGAAACTATAAGAGATAATGCAATTTGGCAACCGGCGATGTAATTAGCATGCCGAATATTACTTGGAATGTGAATTGGAACGAAATCGCCAATAGATAAGACCATTTTACAATTTGGGCCCAAGTTAGAAGCAGAGCCTAAGGTGTAAATTATCGATAGTCCATATCTCGGAAACTATAAGAGATAATGCAATTTGGCAACCGGCAATGTAATTAGCATGCCGAATATTACTTGGAATGTGAATTGGAACGAAATCGCCAATAGGTAAGACCATTTTACAATTTGGGCCCAAGTTAGAAGCAGAGCCTAAGGTGTAAATTATCGATAGTCCATATCTCGGAAACTATAAGAGATAATTCAATTTGGCAACCGGCAATGTAATTAGCATGCCGAATATTACTTGGAATGTGAATTGGAACGAAATCGCCAATAGATAAGACCATTTTACAATTTGGGCCCAAGTTAGAAGCAGAGCCTAAGGTGTAAATTATCGATAGTCCATATCTCGGAAACTATAAGAGATAATGCAATTTGGCAACCGGCAATGTAATTAGCATGCCGAATATTACTTGGAATGTGAATTGGAACGAAATCGCCAATAGATAAGACCATTTTACAATTTGGGCCCAAGTTAGAAGCAGAGCCTAAGGTGTAAATTATCGATAGTCCATATCTCGGAAACTATAAGAGATAATGCAATTTGGCAACCGGCAATGTAATTAGCATGCCGAATATTACTTGGAATGTGAATTGGAACGAAATCGCCAATAGATAAGACCATTTTACAATTTGGGCCCAAGTTAGAAGCAGAGCCTAAGGTGTAAATTATCGATAGTCCATATCTCGGAAACTATAAGAGATAATTCAATTTGGCAACCGGCAATGTAATTAGCATGCCGAATATTACTTGGAATGTGAATTGGAACGAAATCGCCAATAGATAAGACCATTTTACAATTTGGGCCCAAGTTAGAAGCAGAGCCTAAGGTGTAAATTATCGATAGTCCATATCTCGGAAACTATAAGAGATAATGCAATTTGGCAACCGGCAATGTAATTAGCATGCCGAATATTACTTGGAATGTGAATTGGAACGAAATCGCCAATAGTTAAGACCATTTTACAATTTGGGCCCAAGTTAGAAGCAGAGTCTAAGGTGTAAATTATCGATAGTCCATATCTCGGAAACTATAAGAGATAATGCAATTTCGCAACCGGCAATGTAATTAGCATGCCGAATATTACTTGGAATGTGAATTGGGACGAAATCGCCAATAGATAAGACCATTTTACAATTTGGGCCCAAGTTAGAAGCAGAGCCTAAGGTGTAAATTATCGATAGTCCATATCTCGGAAACTATAAGAGATAATGCAATTTGGCAACCGGCAATGTAATTAGCATGACGAATATTACTTGGAATGTGAATTGGAACGAAATCGCCAATAGATAAGACCATTTTACAGTTTGAGCCCAAGTTAGACGCAGAGCCTAAGGTTAAAAATAATCGATAGTCCATATCTCGGAAACTATAAGAGATAATGCAATTTGGCAACCGGCAATGTAATTAGCATGCCGAATATTACTTGGAATGTGAATTGGAACGAAATCGCCAATAGATAAGGCCATTTTACAATTTGGGCCCAAGTTAGAAGCAGAGCCTAAGGTGTAAATTATCGATAGTCCATATCTTGGAAACTATGAGAGATAATGCAATTTGGCAACCGGCAATGTAATTAGCATGCCGAATATTACTTGGAATGTGAATTGGAACGAAATCGCCAATAGATAAGACGATTTTACAATTTGGGCCCAAGTTAGAAGCAGAGCCTAAGGTGTAAATTATCGATAGTCCATATCTCGGAAACTATAAGAGATAATGCAATTTGGCAACCGGCAATGTAATTAGCATGCCGAATATAACTTGGAATGTGAATTGGAACGAAATCGCCAATAGATAAGACCATTTTACAATTTAGGCCCAAGTTAGAAGCAGAGCCTAAGGTGTAAATTATCGATAGTCCATATCTCGGAAACTATATGAGATAATTCAATTTGGCAACCGGCAATGTAATTAGCATGCCGAATATTACTTGGAATGTGAATTGGAACGAAATCGCCAATAGATAAGGCCATTTTACAATTTGGGCCCAAGTTAGAAGCAGAGCCTAAGGTGTAAATTATCGATAGTCCATATCTCGGAAACTATAAGAGATAATGCAATTTGGCAACCGGCAATGTAATTAGCATGCCGAATATTACTTGGAATGTGAATTGGAACGAAATCGCCAATAGATAAGACGATTTTACAATTTGGGCCCAAGTTAGAAGCAGAGCCTAAGGTGTAAATTATCGATAGTCCATATCTCGGAAACTATAAGAGATAATGCAATTTGGCAACCGGCAATGTAATTAGCATGCCGAATATAACTTGGAATGTGAATTGGAACGAAATCGCCAATAGATAAGACCATTTTACAATTTGGGCCCAAGTTAGAAGCAGAGCCTAAGGTGTAAATTATCGATAGTCCATATCTCGGAAACTATAAGAGATAATGCAATTTGGCAACCGGCAATGTAATTAGCATGCCGAATATTACTTGGAATGTGAATTGGAACGAAATCGCCAATAGATAAGACCATTTTACAATTTGGGCCCAAGTTAGAAGCAGAGCCTAAGGTGTAAATTATCGATAGTCCATATCTCGGAAACTATAAGAGATAATGCAATTTGGCAACCGGCAATGTAATTAGCATGCCGAATATTACTTGGAATGTGAATTGGAACGAAATCGCCAATAGATAAGACCATTTTACAATTTGGGCCCAAGTTAGAAGCAGAGCCAAAGATGTAAATAATCGATAGTCCATATCTTGGAAACTATAAGAGATAATGCAATTTGGCAACCGGCAATGTAATTAGCATGCCGAATATTACTTGGAATGTGAATTGGAACGAAATCGCCAATAGATAAGACCATTTTACAATTTGGGCCCAAGTTAGAAGCAGAGCCTAAGGTGTAAATTATCGATAGTCCATATCTCGGAAACTATAAGAGATAATGCAATTTGGCAACCGGCAATGTAATTAGCATGCCGAATATTACTTGGAATGTGAATTGGAACGAAATCGCCAATAGGTAAGACCATTTTACAATTTGGGCCCAAGTTAGAAGCAGAGCCTAAGGTGTAAATTATCGATAGTCCATATCTCGGAAACTATAAGAGATAATTCAATTTGGCAACCGGCAATGTAATTAGCATGCCGGATATTACTTGGACTGTGAATTGGAACGAAATCGCCAATAGATAAGACCATTTTACAATTTGGGCCCAAGTTAGAAGCAGAGCCTAAGGTGTAAATTATCGATAGTCCATATCTCGGAAACTATAAGAGATAATGCAATTTGGCAACCGGCAATGTAATTAGCATGCCGAATATTACTTGGATGGTGAATTGGAACGAAATCGCCAATAGATAAGGCGATTTTACAATTTTTGCCCAAGTTAGAAGCAGAGCCTAAGGTGTAAATTATCGATAGTCCATATCTCGGAAACTACAAGAGATAATGCAATTTGGCAACCGGCAATGTAATTAGCATGCCGAATATTACTTGGAATGTGAATTGGAACGAAATCGCCAATAGATAAGACCATTTTACAATTTGGGCCCAAGTTAGAAGCAGAGCCTAAGGTGTAAATTATCGATAGTCCATATCTCGGAAACTATAAGAGATAATGCAATTTTCCAACCGGCAATGTAATTAGCATGCCGAATATTACTTGGAATGTGAATTGGAATGAAATCGCCAATAGATAAGACCATTTTACAATTTGGGCCCAAGTTAGAAGCAGAGCCTAAGGTGTAAATTATCGATAGTCCATATCTCGGAAACTATAAGAGATAATGTAATTTTTCAACCGGCAATGTAATTAGCATGCCGAATATTACTTGGAATGTGAATTGGAATGAAATCGCCAATAGATAAGACCATTTTACAATTTGGGCCCAAGTTAGAAGCAGAGCCTAAGGTGTAAATTATCGATAGTCCATATCTCGGAAACTATAAGAGATAATGCAATTTCGCAACCGGCAATGTAATTAGCATGCCGAATATTACTTGGAATGTGAATTGGGACGAAATCGCCAATAGATAAGACCATTTTACAATTTGGGCCCTAGTTAGAAGCAGAGCCTAAGGTGTATATTATCGATAGTCCATATCTCGGAAACTATAAGAGATAATGCAATTTGGCAACCGGCAATGTAATTAGCATGCCGAATATTACTTGGAATGTGAATTGGAACGAAATCGCCAATAGATAAGACCATTTTACAATTTGGGCCCAAGTTAGAAGCAGAGCCTAAGGTGTAAATTATCGATAGTCCATATCTCGGAAATTATAAGAGATAATGCAATTTGGCAACCGGCAATGTAATTAGCATGCCGAATACTACTTGGAATGTGAATTGGAACGAAATCGCCAATAGATAAGACCATTTTACAATTTGGGCCCAAGTTAGAAGCAGAGCCTAAGGTGTAAATTATCGATAGTCCATATCTCGGAAACTATAAGAGATAATTCAATTTGGCAACCGGTAATGTAATTAGCATGCCGAATATTACTTGGAATGTGAATTGGAACGAAATCGCCAATAGATACGACCATTTTACAATTTGGGCCCAAGTTAGAAGCAGAGCCTAAGGTGTAAATTATCGATAGTCCATATCTCGGAAACTATAAGAGATAATGCAATTTGGCAACCGGCAATGTAATTAGCATGCCGAATATTACTTGGAATGTGAATTGGAACGAAATCGCCAATAGATAAGACCATTTTACAATTTGGGCCCAAGTTAGAAGCAGAGCCTAAGGTGTAAATTATCGATAGTCCATATCTCGGAAACTATAAGAGATAATGCAATTTGGCAACCGGCAATGTAATTAGCATGCCGAATATTACTTGGAATGTGAATTGGAACGAAATCGCCAATAGTTAAGACCATTTTACAATTTGGGCCCAAGTTAGAAGCAGAGTCTAAGGTGTAAATTATCGATAGTCCATATCTCGGAAACTATAAGAGATAATGCAATTTCGCAACCGGCAATGTAATTAGCATGCCGAATATTACTTGGAATGTGAATTGGGACGAAATCGCCAATAGATAAGACCATTTTACAATTTGGGCCCAAGTTAGAAGCAGAGCCTAAGGTGTAAATTATCGATAGTCCATATCTCGGAAACTATAAGAGATAATGCAATTTGGCAACCGGCAATGTAATTAGCATGACGAATATTACTTGGAATGTGAATTGGAACGAAATCGCCAATAGATAAGACCATTTTACAGTTTGAGCCCAAGTTAGACGCAGAGCCTAAGGTTAAAAATAATCGATAGTCCATATCTCGGAAACTATAAGAGATAATGCAATTTGGCAACCGGCAATGTAATTAGCATGCCGAATATTACTTGGAATGTGAATTGGAACGAAATCGCCAATAGATAAGGCCATTTTACAATTTGGGCCCAAGTTAGAAGCAGAGCCTAAGGTGTAAATTATCGATAGTCCATATCTCGGAAACTATGAGAGATAATGCAATTTGGCAACCGGCAATGTAATTAGCATGCCGAATATTATTTGGAATGTGAATTGGAACGAAATCGCCAATAGATAAGACGATTTTACAATTTGGGCCCAAGTTAGAAGCAGAGCCTAAGGTGTAAATTATCGATAGTCCATATCTCGGAAACTATAAGAGATAATGCAATTTGGCAACCGGCAATGTAATTAGCATGCCGAATATAACTTGGAATGTGAATTGGAACGAAATCGCCAATAGATAAGACCATTTTACAATTTAGGCCCAAGTTAGAAGCAGAGCCTAAGGTGTAAATTATCGATAGTCCATATCTCGGAAACTATATGAGATAATTCAATTTGGCAACCGGCAATGTAATTAGCATGCCGAATATTACTTGGAATGTGAATTGGAACGAAATCGCCAATAGATAAGGCCATTTTACAATTTGGGCCCAAGTTAGAAGCAGAGCCTAAGGTGTAAATTATCGATAGTCCATATCTCGGAAACTATAAGAGATAATGCAATTTGGCAACCGGCAATGTAATTAGCATGCCGAATATTACTTGGAATGTGAATTGGAACGAAATCGCCAATAGATAAGACGATTTTACAATTTGGGCCCAAGTTAGAAGCAGAGCCTAAGGTGTAAATTATCGATAGTCCATATCTCGGAAACTATAAGAGATAATGCAATTTGGCAACCGGCAATGTAATTAGCATGCCGAATATAACTTGGAATGTGAATTGGAACGAAATCGCCAATAGATAAGACCATTTTACAATTTGGGCCCAAGTTAGAAGCAGAGCCTAAGGTGTAAATTATCGATAGTCCATATCTCGGAAACTATAAGAGATAATGCAATTTGGCAACCGGCAATGTAATTAGCATGCCGAATATTACTTGGAATGTGAATTGGAACGAAATCGCCAATAGATAAGACCATTTTACAATTTGGGCCCAAGTTAGAAGCAGAGCCTAAGGTGTAAATTATCGATAGTCCATATCTCGGAAACTATAAGAGATAATGCAATTTGGCAACCGGCAATGTAATTAGCATGCCGAATATTACTTGGAATGTGAATTGGAACGAAATCGCCAATAGATAAGACCATTTTACAATTTGGGCCCAAGTTAGAAGCAGAGCCAAAGATGTAAATAATCGATAGTCCATATCTCGGAAACTATAAGATATAATGCAATTTGGCAACCGGCAATGTAATTAGCATGCCGAATATTACTTGGAATGTGAATTGGAACGAAATCGCCAATAGATAAGACCATTTTACAATTTGGGCCCAAGTTAGAAGCAGAGCCTAAGGTGTAAATTATCGATAGTCCATATCTCGGAAACTATAAGAGATAATGCAATTTGGCAACCGGCAATGTAATTAGCATGCCGAATATTACTTGGAATGTGAATTGGAACGAAATCGCCAATAGGTAAGACCATTTTACAATTTGGGCCCAAGTTAGAAGCAGAGCCTAAGGTGTAAATTATCGATAGTCCATATCTCGGAAACTATAAGAGATAATTCAATTTGGCAACCGGCAATGTAATTAGCATGCCGGATATTACTTGGACTGTGAATTGGAACGAAATCGCCAATAGATAAGACCATTTTACAATTTGGGCCCAAGTTAGAAGCAGAGCTTAAGGTGTAAATTATCGATAGTCCATATCTCGGAAACTATAAGAGATAATGCAATTTGGCAACCGGCAATGTAATTAGCATGCCGAATATTACTTGGATGGTGAATTGGAACGAAATCGCCAATAGATAAGGCGATTTTACAATTTTTGCCCAAGTTAGAAGCAGAGCCTAAGGTGTAAATTATCGATAGTCCATATCTCGGAAACTACAAGAGATAATGCAATTTGGCAACCGGCAATGTAATTAGCATGCCGAATATTACTTGGAATGTGAATTGGAACGAAATCGCCAATAGATAAGACCATTTTACAATTTGGGCCCAAGTTAGAAGCAGAGCCTAAGGTGTAAATTATCGATAGTCCATATCTCGGAAACTATAAGAGATAATGCAATTTGGCAACCGGCAATGTAATTAGCATGCCGAATATTACTTGGAATGTGAATTGGAACGAAATCGCCAATAGATAAGACCATTTTACAATTTGGGCCCAAGTTAGAAGCAGAGCCTAAGGTGTAAATTATCGATAGTCCATATCTCGGAAACTATAAGAGATAATGCAATTTGGCAACCGGCAATGTAATTAGCATGCCGAATATTACTTGGAATGTGAATTGGAACGAAATCGCCAATAGATAAGACCATTTTACAATTTGGGCCCAAGTTAGAAGCAGAGCCTAAGGTGTAAATTATCGATAGTCCATATCTCGGAAACTATAAGAGATAATGCAATTTCGCAACCGGCAATGTAATTAGCATGCCGAATATTACTTGGAATGTGAATTGGAACGAAATCGCCAATAGATAAGACCATTTTACAATTTGGGCCCAAGTTAGAAGCAGAGCCTAAGGTGTAAATTATCGATAGTCCATATCTCGGAAACTATAAGAGATAATGCAATTTGGCAACCGGCAATGTAATTAGCATGCCGAATATTACTTGGAATGTGAATTGGAACGAAATCGCCAATAGATAAGACCATTTTACAATTTGGGCCCAAGTTAGAAGCAGAGCCTAAGGTGTAAATTATCGATAGTCCATATCTCGGAAACTATAAGAGATAATGCAATTTGGCAACCGGCAATGTAATTAGCATGCCGAATATTACTTGGAATGTGAATTGGAACGAAATCGCCAATAGATAAGACCATTTTACAATTTGGGCCCAAGTTAGAAGCAGAGCCTAAGGTGTAAATTATCGATAGTCCATATCTCGGAAACTATAAGAGATAATGCAATTTGGCAACCGGCAATGTAATTAGCATGCCGAATATTACTTGGAATGTGAATTGGAACGAAATCGGCAATAGATAAGACCATTTTACAATTTGGGCCCAAGTTAGAAGCAGAGCCTAAGGTGTAAATTATCGATAGTCCATATCTCGGAAACTATAAGAGATAATGCAATTTGGCAACCGGCAATGTAATTAGCATGCCGAATATTACTTGGAATGTGAATTGGAACGAAATCGGCAATAGATAAGACCATTTTACAATTTGGGCCCAAGTTAGAAGCAGAGCCTAAGGTGTAAATTATCCATAGTCCATATCTCGGAAACTATAAGAGATAATGCAATTTGGCAACCGGCAATGTAATTAGCATGCCGAATACTACTTGGAATGTGAATTGGAACGAAATCGCCAATAGATAAGACCATTTTACAGTTTGGGCCCAAGTTAGAAGCAGAGCCTAAGGTTAAAAATAATCGATAGTCCATATCTCGGAAACTATAAGAGATAATGCAACTTCGGAACCGGCAATGTAATTAGCATGCCGAATATTACTTGGAATGTGAATTGGAACGAAATCGCCAATAGATAAGACCATTTTACAATTTGGGCCCAAGTTAGAAGCAGAGCCTAAGGTGTAAATTATCGATAGTCCATATCTCGGAAACTATAAGAGATAATGCAATTTGGCAACCGGCAATGTAATTAGCATGCCGAATATTACTTACAATGTCAATTGGAACGAAATCGCCAATAGATAAGACCATTTTACAATTTGGGCCCAAGTTAGAAGCAGAGCCTAAGGTGTAAATTATCGATAGTCCATATCTCGGAAACTATAAGAGATAATGCAATTTGGCAACCGGCAATGTAATTAGCATGCCGAATATTACTTGGAATGTGAATTGGAACGAAATCGGCAATAGATAAGACCATTTTACAATTTGGGCCCAAGTTAGAAGCAGAGCCTAAGGTGTAAATTATCGATAGTCCATATCTCGGAAACTATAAGAGATAATGCAATTTGGCCACCGGCAATGTAATTAGCATGCCGAATAATACTTGGAATGTGAATTGGAACGAAATCGCCATTAGATAAGACCATTTTACAATTTGGGCCCAAGTTAAAAGCAGAGTCTAAGGTGTAAATTATCGATAGTCCATATCTCGGAAACTATAAGAGATAATGCAATTTGGCAACTGGCAATGTAATTAGCATGCCGAATATTACTTGGAATGTGAATTGGAACGAAATCGCCAATAGATAAGACCATTTTACAATTTGGGCCCAAGTTAGAAGCAGAGCCTAAGGTGTAAATTATCGATAGTCCATATCTCGGAAACTATAAGAGATAATGCAATTTGGCAACCGGCAATGTAATTAGCATCCCGAATATTACTTGGAATGTGAATTGGAACGAAATCGCCAGTAGATAAGACCATTTTACAATTTGGGCCCAAGTTAGAAGCAGAGCCTAAGGTGTAAATTATCGATAGTCCATATCTCTGAAACTATAAGAGATAATGCAATTTGGCAACCGGCAATGTAATCAGAATGCCGAGTATTACTTGGAATGTGAATTGGAACGAAATCGCCAATAGATAAGGCCATTTTACAATTTGGGCCCAAGTTAGAAGCAGAGCCTAAGGTGTAAATTATCGATAGTCCATATCTCGGAAACTATAAGAGATAATGCAATTTGGCAACCGGCAATGTAATTAGCATGCCGAATATAACTTGGAATGTGAATTGGAACGAAATCGCCAATAGATAAGACCATTTTACAATTTAGGCCCAAGTTAGAAGCAGAGCCTAAGGTGTAAATTATCGATAGTCCATATCTCGGAAACTATATGAGATAATTCAATTTGGCAACCGGCAATGTAATTAGCATGCCGAATATTACTTGGAATGTGAATTGGAACGAAATCGCCAATAGATAAGGCCATTTTACAATTTGGGCCCAAGTTAGAAGCAGAGCCTAAGGTGTAAATTATCGATAGTCCATATCTCGGAAACTATAAGAGATAATGCAATTTGGCAACCGGCAATGTAATTAGCATGCCGAATATTACTTGGAATGTGAATTGGAACGAAATCGCCAATAGATAAGACGATTTTACAATTTGGGCCCAAGTTAGAAGCAGAGCCTAAGGTGTAAATTATCGATAGTCCATATCTCGGAAACTATAAGAGATAATTCAATTTGGCAACCGGCAATGTAATTAGCATGCCGAATATTACTTGGAATGTGAATTGGAACGAAATCGCCAATAGATAAGACCATTTTACAATTTGGGCCCAAGTTAGAAGCAGAGCCTAAGGTGTAAATTATCGATAGTCCATATCTCGGAAACTATAAGAGATAATGCAATTTGGCAACCGGCAATGTAATTAGCATGCCGAATATAACTTGGAATGTGAATTGGAACGAAATCGCCAATAGATAAGACCATTTTACAATTTAGGCCCAAGTTAGAAGCAGAGCCTAAGGTGTAAATTATCGATAGTCCATATCTCGGAAACTATATGAGATAATTCAATTTGGCAACCGGCAATGTAATTAGCATGCCGAATATTACTTGGAATGTGAATTGGAACGAAATCGCCAATAGATAAGGCCATTTTACAATTTGGGCCCAAGTTAGAAGCAGAGCCTAAGGTGTAAATTATCGATAGTCCATATCTCGGAAACTATAAGAGATAATGCAATTTTGCAACCGGCAATGTAATTAGCATGCCGAATATTACTTGGAATGTGAATTGGAACGAAATCGCCAATAGATAAGACGATTTTACAATTTGGGCCCAAGTTAGAAGCAGAGCCTAAGGTGTAAATTATCGATAGTCCATATCTCGGAAACTATAAGAGATAATGCAATTTGGCAACCGGCAATGTAATTAGCATGCCGAATATAACTTGGAATGTGAATTGGAACGAAATCGCCAATAGATAAGACCATTTTACAATTTGGGCCCAAGTTAGAAGCAGAGCCTAAGGTGTAAATTATCGATAGTCCATATCTCGGAAACTATAAGAGATAATGCAATTTGGCAACCGGCAATGTAATTAGCATGCCGAATATTACTTGGAATGTGAATTGGAACGAAATCGCCAATAGATAAGACCATTTTACAATTTGGGCCCAAGTTAGAAGCAGAGCCTAAGGTGTAAATTATCGATAGTCCATATCTCGGAAACTATAAGAGATAATGCAATTTGGCAACCGGCAATGTAATTAGCATGCCGAATATTACTTGGAATGTGAATTGGAACGAAATCGCCAATAGATAAGACCATTTTACAATTTGGGCCCAAGTTAGAAGCAGAGCCAAAGATGTAAATAATCGATAGTCCATATCTCGGAAACTATAAGAGATAATGCAATTTGGCAACCGGCAATGTAATTAGCATGCCGAATATTACTTGGAATGTGAATTGGAACGAAATCGCCAATAGATAAGACCATTTTACAATTTGGGCCCAAGTTAGAAGCAGAGCCTAAGGTGTAAATTATCGATAGTCCATATCTCGGAAACTATAAGAGATAATGCAATTTGGCAACCGGCAATGTAATTAGCATGCCGAATATTACTTGGAATGTGAATTGGAACGAAATCGCCAATAGGTAAGACCATTTTACAATTTGGGCCCAAGTTAGAAGCAGAGCCTAAGGTGTAAGTTATCGATAGTCCATATCTCGGAAACTATAAGAGATAATTCAATTTGGCAACCGGCAATGTAATTAGCATGCCGGATATTACTTGGACTGTGAATTGGAACGAAATCGCCAATAGATAAGACCATTTTACAATTTGGGCCCAAGTTAGAAGCAGAGCCTAAGGTGTAAATTATCGATAGTCCATATCTCGGAAACTATAAGAGATAATGCAATTTGGCAACCGGCAATGTAATTAGCATGCCGAATATTACTTGGAAGGTGAATTGGAACGAAATCGCCAATAGATAAGGCGATTTTACAATTTTTGCCCAAGTTAGAAGCAGAGCCTAAGGTGTAAATTATCGATAGTCCATATCTCGGAAACTACAAGAGATAATGCAATTTGGCAACCGGCAATGTAATTAGCATGCCGAATATTACTTGGAACGTGAATTGGAATGAAATCGCCAATAGATAAGACCATTTTACAATTTGGGCCCAAGTTAGAAGCAGAGCCTAAGGTGTAAATTATCGATAGTCCATATCTCGGAAACTATAAGAGATAATGCAATTTGGCAACCGGCAATGTAATTAGCATGCCGAATATTACTTGGAATGTGAATTGGAATGAAATCGCCAATAGATAAGACCATTTTACAATTTGGGCCCAAGTTAGAAGCAGAGCCTAAGGTGTAAATTATCGATAGTCCATATCTCGGAAACTATAAGAGATAATGCAATTTGGCAACCGGCAATGTAATTAGCATGCCGAATATTACTTGGAATGTGAATTGGAATGAAATCGCCAATAGATAAGACCATTTTACAATTTGGGCCCAAGTTAGAAGCAGAGCCTAAGGTGTAAATTATCGATAGTCCATATCTCGGAAACTATAAGAGATAATTCAATTTGGCAACCGGCAATGTAATTAGCATACCGAATATTACTTGGTAGGTGAATTGGAACGAAATCGCCAATAGATAAGACCATTTTACAATTTGGGCCCAAGTTAGAAGCAGAGCCTAAGGTGTAAATTATCGATAGTCCATATCTCGGAAACTACAAGAGATAATGCAATTTGGCAACCGGCAATGTAATTAGCATGCCGAATATTACTTGGAATGTGAATTGGAACGAAATCGCCAATAGATAAGACCATTTTACAATTTGGGCCCAAGTTAGAAGCAGAGCCTAAGGTGTAAATTATCGATAGTCCATATCTCGGAAACTATAAGAGATAATGCTATTTGGCAACCGGCAATGTAATTGGCATGCCGAATATTACTTGGAATGTGAATTGGAACGAAATCGCCAATAGATAAGACCATTTTACAATTTGGGCCCAAGTTAGAAGCAGAGCATAAGGTGTAATTTATCGATAGTCCATATCTCTGAAACTATAAGAGATAATGCAATTTGGCAACCGCAATGTAATCAGCATGCCGAGTATTACTTGGAATGTGAATTGGAACGAAATCGCCAATAGATAAGACCATTTTACAATTTGGGCCCAAGTTAGAAGCAGAGCCTAAGGTGTAAATTATCGATAGTCCATATCTCGGAAACTACAAGAGATAATGCAATTTGGCAACCGGCAATGTAATTAGCATGCCGAATATTACTTGGAATGTGAATTGGAACGAAATCGCCAATAGATAAGACCATTTTACAATTTGGGCCCAAGTTAGAAGCAGAGCCTAAGGTGTAAATTATCCATAGTCCATATCTCGGAAACTATAAGCGATAATGCAATTTGGCAACTGGCAATGTAATTAGCATGCCGAATATTACTTGGAATGTGAATTGGAACGAAATCGCCAATAGATAAGACCATTTTACAATTTGGGCCCAAGTTAGAAGCAGAGCCTAAGGTGTAAATTATCGATAGTCCATATCTCGGAAACTATAAGAGATAATGCAATTTGGCAACCGGCAATGTAATTAGCATGCCGAATACTACTTGGAATGTGAATTGGAACGAAATCGCCAATAGATAAGACCATTTTACAATTTGGGCCCAAGTTAGAAGCAGAGCCTAAGGTGTAAATTATCGATAGTCCATATCTCGGAAACTATATGAGATAATTCAATTTGGCAACCGGCAATGTAATTAGCATGCCGAATATTACTTGGAATGTGAATTGGAACGAAATCGCCAATAGATAAGGCCATTTTACAATTTGGGCCCAAGTTAAAAGCAGAGCCTAAGGTGTAAATTATCGATAGTCCATATCTCGGAAACTATAAGAGATAATGCAATTTGGCAACCGGCAATGTAATTAGCATGCCGAATATTACTTGGAATGTGAATTGGAACGAAATCGCCAATAGATAAGACGATTTTACAATTTGGGCCCAAGTTAGAAGCAGAGCCTAAGGTGTAAATTATCGATAGTCCATATCTCGGAAACTATAAGAGATAATGCAATTTGGCAACCGGCAATGTAATTAGCATGCCGAATATAACTTGGAATGTGAATTGGAACGAAATCTCCAATAGATAAGACCATTTTACAATTTGGGCCCAAGTTAGAAGCAGAGCCTAAGGTGTAAATTATCGATAGTCCATATCTCGGAAACTATAAGAGATAATGCAATTTGGCAACCGGCAATGTAATTAGCATGCCGAATATTACTTGGAATGTGAATTGGAACGAAATCGCCAATAGATAAGACCATTTTACAATTTGGGCCCAAGTTAGAAGCAGAGCCTAAGGTGTAAATTATCGATAGTCCATATCTCGGAAACTATAAGAGATAATGCAATTTGGCAACCGGCAATGTAATTAGCATGCCGAATATTACTTGGAATGTGAATTGGAACGAAATCGCCAATAGATAAGACCATTTTACAATTTGGGCCCAAGTTAGAAGCAGAGCCTAAGATGTAAATAATCGATAGTCCATATCTCGGAAACTATAAGAGATAATGCAATTTGGCAACCGGCAATGTAATTAGCATGCCGAATATTACTTGGAATGTGAATTGGAACGAAATCGCCAATAGATAAGACCATTTTACAATTTGGGCCCAAGTTTGAAGCAGAGCCTAAGGTGTAAATTATCGATAGTCCATATCTCGGAAACTATAAGTGATAATGCAATTTGGCAACCGGCAATGTAATTAGCATGCCGAATATTACTTGGAATGTGAATTGGAACGAAATCGCCAATAGGTAAGACCATTTTACAATTTGGGCCCAAGTTAGAAGCAGAGCCTAAGGTGTAAATTATCGATAGTCCATATCTCGGAAACTATAAGAGATAATTCAATTTGGCAACCGGCAATGTAATTAGCATGCCGGATATTACTTGGACTGTGAATTGGAACGAAATCGCCAATAGATAAGACCATTTTACAATTTGGGCCCAAGTTAGAAGCAGAGCCTATGGTGTAAATTATCGATAGTCCATATCTCGGAAACTATAAGAGATAATGCAATTTGGCAACCGGCAATGTAATTAGCATGCCGAATATTACTTGGAATGTGAATTGGAACGAAATCGCCAATAGATAAGGCGATTTTACAATTTGGGCCCAAGTTAGAAGCAGAGCCTAAGGTGTAAATTATCGATAGTCCATATCTCGGAAACTACAAGAGATAATGCAATTTGGCAACCGGCAATGTAATTAGCATGCCGAATATTAATTGGAATGTGAATTGGAACGAAATCGCCAATAGATAAGACCATTTTACAATTTGGGCCCAAGTTAGAAGCAGAGCCTAAGGTGTAAATTATCGATAGTCCATATCTCGGAAACTATAAGAGATAATGCAATTTTCCAACCGGCAATGTAATTAGCATGCCGAATATTACTTGGAATGTGAATTGGAATGAAATCGCCAATAGATAAGACCATTTTACAATTTGGGCCCAAGTTAGAAGCAGAGCCTAAGGTGTAAATTATCGATAGTCCATATCTCGGAAACTATAAGAGATAATGCAATTTGGCAACCGGCAATGTAATTAGCATGCCGAATATTACTTGGAATGTGAATTGGAATGAAATCGCCAATAGATAAGACCATTTTACAATTTGGGCCCAAGTTAGAAGCAGAGCCTAAGGTGTAAATTATCGATAGTCCATATCTCGGAAACTATAAAAGATAATGCAATTTCGCAACCGGCAATGTAATTAGCATGCCGAATATTACTTGGAATGTGAATTGGAACGAAATCGCCAATAGATAAGACTATTTTACAGTTTGGGCCCAAGTTAGAAGCAGAGCCTAAGGTTAAAAATAATCGATAGTCCATATCTCGGAAACTATAAGAGATAATGCAATTTGGGAACCGGCAATGTAATTAGCATGCCGAATATTACTTGGAATGTGAATTGGAACGAAATCGCCAATAGATAAGACCATTTTACAATTTGGGCCCAAGTTAGAAGCAGAGCCTAAGGTGTAAATTATCGATAGTCCATATCTCGGAAACTATAAGAGATAATGCAATTTGGCAACCGGCAATGTAATTAGCATCCCGAATATTACTTGGAATGTGAATTGGAACGAAATCGCCAGTAGATAAGTCCATTTTACAATTTGGGCCCAAGTTAGAAGCAGAGCCTAAGGTGTAAATTATCGATAGTCCATATCTCTGAAACTATAAGAGATAATGCAATTTGGCAACCGGCAATGTAATCAGAATGCCGAGTATTACTTGGAATGTGAATTGGAACGAAATCGCCAATAGATAAGGCCATTTTACAATTTGGGCCCAAGTTAGAAGGAGAGCATAAGGTGTAAATTATCGATAGTCCATATCTCGGAAACTATAAGAGATAATTCAATTTGGCAACCGGCAATGTAATTAGCATGCCGAATATTACTTGGAATGTGAATTGGAACGAAATCGCCAATAGATAAGACCATTTTACAATTTGGGCCCAAGTTAGAAGCAGAGCCTAAGGTGTAAATTATCGATAGTCCATATCTCGGAAACTATAAGAGATAATGCAATTTGGCAACCGGCAATGTAATTAGCATGCCGAATATAACTTGGAATGTGAATTGGAACGAAATCGCCAATAGATAAGACCATTTTACAATTTAGGCCCAAGTTAGAAGCAGAGCCTAAGGTGTAAATTATCGATAGTCCATATCTCGGAAACTATATGAGATAATTCAATTTGGCAACCGGCAATGTAATTAGCATGCCGAATATTACTTGGAATGTGAATTGGAACGAAATCGCCAATAGATAAGGCCATTTTACAATTTGGGCCCAAGTTAGAAGCAGAGCCTAAGGTGTAAATTATCGATAGTCCATATCTCGGAAACTATAAGAGATAATGCAATTTGGCAACCGGCAATGTAATTAGCATGCCGAATATTACTTGGAATGTGAATTGGAACGAAATCGCCAATAGATAAGACCATTTTACAATTTGGGCCCAAGTTAGAAGCAGAGCCTAAGGTGTAAATTATCGATAGTCCATATCTCGGAAACTATAAGAGATAATGCAATTTGGCAACCGGCAATGTAATTAGCATGCCGAATATAACTTGGAATGTGAATTGGAACGAAATCGCCAATAGATAAGACCATTTTACAATTTGGGCCCAAGTTAGAAGCAGAGCCTAAGGTGTAAATTATCGATAGTCCATATCTCGGAAACTATAAGAGATAATGCAATTTGGCAACCGGCAATGTAATTAGCATGCCGAATATTACTTGGAATGTGAATTGGAACGAAATCGCCAATAGATAAGACCATTTTACAATTTGGGCCCAAGTTAGAAGCAGAGCCTAAGGTGTAAATTATCGATAGTCCATATCTCGGAAACTATAAGAGATAATGCAATTTGGCAACCGGCAATGTAATTAGCATGCCGAATATTACTTGGAATGTGAATTGGAACGAAATCGCCAATAGATAAGACCATTTTACAATTTGGGCCCAAGTTAGAAGCAGAGCCAAAGATGTAAATAATCGATAGTCCATATCTCGGAAACTATAAGAGATAATGCAATTTGGCAACCGGCAATGTAATTAGCATGCCGAATATTACTTGGAATGTGAATTGGAACGAAATCGCCAATAGATAAGACCATTTTACAATTTGGGCCCAAGTTAGAAGCAGAGTCTAAGGTGTAAATTATCGATAGTCCATATCTCGGAAACTATAAGCGATAATGCAATTTGGCAACCGGCAATGTAATTAGCATGCCGAATATTACTTGGAATGTGAATTGGAACGAAATCGCCAATAGGTAAGACCATTTTACAATTTGGGCCCAAGTTAGAAGCAGAGCCTAAGGTGTAAATTATCGATAGTCCATATCTCGGAAACTATAAGAGATAATTCAATTTGGCAACCGGCAATGTAATTAGCATGCCGGATATTACTTGGACTGTGAATTGGAACGAAATCGCCAATAGATAAGACCATTTTACAATTTGGGCCCAAGTTAGAAGCAGAGCCTAAGGTGTAAATTATCGATAGTCCATATCTCGGAAACTATAAGAGATAATGCAATTTGGCAACCGGCAATGTAATTAGCATGCCGAATATTACTTGGAAGGTGAATTGGAACGAAATCGCCAATAGATAAGGCGATTTTACAATTTTTGCCCAAGTTAGAAGCAGAGCCTAAGGTGTAAATTATCGATAGTCCTTATCTCGGAAACTACAAGAGATAATGCAATTTGGCAACCGGCAATGTAATTAGCATGCCGAATATTACTTGGAACGTGAATTGGAATGAAATCGCCAATAGATAAGACCATTTTACAATTTGGGCCCAAGTTAGAAGCAGAGCCTAAGGTGTAAATTATCGATAGTCCATATCTCGGAAACTATAAGAGATAATGCAATTTGGCAACCGGCAATGTAATTAGCATGCCGAATATTACTTGGAATGTGAATTGGAATGAAATCGCCAATAGATAAGACCATTTTACAATTTGGGCCCAAGTTAGAAGCAGAGCCTAAGGTGTAAATTATCGATAGTCCATATCTCGGAAACTATAAGAGATAATGCAATTTGGCAACCGGCAATGTAATTAGCATGCCGAATATTACTTGGAATGTGAATTGGAATGAAATCGCCAATAGATAAGACCATTTTACAATTTGGGCCCAAGTTAGAAGCAGAGCCTAAGGTGTAAATTATCGATAGTCCATATCTCGGAAACTATAAGAGATAATTCAATTTGGCAACCGGCAATGTAATTAGCATACCGAATATTACTTGGAAGGTGAATTGGAACGAAATCGCCAATAGATAAGACCATTTTACAATTTGGGCCCAAGTTAGAAGCAGAGCCTAAGGTGTAAATTATCGATAGTCCATATCTCGGAAACTACAAGAGATAATGCAATTTGGCAACCGGCAATGTAATTAGCATGCCGAATATTACTTGGAATGTGAATTGGAACGAAATCGCCAATAGATAAGACCATTTTACAATTTGGGCCCAAGTTAGAAGCAGAGCCTAAGGTGTAAATTATCGATAGTCCATATCTCGGAAACTATAAGAGATAATGCTATTTGGCAACCGGCAATGTAATTGGCATGCCGAATATTACTTGGAATGTGAATTGGAACGAAATCGCCAATAGATAAGACCATTTTACAATTTGGGCCCAAGTTAGAAGCAGAGCATAAGGTGTAATTTATCGATAGTCCATATCTCTGAAACTATAAGAGATAATGCAATTTGGCAACCGCAATGTAATCAGCATGCCGAGTATTACTTGGAATGTGAATTGGAACGAAATCGCCAATAGATAAGACCATTTTACAATTTGGGCCCAAGTTAGAAGCAGAGCCTAAGGTGTAAATTATCGATAGTCCATATCTCGGAAACTATAAGAGATAATGCAATTTGGCAACCGGCAATGTAATTAGCATGCCGAATATTACTTGGAATGTGAATTGGAACGAAATCGCCAATAGATAAGACCATTTTACAATTTGGGCCCAAGTTAGAAGCAGAGCCTAAGGTGTAAATTATCCATAGTCCATATCTCGGAAACTATAAGAGATAATGCAATTTGGCAACTGGCAATGTAATTAGCATGCCGAATATTACTTGGAATGTGAATTGGAACGAAATCGCCAATAGATAAGACCATTTTACAATTTGGGCCCAAGTTAGAAGCAGAGCCTAAGGTGTAAATTATCGATAGTCCATATCTCGGAAACTATAAGAGATAATGCAATTTGGCAACCGGCAATGTAATTAGCATGCCGAATACTACTTGGAATGTGAATTGGAACGAAATCGCCAATAGATAAGACCATTTTACAATTTGGGCCCAAGTTAGAAGCAGAGCCTAAGGTGTAAATTATCGATAGTCCATATCTCGGAAACTATATGAGATAATTCAATTTGGCAACCGGCAATGTAATTAGCATGCCGAATATTACTTGGAATGTTAATTGGAACGAAATCGCCAATAGATAAGGCCATTTTACAATTTGGGCCCAAGTTAGAAGCAGAGCCTAAGGTGTAAATTATCGATAGTCCATATCTCGGAAACTATAAGAGATAATGCAATTTGGCAACCGGCAATGTAATTAGCATGCCGAATATTACTTGGAATGTGAATTGGAACGAAATCGCCAATAGATAAGACGATTTTACAATTTGGGCCCAAGTTAGAAGCAGAGCCTAAGGTGTAAATTATCGATAGTCCATATCTCGGAAACTATAAGAGATAATGCAATTTGGCAACCGGCAATGTAATTAGCATGCCGAATATAACTTGGAATGTGAATTGGAACGAAATCTCCAATAGATAAGACCATTTTACAATTTGGGCCCAAGTTAGAAGCAGAGCCTAAGGTGTAAATTATCGATAGTCCATATCTCGGAAACTATAAGAGATAATGCAATTTGGCAACCGGCAATGTAATTAGCATGCCGAATATTACTTGGAATGTGAATTGGAACGAAATCGCCAATAGATAAGACCATTTTACAATTTGGGCCCAAGTTAGAAGCAGAGCCTAAGGTGTAAATTATCGATAGTCCATATCTCGGAAACTATAAGAGATAATGCAATTTGGCAACCGGCAATGTAATTAGCATGCCGAATATTACTTGGAATGTGAATTGGAACGAAATCGCCAATAGATAAGACCATTTTACAATTTGGGCCCAAGTTAGAAGCAGAGCCTAAGATGTAAATAATCGATAGTCCATATCTCGGAAACTATAAGAGATAATGCAATTTGGCAACCGGCAATGTAATTAGCATGCCGAATATTACTTGGAATGTGAATTGGAACGAAATCGCCAATAGATAAGACCATTTTACAATTTGGGCCCAAGTTAGAAGCAGAGCCTAAGGTGTAAATTATCGATAGTCCATATCTCGGAAACTATAAGAGATAATGCAATTTGGCAACCGGCAATGTAATTAGCATGCCGAATACTACTTGGAATGTGAATTGGAACGAAATCGCCAATAGATAAGACCATTTTACAATTTGGGCCCAAGTTAGAAGCAGAGCCTAAGGTGTAAATTATCGATAGTCCATATCTCGGAAACTATATGAGATAATTCAATTTGGCAACCGGCAATGTAATTAGCATGCCGAATATTACTTGGAATGTTAATTGGAACGAAATCGCCAATAGATAAGGCCATTTTATGGACGAACCAATTTGGGCCCAAGTTAGAAGCAGAGCCTAAGGTGTAAATTATCGATAGTCCATATCTCGGAAACTATAAGAGATAATGCAATTTGGCAACCGGCAATGTAATTAGCATGCCGAATATTACTTGGAATGTGAATTGGAACGAAATCGCCAATAGATAAGACGATTTTACAATTTGGGCCCAAGTTAGAAGCAGAGCCTAAGGTGTAAATTATCGATAGTCCATATCTCGGAAACTATAAGAGATAATGCAATTTGGCAACCGGCAATGTAATTAGCATGCCGAATATAACTTGGAATGTGAATTGGAACGAAATCTCCAATAGATAAGACCATTTTACAATTTGGGCCCAAGTTAGAAGCAGAGCCTAAGGTGTAAATTATCGATAGTCCATATCTCGGAAACTATAAGAGATAATGCAATTTGGCAACCGGCAATGTAATTAGCATGCCGAATATTACTTGGAATGTGAATTGGAACGAAATCGCCAATAGATAAGACCATTTTACAATTTGGGCCCAAGTTAGAAGCAGAGCCTAAGGTGTAAATTATCGATAGTCCATATCTCGGAAACTATAAGAGATAATGCAATTTGGCAACCGGCAATGTAATTAGCATGCCGAATATTACTTGGAATGTGAATTGGAACGAAATCGCCAATAGATAAGACCATTTTACAATTTGGGCCCAAGTTAGAAGCAGAGCCTAAGATGTAAATAATCGATAGTCCATATCTCGGAAACTATAAGAGATAATGCAATTTGGCAACCGGCAATGTAATTAGCATGCCGAATATTACTTGGAATGTGAATTGGAACGAAATCGCCAATAGATAAGACCATTTTACAATTTGGGCCCAAGTTTGAAGCAGAGCCTAAGGTGTAAATTATCGATAGTCCATATCTCGGAAACTATAAGTGATAATGCAATTTGGCAACCGGCAATGTAATTAGCATGCCGAATATTACTTGGAATGTGAATTGGAACGAAATCGCCAATAGATAAGACCATTTTACAATTTGGGCCCAAGTTAGAAGCAGAGCCTAAGGTGTAAATTATCGATAGTCCATATCTCGGAAACTATAAGAGATAATGCAATTTTCCAACCGGCAATGTAATTAGCATGCCGAATATTACTTGGAATGTGAATTGGAATGAAATCGCCAATAGATAAGACCATTTTACAATTTGGGCCCAAGTTAGAAGCAGAGCCTAAGGTGTAAATTATCGATAGTCCATATCTCGGAAACTATAAGAGATAATGCAATTTGGCAACCGGCAATGTAATTAGCATGCCGAATATTACTTGGAATGTGAATTGGAATGAAATCGCCAATAGATAAGACCATTTTACAATTTGGGCCCAAGTTAGAAGCAGAGCCTAAGGTGTAAATTATCGATAGTCCATATCTCGGAAACTACAAGAGATAATGCAATTTGGCAACCGGCAATGTAATTAGCATGCCGAATATTACTTGGAATGTGAATTGGAACGAAATCGCCAATAGATAAGACCATTTTACAATTTGGGCCCAAGTTAGAAGCAGAGCCTAAGGTGTAAATTATCGATAGTCCATATCTCGGAAACTATAAGAGATAATGCAATTTTCCAACCGGCAATGTAATTAGCATGCCGAATATTACTTGGAATGTGAATTGGAATGAAATCGCCAATAGATAAGACCATTTTACAATTTGGGCCCAAGTTAGAAGCAGAGCCTAAGGTGTAAATTATCGATAGTCCATATCTCGGAAACTATAAGAGATAATGCAATTTGGCAACCGGCAATGTAATTAGCATGCCGAATATTACTTGGAATGTGAATTGGAATGAAATCGCCAATAGATAAGACCATTTTACAATTTGGGCCCAAGTTAGAAGCAGAGCCTAAGGTGTAAATTATCGATAGTCCATATCTCGGAAACTATAAAAGATAATGCAATTTCGCAACCGGCAATGTAATTAGCATGCCGAATATTACTTGGAATGTGAATTGGAACGAAATCGCCAATAGATAAGACTATTTTACAGTTTGGGCCCAAGTTAGAAGCAGAGCCTAAGGTTAAAAATAATCGATAGTCCATATCTCGGAAACTATAAGAGATAATGCAATTTGGGAACCGGCAATGTAATTAGCATGCCGAATATTACTTGGAATGTGAATTGGAACGAAATCGCCAATAGATAAGGCCATTTTACAATTTGGGCCCAAGTTAGAAGCAGAGCCTAAGGTGTAAATTATCGATAGTCCATATCTCGGAAACTATAAGAGATAATGCAACTTGGCCACCGGCAATGTAATTAGCATGCCGAATATTACTTGGAATGTGAATTGGAACGAAATCGCCAATAGGTAAGACCATTTTACAATTTGGGCCCAAGTTAGAAGCAGAGTCTAAGGTGTAAATTATCGATAGTCCATATCTCGGAAACCATAGGAGATAATTCAATTTGGCAACCGGCAATGTAATTAGCATGCCGAATATTACTTGGAATGTGAATTGGAACGAAATCGCCAATAGATAAGACCATTTTACAATTTGGGCCCAAGTTAGAAGCAGAGCCTAAGGTGTAAATTATCGATAGTCCATATCTCGGAAACTATAAGAGATAATGCAATTTGGCAACCGGCAATGTAATTAGCATCCCGAATATTACTTGGAATGTGAATTGGAACGAAATCGCCAATAGATAAGACCATTTTACAATTTGGGCCCAAGTTAGAAGCAGAGCCTAAGGTGTAAATTATCGATAGTCCATATCTCTGAAACTATAAGAGATAATGCAATTTGGCAACCGGCAATGTAATCAGCATGCCGAGTATTACTTGGAATGTGAATTGGAACGAAATCGCCAATAGATAGGCCATTTTACAATTTGGGCCCAAGTTAGAAGCAGAGCCTAAGGTGTAAATTATCGATAGTCCATATCTCGGAAACTATAAGAGATAATGCAATTTCGCAACCGGCAATGTAATTAGCATGCCGAATATTACTTGGAATGTGAATTGGGACGAAATCGCCAATAGATAAGACCATTTTACAGTTTGAGCCCAAGTTAGACGCAGAGCCTAAGGTTAAAAATAATCGATAGTCCATATCTCGAAAACTATAAGAGATAATGCAATTTGGCAACCGGCAATGTAATTAGCATGCCGAATATTACTTGGAATGTGAATTGGAACGAAATTGCCAATAGATAAGACGATTTTACAATTTGGGCCCAAGTTAGAAGCAGAGCCTAAGGTGTAAATTATCGATAGTCCATATCTCGGAAACTATAAGAGATAATGCAATTTGGCAACCGGCAATGTAATTAGCATGCCGAATATAACTTGGAATGTGAATTGGAACGAAATCGCCAATAGATAAGACCATTTTACAATTTAGGCCCAAGTTAGAAGCAGAGCCTAAGGTGTAAATTATCGATAGTCCATATCTCGGAAACTATATGAGATAATTCAATTTGGCAACCGGCAATGTAATTAGCATGCCGAATATTACTTGGAATGTGAATTGGAACGAAATCGCCAATAGATAAGGCCATTTTACAGCTTGGGCCCAAGTTAGAAGCAGAGACTAAGGTGTAAATTATCGATAGTCCATATCTCGGAAACTATAAGAGATAATGCAATTTGGCAACCGGCAATGTAATTAGCATGCCGAATATTACTTGGAATGTGAATTGGAACGAAATCGCCAATAGATAAGACGATTTTACAATTTGGGCCCAAGTTAGAAGCAGAGCCTAAGGTGTAAATTATCGATAGTCCATATCTCGGAAACTATAAGAGATAATGCAATTTGGCAACCGGCAATGTAATTAGCATGCCGAATATAACTTGGAATGTGAATTGGAACGAAATCGCCAATAGATAAGACCATTTTACAATTTGGGCCCAAGTTAGAAGCAGAGCCTAAGGTGTAAATTATCGATAGTCCATATCTCGGAAACTATAAGAGATAATGCAATTTGGCAACCGGCAATGTAATTAGCATGCCGAATATTACTTGGAATGTGAATTGGAACGAAATCGCCAATAGATAAGACCATTTTACAATTTGGGCCCAAGTTAGAAGCAGAGCCTAAGGTGTAAATTATCGATAGTCCATATCTCGGAAACTATAAGAGATAATGCAATTTGGCAACCGGCAATGTAATTAGCATGCCGAATATTACTTGGAATGTGAATTGGAACGAAATCGCCAATAGATAAGACCATTTTACAATTTGGGCCCAAGTTAGAAGCAGAGCCTAAGGTGTAAATTATCGATAGTCCATATCTCGGAAACTATAAGAGATAATGCAATTTGGCAACCGGCAATGTAATTAGCATGCCGAATATTACTTGGAATGTGAATTGGAACGAAATCGCCAATAGGTAAGACCATTTTACAATTTGGGCCCAAGTTAGAAGCAGAGCCTAAGGTGTAAATTATCGATAGTCCATATCTCGGAAACTATAAGAGATAATTCAATTTGGCAACCGGCAATGTAATTAGCATGCCGGATATTACTTGGACTGTGAATTGGAACGAAATCGCCAATAGATAAGACCATTTTACAATTTGGGCCCAAGTTAGAAGCAGAGCCTAAGGTGTAAATTATCGATAGTCCATATCTCGGAAACTATAAGAGATAATGCAATTTGGCAACCGGCAATGTAATTAGCATGCCGAATATTACTTGGAAGGTGAATTGGAACGAAATCGCCAATAGATAAGGCGATTTTACAATTTTTGCCCAAGTTAGAAGCAGAGCCTAAGGTGTAAATTATCGATAGTCCATATCTCGGAAACTACAAGAGATAATGCAATTTGGCAACCGGCAATGTAATTAGCAAGCCGAATATTACTTGGAATGTGAATTGGAACGAAATCGCCAATAGATAAGACCATTTTACAATTTGGGCCCAAGTTAGAAGCAGAGCCTAAGGTGTAAATTATCGATGGTCCATATCTCGGAAACTATAAGAGATAATGCAATTTTCCAACCGGCAATGTAATTAGCATGCCGAATATTACTTGGAATGTGAATTGGAATGAAATCGCCAATAGATAAGACCATTTTACAATTTGGGCCCAAGTTAGAAGCAGAGCCTAAGGTGTAAATTATCGATAGTCCATATCTCGGAAACTATAAGAGATAATGCAATTTGGCAACCGGCAATGTAATTAGCATGCCGAATTTACTTGGAATGTGAATTGGAATGAAATCGCCAATAGATAAGACCATTTTACAATTTGGGCCCAAGTTAGAAGCAGAGCCTAAGGTGTAAATTATCGATAGTCCATATCTCGGAAACTATAAGAGATAATGCAATTTCGCAACCGGCAATGTAATTAGCATGCCGAATATTACTTGGAATGTGAATTGGGACGAAATCGCCAATAGATAAGACCATTTTACAATTTGGGCCCAAGTTAGAAGCAGAGCCTAAGGTGTAAATTATCGATAGTCCATATCTCGGAAACTATAAGAGATAATGCAATTTGGCAACCGGCAATGTAATTAGCATGCCGAATATTACTTGGAATGTGAATTGGAACGAAATCGCCAATAGATAAGACCATTTTACAATTTGGGCCCAAGTTAGAAGCAGAGCCTAAGGTGTAAATTATCGATAGTCCATATCTCGGAAATTATAAGAGATAATGCAATTTGGCAACCGGCAATGTAATTAGCATGCCGAATACTACTTGGAATGTGAATTGGAACGAAATCGCCAATAGATAAGACCATTTTACAATTTGGGCCCAAGTTAGAAGCAGAGCCTAAGGTGTAAATTATCGATAGTCCATATCTCGGAAACTATAAGAGATAATTCAATTTGGCAACCGGCAATGTAATTAGCATGCCGAATATTACTTGGAATGTGAATTGGAACGAAATCGCCAATAGATACGACCATTTTACAATTTGGGCCCAAGTTAGAAGCAGAGCCTAAGGTGTAAATTATCGATAGTCCATATCTCGGAAACTATAAGAGATAATGCAATTTGGCAACCGGCAATGTAATTAGCATGCCGAATATTACTTGGAATGTGAATTGGAACGAAATCGCCAATAGATAAGACGATTTTACAATTTGGGCCCAAGTTAGAAGCAGAGCCTAAGGTGTAAATTATCGATAGTCCATATCTCGGAAACTATAAGAGATAATGCAATTTGGCAACCGGCAATGTAATTAGCATGCCGAATATTACTTGGAATGTGAATTGGAACGAAATCGCCAATAGATAAGACCATTTTACAATTTGGGCCCTAGTTAGAAGCAGAGCCTAAGGTGTAAATTATCGATAGTCCATATCTCGGAAACTATAAGAGATAATGCAATTTGGCAACCGGCAATGTAATTAGCATGCCGAATATTACTTGGAATGTGAATTGGAATGGAATCGCCAATAGATAAGACCATTTTACAATTTGGGCCCAAGTTAGAAGCAGAGCCTAAGGTGTAAATTATCGATAGTCCATATCTCGGAATCTATAAGAGATAATGCAATTTGGCAACCGGCAATGTAATTAGCATGCCGAATATTACTTGGAATGTGAATTGGAACGAAATCGGCAATAGATAAGACCATTTTACAATTTGGGCCCAAGTTAGAAGCAGAGCCTAAGGTGTAAATTATCCATAGTCCATATCTCGGAAACTATAAGAGATAATGCAATTTGGCAACCGGCAATATAATTAGCATGCCGAATACTACTTGGAATGTGAATTGGAACGAAATCGCCAATAGATAAGACCATTTTACAGTTTGGGCCCAAGTTAGAAGCAGAGCCTAAGGTTAAAAATAATCGATAGTCCATATCTCGGAAACTATAAGAGATAATGCAATTTCGGAACCGGCAATGTAATTAGCATGCCGAATATTACTTGGAATGTGAATTGGAACGAAATCGCCAATAGATAAGACCATTTTACAATTTGGGCCCAAGTTAGAAGCAGAGCCTAAGGTGTAAATTATCGATAGTCCATATCTCGGAAACTATAAGAGATAATGCAATTTGGCAACCGGCAATGTAATTAGCATGCCGAATATTACTTACAATGTCAATTGGAACGAAATCGCCAATAGATAAGACCATTTTACAATTTGGGCCCAAGTTAGAAGCAGAGCCTAAGGTGTAAATTATCGATAGTCCATATCTCGGAAACTATAAGAGATAATGCAATTTGGCAACCGGCAATGTAATTAGCATGCCGAATATTACTTGGAATGTGAATTGGAACGAAATCGGCAATAGATAAGACCATTTTACAATTTGGGCCCAAGTTAGAAGCAGAGCCTAAGGTGTAAATTATCGATAGTCCATATCTCGGAAACTATAAGAGATAATGCAATTTGGCCACCGGCAATGTAATTAGCATGCCGAATAATACTTGGAATGTGAATTGGAACGAAATCGCCATTAGATAAGACCATTTTACAATTTGGGCCCAAGTTAGAAGCAGAGTCTAAGGTGTAAATTATCGATAGTCCATATCTCGGAAACTATAAGAGATAATGCAATTTGGCAACCGGCAATTTAATTAACATGCCGAATATTACCTGGAATGTGAACTGGAACGAAATCGCCAATAGATAAGACCATTTTACAATTTGGGCCCAAGTTAGAAGCAGAGCCTAAGGTGTAAATTATCGATAGTCCATATCTCGGAAACTATGAGAGATAATGCAATTTGGCAACCGGCAATGTAATTAGCATGCCGAATATTACTTGGAATGTGAATTGGAACGAAATCGGCAACAGATAAGACAATTTTACAATTTGGGCCCAAGTTAGAAGCAGAGCCTAAGGTGTAAATTATCCATAGTCCATATCTCGGAAACTATAAAAGATAATGCAATTTGGCAACTGGCAATGTAATTAGCATGCCGAATATTACTTGGAATGTGAATTGGAACGAAATCGCCAATAGATAAGACCATTTTACAATTTGGGCCCAAGTTAGAAGCAGAGCCTAAGGTGTAAATTATCGATAGTCCATATCTCGGAAACTATAAGAGATAATGCAATTTGGCAACCGGCAATGTAATTAGCATCCCGAATATTACTTGGAATGTGAATTGGAACGAAATCGCCAATAGATAAGACCATTTTACAATTTGGGCCCAAGTTAGAAGCAGAGCCTAAGGTGTAAATTATCGATAGTCCATATCTCTGAAACTATAAGAGATAATGCAATTTGGCAACCGGCAATGTAATCAGCATGTCGAGTATTACTTGGAATGTGAATTGGAACGAAATCGCCAATAGATAAGGCCATTTTACAATTTGGGCCCAAGTTAGAAGCAGAGCCTAAGGTGTAAATTATCGATAGCCCATATCTCGGAAACTATAAGAGATAATTCAATTTGGCAACCGGCAATGTAATTAGCATGCCGAATATTACTTGGAATGTGAATTGGAACGAAATCGCCAATAGATAAGACCATTTTACAATTTGGGCCCAAGTTAGAAGCAGAGCCTAAGGTGTAAATTATCGATAGTCCATATCTCGGAAACTATAAGAGATAATGCAATTTGGCAACCGGCAATGTAATTAGCATGCCGAATATTACTTGGAATGTGAATTGGAACGAAATCGCCAATAGTTAAGACCATTTTACAATTTGGGCCCAAGTTAGAAGCAGAGCCTAAGGTGTAAATTATCGATAGTCCATATCTCGGAAACTATAAGAGATAATGCAATTTCGCAACCGGCAATGTAATTAGCATGCCGAATATTACTTGGAATGTGAATTGGGACGAAATCGCCAATAGGTAAGACCCTTTTACAATTTGGGCCCAAGTTAGAAGCAGAGCCTAAGGTGTAAATTATCGATAGTCCATATCTCGTAAACTATAAGAGATAATGCAATTTGGCAACCGGCAATGTAATTAGCATGACGAATATTACTTGGAATGTGAATTGGAACGAAATCGCCAATAGATAAGACCATTTTACAGTTTGAGCCCAAGTTAGACGCAGAGCCTAAGGTTAAAAATAATCGATAGTCCATATCTCGGAAACTATAAGAGATAATGCAATTTGGCAACCGGCAATGTAATTAGCATCCCGAATATTACTTGGAATGTGAATTGGAACGAAATCGCCAATAGATAAGACCATTTTACAATTTGGGCCCAAGTTAGAAGCAGAGCCTAAGGTGTAAATTATCGATAGTCCATATCTCTGAAACTATAAGAGATAATGCAATTTGGCAACCGGCAATGTAATCAGCATGTCGAGTATTACTTGGAATGTGAATTGGAACGAAATCGCCAATAGATAAGGCCATTTTACAATTTGGGCCCAAGTTAGAAGCAGAGCCTAAGGTGTAAATTATCGATAGTCCATATCTCGGAAACTATAAGAGATAATTCAATTTGGCAACCGGCAATGTAATTAGCATGCCGAATATTACTTGGAATGTGAATTGGAACGAAATCGCCAATAGATAAGACCATTTTACAATTTGGGCCCAAGTTAGAAGCAGAGCCTAAGGTGTAAATTATCGATAGTCCATATCTCGGAAACTATAAGAGATAATGCAATTTGGCAACCGGCAATGTAATTAGCATGCCGAATATTACTTGGAATGTGAATTGGAACGAAATCGCCAATAGTTAAGACCATTTTACAATTTGGGCCCAAGTTAGAAGCAGAGCCTAAGGTGTAAATTATCGATAGTCCATATCTCGGAAACTATAAGAGATAATGCAATTTGGCAACCGGCAATGTAATTAGCATGCCGAATATTACTTGGAATGTGAATTGGAACGAAATCGCCAATAGATAAGACCATTTTACAATTTGGGCCCAAGTTAGAAGCAGAGCCTAAGGTGTAAATTATCGATAGTCCATATCTCGGAAACTATAAGAGATAATGCAATTTGGCAACCGGCAATGTAATTAGCATGCCGAATATTACTTGGAATGTGAATTGGAACGAAATCGCCAATAGGTAAGACCATTTTACAATTTGGGCCCAAGTTAGAAGCAGAGCCTAAGGTGTAAATTATCGATAGTCCATATCTCGGAAACTATAAGAGATAATTCAATTTGGCAACCGGCAATGTAATTAGCATGCCGGATATTACTTGGACTGTGAATTGGAACGAAATCGCCAATAGATAAGACCATTTTACAATTTGGGCCCAAGTTAGAAGCAGAGCCTAAGGTGTAAATTATCGATAGTCCATATCTCGGAAACTATAAGAGATAATGCAATTTGGCAACCGGCAATGTAATTAGCATGCCGAATATTACTTGGAAGGTGAATTGGAACGAAATCGCCAATAGATAAGGCGATTTTACAATTTTTGCCCAAGTTAGAAGCAGAGCCTAAGGTGTAAATTATCGATAGTCCATATCTCGGAAACTACAAGAGATAATGCAATTTGGCAACCGGCAATGTAATTAGCAAGCCGAATATTACTTGGAATGTGAATTGGAACGAAATCGCCAATAGATAAGACCATTTTACAATTTGGGCCCAAGTTAGAAGCAGAGCCTAAGGTGTAAATTATCGATGGTCCATATCTCGGAAACTATAAGAGATAATGCAATTTTCCAACCGGCAATGTAATTAGCATGCCGAATATTACTTGGAATGTGAATTGGAATGAAATCGCCAATAGATAAGACCATTTTACAATTTGGGCCCAAGTTAGAAGCAGAGCCTAAGGTGTAAATTATCGATAGTCCATATCTCGGAAACTATAAGAGATAATGCAATTTGGCAACCGGCAATGTAATTAGCATGCCGAATTTACTTGGAATGTGAATTGGAATGAAATCGCCAATAGATAAGACCATTTTACAATTTGGGCCCAAGTTAGAAGCAGAGCCTAAGGTGTAAATTATCGATAGTCCATATCTCGGAAACTATAAGAGATAATGCAATTTCGCAACCGGCAATGTAATTAGCATGCCGAATATTACTTGGAATGTGAATTGGGACGAAATCGCCAATAGATAAGACCATTTTACAATTTGGGCCCAAGTTAGAAGCAGAGCCTAAGGTGTAAATTATCGATAGTCCATATCTCGGAAACTATAAGAGATAATGCAATTTGGCAACCGGCAATGTAATTAGCATGCCGAATATTACTTGGAATGTGAATTGGAACGAAATCGCCAATAGATAAGACCATTTTACAATTTGGGCCCAAGTTAGAAGCAGAGCCTAAGGTGTAAATTATCGATAGTCCATATCTCGGAAATTATAAGAGATAATGCAATTTGGCAACCGGCAATGTAATTAGCATGCCGAATACTACTTGGAATGTGAATTGGAACGAAATCGCCAATAGATAAGACCATTTTACAATTTGGGCCCAAGTTAGAAGCAGAGCCTAAGGTGTAAATTATCGATAGTCCATATCTCGGAAACTATAAGAGATAATTCAATTTGGCAACCGGCAATGTAATTAGCATGCCGAATATTACTTGGAATGTGAATTGGAACGAAATCGCCAATAGATACGACCATTTTACAATTTGGGCCCAAGTTAGAAGCAGAGCCTAAGGTGTAAATTATCGATAGTCCATATCTCGGAAACTATAAGAGATAATGCAATTTGGCAACCGGCAATGTAATTAGCATGCCGAATATTACTTGGAATGTGAATTGGAACGAAATCGCCAATAGATAAGACGATTTTACAATTTGGGCCCAAGTTAGAAGCAGAGCCTAAGGTGTAAATTATCGATAGTCCATATCTCGGAAACTATAAGAGATAATGCAATTTGGCAACCGGCAATGTAATTAGCATGCCGAATATTACTTGGAATGTGAATTGGAACGAAATCGCCAATAGATAAGACCATTTTACAATTTGGGCCCTAGTTAGAAGCAGAGCCTAAGGTGTAAATTATCGATAGTCCATATCTCGGAAACTATAAGAGATAATGCAATTTGGCAACCGGCAATGTAATTAGCATGCCGAATATTACTTGGAATGTGAATTGGAATGGAATCGCCAATAGATAAGACCATTTTACAATTTGGGCCCAAGTTAGAAGCAGAGCCTAAGGTGTAAATTATCGATAGTCCATATCTCGGAATCTATAAGAGATAATGCAATTTGGCAACCGGCAATGTAATTAGCATGCCGAATATTACTTGGAATGTGAATTGGAACGAAATCGGCAATAGATAAGACCATTTTACAATTTGGGCCCAAGTTAGAAGCAGAGCCTAAGGTGTAAATTATCCATAGTCCATATCTCGGAAACTATAAGAGATAATGCAATTTGGCAACCGGCAATATAATTAGCATGCCGAATACTACTTGGAATGTGAATTGGAACGAAATCGCCAATAGATAAGACCATTTTACAGTTTGGGCCCAAGTTAGAAGCAGAGCCTAAGGTTAAAAATAATCGATAGTCCATATCTCGGAAACTATAAGAGATAATGCAATTTCGGAACCGGCAATGTAATTAGCATGCCGAATATTACTTGGAATGTGAATTGGAACGAAATCGCCAATAGATAAGACCATTTTACAATTTGGGCCCAAGTTAGAAGCAGAGCCTAAGGTGTAAATTATCGATAGTCCATATCTCGGAAACTATAAGAGATAATGCAATTTGGCAACCGGCAATGTAATTAGCATGCCGAATATTACTTACAATGTCAATTGGAACGAAATCGCCAATAGATAAGACCATTTTACAATTTGGGCCCAAGTTAGAAGCAGAGCCTAAGGTGTAAATTATCGATAGTCCATATCTCGGAAACTATAAGAGATAATGCAATTTGGCAACCGGCAATGTAATTAGCATGCCGAATATTACTTGGAATGTGAATTGGAACGAAATCGGCAATAGATAAGACCATTTTACAATTTGGGCCCAAGTTAGAAGCAGAGCCTAAGGTGTAAATTATCGATAGTCCATATCTCGGAAACTATAAGAGATAATGCAATTTGGCCACCGGCAATGTAATTAGCATGCCGAATAATACTTGGAATGTGAATTGGAACGAAATCGCCATTAGATAAGACCATTTTACAATTTGGGCCCAAGTTAGAAGCAGAGTCTAAGGTGTAAATTATCGATAGTCCATATCTCGGAAACTATAAGAGATAATGCAATTTGGCAACCGGCAATTTAATTAACATGCCGAATATTACCTGGAATGTGAACTGGAACGAAATCGCCAATAGATAAGACCATTTTACAATTTGGGCCCAAGTTAGAAGCAGAGCCTAAGGTGTAAATTATCGATAGTCCATATCTCGGAAACTATGAGAGATAATGCAATTTGGCAACCGGCAATGTAATTAGCATGCCGAATATTACTTGGAATGTGAATTGGAACGAAATCGGCAACAGATAAGACAATTTTACAATTTGGGCCCAAGTTAGAAGCAGAGCCTAAGGTGTAAATTATCCATAGTCCATATCTCGGAAACTATAAAAGATAATGCAATTTGGCAACTGGCAATGTAATTAGCATGCCGAATATTACTTGGAATGTGAATTGGAACGAAATCGCCAATAGATAAGACCATTTTACAATTTGGGCCCAAGTTAGAAGCAGAGCCTAAGGTGTAAATTATCGATAGTCCATATCTCGGAAACTATAAGAGATAATGCAATTTGGCAACCGGCAATGTAATTAGCATCCCGAATATTACTTGGAATGTGAATTGGAACGAAATCGCCAATAGATAAGACCATTTTACAATTTGGGCCCAAGTTAGAAGCAGAGCCTAAGGTGTAAATTATCGATAGTCCATATCTCTGAAACTATAAGAGATAATGCAATTTGGCAACCGGCAATGTAATCAGCATGTCGAGTATTACTTGGAATGTGAATTGGAACGAAATCGCCAATAGATAAGGCCATTTTACAATTTGGGCCCAAGTTAGAAGCAGAGCCTAAGGTGTAAATTATCGATAGTCCATATCTCGGAAACTATAAGAGATAATTCAATTTGGCAACCGGCAATGTAATTAGCATGCCGAATATTACTTGGAATGTGAATTGGAACGAAATCGCCAATAGATAAGACCATTTTACAATTTGGGCCCAAGTTAGAAGCAGAGCCTAAGGTGTAAATTATCGATAGTCCATATCTCGGAAACTATAAGAGATAATGCAATTTGGCAACCGGCAATGTAATTAGCATGCCGAATATTACTTGGAATGTGAATTGGAACGAAATCGCCAATAGTTAAGACCATTTTACAATTTGGGCCCAAGTTAGAAGCAGAGCCTAAGGTGTAAATTATCGATAGTCCATATCTCGGAAACTATAAGAGATAATGCAATTTCGCAACCGGCAATGTAATTAGCATGCCGAATATTACTTGGAATGTGAATTGGGACGAAATCGCCAATAGGTAAGACCCTTTTACAATTTGGGCCCAAGTTAGAAGCAGAGCCTAAGGTGTAAATTATCGATAGTCCATATCTCGGAAACTATAAGAGATAATGCAATTTGGCAACCGGCAATGTAATTAGCATGACGAATATTACTTGGAATGTGAATTGGAACGAAATCGCCAATAGATAAGACCATTTTACAGTTTGAGCCCAAGTTAGACGCAGAGCCTAAGGTTAAAAATAATCGATAGTCCATATCTCGGAAACTATAAGAGATAATGCAATTTGGCAACCGGCAATGTAATTAGCATGCCGAATATTACTTGGAATGTGAATTGGAACGAAATCGCCAATAGATAAGGCCATTTTACAATTTGGGCCCAAGTTAGAAGCAGAGCCTAAGGTGTAAATTATCGATAGTCCATATCTCGGAAACTATAAGAGATAATGCAATTTGGCAACCGGCAATGTAATTAGCATGCCGAATATTACTTGGAATGTGAATTGGAACGAAATCGCCAATAGATAAGACGATTTTACAATTTGGGCCCAAGTTAGAAGCAGAGCCTAAGGTGTAAATTATCGATAGTCCATATCTCGGAAACTATAAGAGATAATGCAATTTGGCAACCGGCAATGTAATTAGCATGCCGAATATAACTTGGAATGTGCATTGGAACGAAATCGCCAATAGATAAGACCATTTTACAATTTGGGCCCAAGTTAGAAGCAGAGCCTAAGGTGTAAATTATCGATAGTAAATATCTCGGAAACTATAAGAGATAATGCAATTTGGCAACCGGCAATGTAATTAGCATGCCGAATATTACTTGGAATGTGAATTGGAACGAAATCGCCAATAGATAAGACCATTTTACAATTTGGGCCCAAGTTAGAAGCAGAGCCTAAGGTGTAAATTATCGATAGTCCATATCTCGGAAACTATAAGAGATAATGCAATTTGGCAACCGGCAATGTAATTAGCATGCCGAATATTACTTGGAATGTGAATTGGAACGAAATCGCCAATAGATAAGACCATTTTACAATTTGGGCCCAAGTTAGAAGCAGAGCCAAAGATGTAAATAATCGATAGTCCATATCTCGGAAACTATAAGAGATAATGCAATTTGGCAACCGGCAATGTAATTAGCATGCCGAATATTACTTGGAATGTGAATTGGAACGAAATCGCCAATAGGTAAGACCATTTTACAATTTGGGCCCAAGTTAGAAGCAGAGCCTAAGGTGTAAATTATCGATAGTCCATATCTCGGTAACTATAAGAGATAATTCAATTTGGCAACCGGCAATGTAATTAGCATGCCGGATATTACTTGGACTGTGAATTGGAACGAAATCGCCAATAGATAAGACCATTTTACAATTTTTGCCCAAGTTAGAAGCAGAGCCTAAGGTGTAAATTATCGATAGTCCATATCTCGGAAACTATAAGAGATAATGCAATTTGGCAACCGGCAATGTAATTAGCATGCCGAATATTACTTGGAAGGTGAATTGGAACGAAATCGCCAATAGATAAGGCGATTTTACAATTTTTGCCCAAGTTAGAAGCAGAGCCTAAGGTGTAAATTATCGATAGTCCATATCTCGGAAACTACAAGAGATAATGCAATTTGGCAACCGGCAATGTAATTAGCATGCCGAATATTACTTGGAATGTGAATTGGAACGAAATCGCCAATAGATAAGACCATTTTACAATTTGGGCCCAAGTTAGAAGCAGAGCCTAAGGTGTAAATTATCGATAGTCCATATCTCGGAAACTATAAGAGATAATGCAATTTTCCAACCGGCAATGTAATTAGCATGCCGAATATTACTTGGAATGTGAATTGGAATGAAATCGCCAATAGATAAGACCATTTTACAATTTGGGCCCAAGTTAGAAGCAGAGCCTAAGGTGTAAATTATCGATAGTCCATATCTCGGAAACTATAAGAGATAATGCAATTTGGCAACCGGCAATGTAATTAGCATGCCGAATATTACTTGGAATGTGAATTGGAATGAAATCGCCAATAGATAAGACCATTTTACAATTTGGGCCCAAGTTAGAAGCAGAGCCTAAGGTGTAAATTATCGATAGTCCATATCTCGGAAACTATAAGAGATAATGCAATTTCGCAACCGGCAATGTAATTAGCATGCCGAATATTACTTGTAATGTGAATTGGGACGAAATCGCCAATAGATAAGACCATTCTACAATTTGGGCCCAAGTTAGAAGCAGAGCCTAAGGTGTAAATTATCGATAGTCCATATCTCGGAAACTATAAGAGATAATGCAATTTGGCAACCGGCAATGTAATTAGCATGCCGAATATTACTTGGAATGTGAATTGGAAAGAAATCGCCAATAGATAAGACCATTTTACAATTTGGGCCCAAGTTAGAAGCAGAGCCTAAGGTGTAAATTATCGATAGTCCATATCTCGGAAACTATAAGAGATAATTCAATTTGGCAACCGGCAATGTAATTAGCATGCCGAATATTACTTGGAATGTGAATTGGAACGAAATCGCCAATAGATACGACCATTTTACAATTTGGGCCCAAGTTAGAAGCAGAGCCTAAGGTGTAAATTATCGATAGTCCATATCTCGGAAACTATAAGAGATAATGCAATTTGGCAACCGGCAATGTAATTAGCATGCCAAATATTACTTGGAATGTGAATTGGAACGAAATCGCCAATAGATAAGACGATTTTACAATTTGGGCCCAAGTTAGAAGCAGAGCCTAAGGTGTAAATTATCGATAGTCCATATCTCGGAAACTATAAGAGATAATGCAATTTGGCAACCGGCAATGTAATTAGCATGCCGAATATTACTTGGAATGTGAATTGGAACGAAATCGCCAATAGATAAGACCATTTTACAATTTGGGCCCAAGTTAGAAGCAGAGCCTAAGGTGTAAATTATCGATAGTCCATATCTCGGAAACTATAAGAGATAATGCAATTTGGCAACCGGCAATGTAATTAGCATGCCGAATATTACTTGGAATGTGAATTGGAATGGAATCGCCAATAGATAAGACCATTTTACAATTTGGGCCCAAGTTAGAAGCAGAGCCTAAGGTGTAAATTATCGATAGTCCATATCTCGGAAACTATAAGAGATAATGCAATTTGGCAACCGGCAATGTAATTAGCATGCCGAATATTACTTGGAATGTGAATTGGAACGAAATCGGCAATAGATAAGACCATTTTACAATTTGGGCCCAAGTTAGAAGCAGAGCCTAAGGTGTAAATTATCCATAGTCCATATCTCGGAAACTATAAGAGATAATGCAATTTGGCAACCGGCAATGTAATTAGCATGCCGAATACTACTTGGAATGTGAATTGGAACGAAATCGCCAATAGATAAGACCATTTTACAGTTTGGGCCCAAGTTAGAAGCAGAGCCTAAGGTTAAAAATAATCGATAGTCCATATCTCGGAAACTATAAGAGATAATGCAATTTCGGAACCGGCAATGTAATTAGCATGCCGAATATTACTTGGAATGTGAATTGGAACGAAATCGCCAATAGATAAGACCATTTTACAATTTGGGCCCAAGTTAGAAGCAGAGTCTAAGGTGTAAATTATCGATAGTCCATATCTCGGAAACTATAAGAGATAATGGAATTTGGCAACCGGCAATGTAATTAGCATGCCGAATATTACTTACAATGTCAATTGGAACGAAATCGCCAATAGATAAGACCATTTTACAATTTGGGCCCAAGTTAGAAGCAGAGCCTAAGGTGTAAATTATCGATAGTCCATATCTCGGAAACTATAAGAGATAATGCAATTTGGCAACCGGCAATGTAATTAGCATGCCGAATATTACTTGGAATGTGAATTGGAACGAAATCGGCAATAGATAAGACCATTTTACAATTTGGGCCCAAGTTAGAAGCAGAGCCTAAGGTGTAAATTATCGATAGTCCATATCTCGGAAACTATAAGAGATAATGCAATTTGGCCACCGGCAATGTAATTAGCATGCCGAATAATACTTGGAATGTGAATTGGAACGAAATCGCCATTAGATAAGACCATTTTACAATTTGGGCCCAAGTTAGAAGCAGAGTCTAAGGTGTAAATTATCGATAGTCCATATCTCGGAAACTATAAGAGATAATGCAATTTGGCAACCGGCAATTTAATTAACATGCCGAATATTACCTGGAATGTGAACTGGAACGAAATCGCCAATAGATAAGACCATTTTACAATTTGGGCCCAAGTTAGAAGCAGAGCCTAAGGTGTAAATTATCGATAGTCCATATCTCGGAAACTATAAGAGATAATGCAATTTGGCAACCGGCAATGTAATTAGCATGCCGAATATTACTTGGAATGTGAATTGGAACGAAATCGGCGACAGATAAGACAATTTTACAATTTGGGCCCAAGTTAGAAGCAGAGCCTAAGGTGTAAATTATCCATAGTCCATATCTCGGAAACTATAAAAGATAATGCAATTTGGCAACTGGCAATGTAATTAGCATGCCGAATATTACTTGGAATGTGAATTGGAACGAAATCGCCAATAGATAAGACCATTTTACAATTTGGGCCCAAGTTAGAAGCAGAGCCTAAGGTGTAAATTATCGATAGTCCATATCTCGGAAACTATAAGAGATAATGCAATTTGGCAACCGGCAATGTAATTAGCATCCCGAATATTACTTGGAATGTGAATTGGAACGAAATCGCCAATAGATAAGACCATTTTACAATTTGGGCCCAAGTTAGAAGCAGAGCCTAAGGTGTAAATTATCGATAGTCCATATCTCTGAAACTATAAGAGATAATGCAATTTGGCAACCGGCAATGTAATCAGCATGCCGAGTATTACTTGGAATGTGAATTGGAACGAAATCGCCAATAGATAAGACCATTTTACAATTTGGGCCCAAGTTAGAAGCAGAGCCTAAGGTGTAAATTATCGATAGTCCATATCTCGGAAACTATAAGAGATAATGCAATTTGGCAACCGGCAATGTAATTAGCATGCCGAATATTACTTGGAATGTGAATTGGAACGAAATCGCCAATAGTTAAGACCATTTTACAATTTGGGCCCAAGTTAGAAGCAGAGCCTAAGGTGTAAATTATCGATAGTCCATATCTCGGAAACTATAAGAGATAATGCAATTTCGCAACCGGCAATGTAATTAGCATGCCGAATATTACTTGGAATGTGAATTGGGACGAAATCGCCAATAGATAAGACCATTTTACAATTTGGGCCCAAGTTAGAAGCAGAGCCTAAGGTGTAAATTATCGATAGTCCATATCTCGGAAACTATAAGAGATAATGCAATTTGGCAACCGGCAATGTAATTAGCATGACGAATATTACTTGGAATGTGAATTGGAACGAAATCGCCAATAGATAAGACCATTTTACAGTTTGAGCCCAAGTTAGACGCAGAGCCTAAGGTTAAAAATAATCGATAGTCCATATCTCGGAAACTATAAGAGATAATGCAATTTGGCAACCGGCAATGTAATTAGCATGCCGAATATTACTTGGAATGTGAATTGGAACGAAATCGCCAATAGATAAGGCCATTTTACAATTTGGGCCCAAGTTAGAAGCAGAGCCTAAGGTGTAAATTATCGATAGTCCATATCTCGGAAACTATAAGAGATAATGCAATTTGGCAACCGGCAATGTAATTAGCATGCCGAATATTACTTGGAATGTGAATTGGAACGAAATCGCCAATAGATAAGGCGATTTTACAATTTGGGCCCAAGTTAGAAGCAGAGCCTAAGGTGTAAATTATCGATAGTCCATATCTCGGAAACTATAAGAGATAATGCAATTTGGCAACCGGCAATGTAATTAGCATGCCGAATATAACTTGGAATGTGAATTGGAACGAAATCGCCAATAGATAAGACCATTTTACAATTTAGGCCCAAGTTAGAAGCAGAGCCTAAGGTGTAAATTATCGATAGTCCATATCTCGGAAACTATATGAGATAATTCAATTTGGCAACCGGCAATGTAATTAGCATGCCGAATATTACTTGGAATGTGAATTGGAACGAAATCGCCAATAGATAAGGCCATTTTACAATTTGGGCCCGAGTTAGAAGCAGAGCCTAAGGTGTAAATTATCGATAGTCCATATCTCGGAAACTATAAGAGATAATGCAATTTGGCAACCGGCAATGTAATTAGCATCCCGAATATTACTTGGAATGTGAATTGGAACGAAATCGCCAATAGATAAGACCATTTTACAATTTGGGCCCAAGTTAGAAGCAGAGCCAAAGATGTAAATAATCGATAGTCCATATCTCGGAAACTATAAGAGATAATGCAATTTGGCAACCGGCAATGTAATTAGCATGCCGAATATTACTTGGAATGTGAATTGGAACGAAATCGCCAATAGATAAGACCATTTTACAATTTGGGCAAAAGTTAGAAGCAGAGCCTAAGGTGTAAATTATCGATAGTCCATATCTCGGAAACTATAAGAGATAATGCAATTTGGCAACCGGCAATGTAATTAGCATGCCGAATATTACTTGGAATGTGAATTGGAACGAAATCGCCAATAGGTAAGACCATTTTACAATATGGGCCCAAGTTAGAAGCAGAGCCTAAGGTGTAAATTATCGATAGTCCATATCTCGGAAACTATAAGAGATAATTCAATTTGGCAACCGGCAATGTAATTAGCATGCCGGATATTACTTGGACTGTGAATTGGAACGAAATCGCCAATAGATAAGACCATTTTACAATTTGGGCCCAAGTTAGAAGCAGAGCCTAAGGTGTAAATTATCGATAGTCCATATCTCGGAAACTATAAGAGGTAATGCAATTTGGCAACCGGCAATGTAATTAGCATGCCGAATATTACTTGGAAGGTGAATTGGAACGAAATCGCCAATAGATAAGGCGATTTTACAATTTTTGCCCAAGTTAGAAGCAGAGACTAAGGTGTAAATTATCGATAGTCCATATCTCGGAAACTACAAGAGATAATGCAATTTGGCAACCGGCAATGTAATTCGCATGCCGAATATTACTTGGAATGTGAATTGGAACGAAATCGCCAATAGATAAGACCATTTTACAATTTGGGCCCAAGTTAGAAGCAGAGCCTAAGGTGTAAATTATCGATAGTCCATATCTCGGAAACTATAAGAGATAATGCAATTTTCCAACCGGCAATGTAATTAGCATGCCGAATATTACTTGGAATGTGAATTGGAATGAAATCGCCAATAGATAGGACCATTTTACAATTTGGGCCCAAGTTAGAAGCAGAGCCTAAGGTGTAAATTATCGATAGTCCATATCTCGGAAACTATAAGAGATAATGCAATTTGGCAACCGGCAATATAATTAGCATGCCGAATATTACTTGGAATGTGAATTGGAATGAAATCGCCAATAGATAAGACCATTTTACAATTTGGGCCCAAGTTAGAAGCAGAGCCTAAGGTGTAAATTATCGATAGTCCATATCTCGGAAACTATAAGAGATAATGCAATTTCGCAACCGGCAATGTAATTAGCATGCCGAATATTACTTGGAATGTGAATTGGGACGAAATCGCCAATAGATAAGACCATTTTACAATTTGGGCCCAAGTTAGAAGCAGAGCCTAAGGTGTAAATTATCGATAGTCCATATCTCGGAAACTATAAGAGATAATGCAATTTGGCAACCGGCAATGTAATTAGCATGCCGAATATTACTTGGAATGTGAATTGGAACGAAATCGCCAATAGATAAGACCATTTTACAATTTGGGCCCAAGTTAGAAGCAGAGCCTAAACTGTAAATTATCGATAGTCCATATCTCGGAAATTATAAGAGATAATGCAATTTGGCAACCGGCAATGTAATTAGCATGCCGAATACTACTTGGAATGTGAATTGGAACGAAATCGCCAATAGATAAGACCATTTTACAATTTGGGCCCAAGTTAGAAGCAGAGCCTAAGGTGTAAATTATCGATAGTCCATATCTCGGAAACTATAAGAGATAATTCAATTTGGCAACCGGCAATGTAATTAGCATGCCGAATATTACTTGGAATGTGAATTGGAACGAAATCGCCAATAGATACGACCATTTTACAATTTGGGCCCAAGTTAGAAGCAGAGCCTAAGGTGTAAATTATCGATAGTCCATATCTCGGAAACTATAAGAGATAATGCAATTTGGCAACCGGCAATGTAATTAGCATGCCGAATATTACTTGGAATGTGAATTGGAACGAAATCGCCAATAGATAAGACGATTTTACAATTTGGGCCCAAGTTAGAAGCAGAGCCTAAGGTGTAAATTATCGATAGTCCATATCTCGGAAACTATAAGAGATAATGCAATTTGGCAACCGGCAATGTAATTAGCATGCCGAATATTACTTGGAATGTGAATTGGAATGGAATCGCCAATAGATAAGACCATTTTACAATTTGGGCCCAAGTTAGAAGCAGAGCCTAAGGTGTAAATTATTGATAGTCCATATCTCGGAAACTATAAGAGATAATGCAATTTGGCAACCGGCAATGTAATTAGCATGCAGAATATTACTTGGAATGTGAATTGGAACGAAATCGGCAATAGATAAGACCATTTTACAATTTGGGCCCAAGTTAGAAGCAGAGCCTAAGGTATAAATTATCCATAGTCCATATCTCGGAAACTATAAGAGATAATGCAATTTGGCAACCGGCAATGTAATTAGCATGCAGAATATTACTTGGAATGTGAATTGGAACGAAATCGGCAATAGATAAGACCATTTTACAATTTGGGCCCAAGTTAGAAGCAGAGCCTAAGGTGTAAATTATCCATAGTCCATATCTCGGAAACTATAAGAGATAATGCAATTTGGCAACCGGCAATGTAATTAGCATGCCGAATACTACTTGGAATGTGAATTGGAACGAAATCGCCAATAGATAAGGCGATTTTACAATTTGGGCCCAAGTTAGAAGCAGAGCCTAAGGTGTAAATTATCGATAGTCCATATCTCGGAAACTATATGAGATAATGCAATTTGGCAACCGGCAATGTAATTAGCATGCCGAATATTACTTGGAATGTGAATTGGAACGAAATCGCCAATAGATAAGACCATTTTACAATTTGGGCCCAAGTTAGAAGCAGAGCCTAAGGTGTAAATTATCGATAGTCCATATCTCGGAAACTATAAGAGATAATGCAATTTCGCAACCGGCAATGTAATTAGCATGCCGAATATTACTTGGAATGTGAATTGGGACGAAATCGCCAATAGATAAGACCATTTTACAATTTGGGCCCAAGTTAGAAGCAGAGCCTAAGGTGTAAATTATCGATAGTCCATATCTCGGAAACTATAAGAGATAATGCAATTTGGCAACCGGCAATGTAATTAGCATGACGAATATTACTTGGAATGTGAATTGGAACGAAATCGCCAATAGATAAGACCATTTTACAGTTTGAGCCCAAGTTAGACGCAGAGCCTAAGGTTAAAAATAATCGATAGTCCATATCTCGGAAACTATAAGAGATAATGCAATTTGGCAACCGGCAATGTAATTAGCATGCCGAATATTACTTGGAATGTGAATTGGAACGAAATCGCCAATAGATAAGGCCATTTTACAATTTGGGCCCAAGTTAGAAGCAGAGCCTAAGGTGTAAATTATCGATAGTCCATATCTCGGAAACTATAAGAGATAATGCAATTTGGCAACCGGCAATGTAATTAGCATGCCGAATATTACTTGGAATGTGAATTGGAACGAAATCGCCAATAGATAAGGCGATTTTACAATTTGGGCCCAAGTTAGAAGCAGAGCCTAAGGTGTAAATTATCGATAGTCCATATCTCGGAAACTATAAGAGATAATGCAATTTGGCAACCGGCAATGTAATTAGCATGCCGAATATAACTTGGAATGTGAATTGGAACGAAATCGCCAATAGATAAGACCATTTTACAATTTAGGCCCAAGTTAGAAGCAGAGCCTAAGGTGTAAATTATCGATAGTCCATATCTCGGAAACTATATGAGATAATTCAATTTGGCAACCGGCAATGTAATTAGCATGCCGAATATTACTTGGAATGTGAATTGGAACGAAATCGCCAATAGATAAGGCCATTTTACAATTTGGGCCCGAGTTAGAAGCAGAGCCTAAGGTGTAAATTATCGATAGTCCATATCTCGGAAACTATAAGAGATAATGCAATTTGGCAACCGGCAATGTAATTAGCATCCCGAATATTACTTGGAATGTGAATTGGAACGAAATCGCCAATAGATAAGACCATTTTACAATTTGGGCCCAAGTTAGAAGCAGAGCCAAAGATGTAAATAATCGATAGTCCATATCTCGGAAACTATAAGAGATAATGCAATTTGGCAACCGGCAATGTAATTAGCATGCCGAATATTACTTGGAATGTGAATTGGAACGAAATCGCCAATAGATAAGACCATTTTACAATTTGGGCAAAAGTTAGAAGCAGAGCCTAAGGTGTAAATTATCGATAGTCCATATCTCGGAAACTATAAGAGATAATGCAATTTGGCAACGGGCAATGTAATTAGCATGCCGAATATTACTTGGAATGTGAATTGGAACGAAATCGCCAATAGGTAAGACCATTTTACAATATGGGCCCAAGTTAGAAGCAGAGCCTAAGGTGTAAATTATCGATAGTCCATATCTCGGAAACTATAAGAGATAATTCAATTTGGCAACCGGCAATGTAATTAGCATGCCGGATATTACTTGGACTGTGAATTGGAACGAAATCGCCAATAGATAAGACCATTTTACAATTTGGGCCCAAGTTAGAAGCAGAGCCTAAGGTGTAAATTATCGATAGTCCATATCTCGGAAACTATAAGAGGTAATGCAATTTGGCAACCGGCAATGTAATTAGCATGCCGAATATTACTTGGAAGGTGAATTGGAACGAAATCGCCAATAGATAAGGCGATTTTACAATTTTTGCCCAAGTTAGAAGCAGAGACTAAGGTGTAAATTATCGATAGTCCATATCTCGGAAACTACAAGAGATAATGCAATTTGGCAACCGGCAATGTAATTCGCATGCCGAATATTACTTGGAATGTGAATTGGAACGAAATCGCCAATAGATAAGACCATTTTACAATTTGGGCCCAAGTTAGAAGCAGAGCCTAAGGTGTAAATTATCGATAGTCCATATCTCGGAAACTATAAGAGATAATGCAATTTTCCAACCGGCAATGTAATTAGCATGCCGAATATTACTTGGAATGTGAATTGGAATGAAATCGCCAATAGATAAGACCATTTTACAATTTGGGCCCAAGTTAGAAGCAGAGCCTAAGGTGTAAATTATCGATAGTCCATATCTCGGAAACTATAAGAGATAATGCAATTTGGCAACCGGCAATATAATTAGCATGCCGAATATTACTTGGAATGTGAATTGGAATGAAATCGCCAATAGATAAGACCATTTTACAATTTGGGCCCAAGTTAGAAGCAGAGCCTAAGGTGTAAATTATCGATAGTCCATATCTCGGAAACTATAAGAGATAATGCAATTTCGCAACCGGCAATGTAATTAGCATGCCGAATATTACTTGGAATGTGAATTGGGACGAAATCGCCAATAGATAAGACCATTTTACAATTTGGGCCCAAGTTAGAAGCAGAGCCTAAGGTGTAAATTATCGATAGTCCATATCTCGGAAACTATAAGAGATAATGCAATTTGGCAACCGGCAATGTAATTAGCATGCCGAATATTACTTGGAATGTGAATTGGAACGAAATCGCCAATAGATAAGACCATTTTACAATTTGGGCCCAAGTTAGAAGCAGAGCCTAAACTGTAAATTATCGATAGTCCATATCTCGGAAATTATAAGAGATAATGCAATTTGGCAACCGGCAATGTAATTAGCATGCCGAATACTACTTGGAATGTGAATTGGAACGAAATCGCCAATAGATAAGACCATTTTACAATTTGGGCCCAAGTTAGAAGCAGAGCCTAAGGTGTAAATTATCGATAGTCCATATCTCGGAAACTATAAGAGATAATTCAATTTGGCAACCGGCAATGTAATTAGCATGCCGAATATTACTTGGAATGTGAATTGGAACGAAATCGCCAATAGATACGACCATTTTACAATTTGGGCCCAAGTTAGAAGCAGAGCCTAAGGTGTAAATTATCGATAGTCCATATCTCGGAAACTATAAGAGATAATTCAATTTGGCAACCGGCAATGTAATTAGCATGCCGAATATTACTTGGAATGTGAATTGGAACGAAATCGCCAATAGATAAGACGATTTTACAATTTGGGCCCAAGTTAGAAGCAGAGCCTAAGGTGTAAATTATCGATAGTCCATATCTCGGAAACTATAAGAGATAATGCAATTTGGCAACCGGCAATGTAATTAGCATGCCGAATATTACTTGGAATGTGAATTGGAATGGAATCGCCAATAGATAAGACCATTTTACAATTTGGGCCCAAGTTAGAAGCAGAGCCTAAGGTGTAAATTATTGATAGTCCATATCTCGGAAACTATAAGAGATAATGCAATTTGGCAACCGGCAATGTAATTAGCATGCAGAATATTACTTGGAATGTGAATTGGAACGAAATCGGCAATAGATAAGACCATTTTACAATTTGGGCCCAAGTTAGAAGCAGAGCCTAAGGTGTAAATTATCCATAGTCCATATCTCGGAAACTATAAGAGATAATGCAATTTGGCAACCGGCAATGTAATTAGCATGCCGAATACTACTTGGAATGTGAATTGGAACGAAATCGCCAATAGATAAGACCATTTTACAGTTTGGGCCCAAGTTAGAAGCAGAGCCTAAGGTTAAAAATAATCGATAGTCCATATCTCGGAAACTATAAGAGATAATGCAATTTCGGAACCGGCAATGTAATTAGCATGCCGAATATTACTTGGAATGTGAATTGGAACGAAATCGCCAATAGATAAGACCATTTTACAATTTGGGCCCAAGTTAGAAGCAGAGCCTAAGGTGTAAATTATCGATAGTCCATATCTCGGAAACTATAAGAGATCATGCAATTTGGCAACCGGCAATGTAATTAGCATGCCGAATATTACTTACAATGTCAATTGGAACGAAATCGCCAATAGATAAGACCATTTTACAATTTGGGCCCAAGTTAGAAGCAGAGCCTAAGGTGTAAATTATCGATAGTCCATATCTCGGAAACTATAAGAGATAATGCAATTTGGCCACCGGCAATGTAATTAGCATGCCGAATAATACTTGGAATGTGAATTGGAACGAAATCGCCATTAGATAAGACCATTTTACAATTTGGGCCCAAGTTAGAAGCAGAGTCTAAGGTGTAAATTATCGATAGTCCATATCTCGGAAACTATAAGAGATAATGCAATTTGGCAACCGGCAATGTAATTAGCATGCCGAATATTACTTGGAATGTGAATTGGAACGAAATCGGCAACAGATAAGACAATTTTACAATTTGGGCCCAAGTTAGAAGCAGAGCCTAAGGTGTAAATTATCCATAGTCCATATCTCGGAAACTATAAAAGATAATGCAATTTGGCAACTGGCAATGTAATTAGCATGCCGAATATTACTTGGAATGTGAATTGGAACGAAATCGCCAATAGATAAGACCTTTTTACAATTTGGGCCCAAGTTAGAAGCAGAGCCTAAGGTGTAAATTATCGATAGTCCATATCTCGGAAACTATAAGAGATAATGCAATTTGGCAACCGGCAATGTAATTAGCATGCCGAATACTACTTGGAATGTGAATTGGAACGAAATCGCCAATAGATAAGACTATTTTACAGTTTGGGCCCAAGTTAGAAGCAGAGCCTAAGGTTAAAAATAATCGATAGTCCATATCTCGGAAACTATAAGAGATAATACAATTTGGGAACCGGCAATGTAATTAGCATGCCGAATATTACTTGGAATGTGAATTGGAACGAAATCGCCAATAGATAAGACCATTTTACAATTTGGGCCCAAGTTAGAAACAGAGCCTAAGGTGTAAATTATCGATAGTCCATATCTCGGAAACTATAAGAGATAATGCAACTTGGCCACCGGCAATGTAATTAGCATGCCGAATATTACTTGGAATGTGAATTGGAACGAAATCGCCAATAGGTAAGACCATTTTACAATTTGGGCCCAAGTTAGAAGCAGAGCCTAAGGTGTAAATTATCGATAGTCCATATCTCGGAAACCATAGGAGATAATTCAATTTGGCAACCGGCAATGTAATTAGCATGCCGAATATTACTTGGAATGTGAATTGGAACGAAATCGCCAATAGATAAGACCATTTTACAATTTGGGCCCAAGTTAGAAGCAGAGCCTAAAGTGTAAATTATCGATAGTCCATATCTCGGAAATTATAAGAGATAATGCAATTTGGCAACCGGCAATGTAATTAGCATGCCGAATACTACTTGGAATGTGAATTGGAACGAAATCGCCAATAGATAAGACCATTTTACAATTTGGGCCCAAGTTAGAAGCAGAGCCTAAGGTGTAAATTATCGATAGTCCATATCTCGGAAACTATAAGAGATAATTCAATTTGGCAACCGGCAATGTAATTAGCATGCCGAATATTACTTGGAATGTGAATTGGAACGAAATCGCCAATAGATACGACCATTTTACAATTTGGGCCCAAGTTAGAAGCAGAGCCTAAGGTGTAAATTATCGATAGTCCATATCTCGGAAACTATAAGAGATAATGCAATTTGGCAACCGGCAATGTAATTAGCATGCCGAATATTACTTGGAATGTGAATTGGAACGAAATCGCCAATAGATAAGACGATTTTAAAATTTGGGCCCAAGTTAGAAGCAGAGCCTAAGGTGTAAATTATCGATAGTCCATATCTCGGAAACTATAAGAGATAATGCAATTTGGCAACCGGCAATGTAATTAGCATGCCGAATATTACTTGGAATGTGAATTGGAACGAAATCGCCAATAGATAAGACGATTTTACAATTTGGGCCCAAGTTAGAAGCAGAGCCTAAGGTGTAAATTATCGATAGTCCATATCTCGGAAACTATAAGAGATAATGCAATTTGGCAACCGGCAATGTAATTAGCATGCCGAATATTACTTGGAATGTGAATTGGATCGAAATCGCCAATAGATAAGACCATTTTACAATTTGGGCCCAAGTTAGAAGCAGAGCCTAAGGTGTAAATTATCGATAGTCCATATCTCGGAAACTATAAGAGATAATGCAATTTGGCAACCGGCAATGTAATTAGCATGCCGAATATTACTTGGAATGTGAATTGGAATGGAATCGCCAATAGATAAGACCATTTTACAATTTGGGCCCAAGTTAGAAGCAGAGCCTAAGGTGTAAATTATCGATAGTCCATATCTCGGAAACTATAAGAGATAATGCAATTTGGCAACCGGCAATGTAATTAGCATGCCGAATATTACTTGGAATGTGAATTGGAACGAAATCGGCAATAGATAAGACCATTTTACAATTTGGGCCCAAGTTAAAAGCAGAGCCTAAGGTGTAAATTATCCATAGTCCATATCTCGGAAACTATAGGAGATAATGCAATTTGGCAACCGGCAATGTAATTAGCATGCCGAATACTACTTGGAATGTGAATTGGAACGAAATCGCCAATAGATAAGACCATTTTACAGTTTGGGCCCAAGTTAGAAGCAGAGCCTAAGGTGTAAATTATCGATAGTCCATATCTCGGAAACTATAAGAGATAATGCAATTTGGCAACCGGCAATGTAATTAGCATGCCGAATATTACTTACAATGTCAATTGGAACGAAATCGCCAATAGATAAGACCATTTTACAATTTGGGCCCAAGTTAGAAGCAGAGCCTAAGGTGTAAATTATCGATAGTCCATATCTCGGAAACTATAAGAGATAATGCAATTTGGCAACCGGCAATGTAATTAGCATGCCGAATATTACTTGGAATGTGAATTGGAACGAAATCGGCAATAGATAAGACCATTTTACAATTTGGGCCCAAGTTAGAAGCAGAGCCTAAGGTGTAAATTATCGATAGTCCATATCTCGGAAACTATAAGAGATAATGCAATTTGGCCACCGGCAATGTAATTAACATGCCGAATAATACTTGGAATGTGAATTGGAACGAAATCGCCATTAGATAAGACCATTTTACAATTTGGGCCCAAGTTAGAAGCAGAGTCTAAGGTGTAAATTATCGATAGTCCATATCTCGGAAACTATAAGAGATAATGCAATTTGGCAACCGGCAATTTAATTAACATGCCGAATATTACCTGGAATGTGAATTGGAACGAAATCGCCAATAGATAAGACCATTTTACAATTTGGGCCCAAGTTAGAAGCAGAGCCTAAGGTGTAAATTATCGATAGTCCATATCTCGGAAACTATAAGAGATAATGCAATTTGGCAACCGGCAATGTAATTAGCATGCCGAATATTACTTGGAATGTGAATTGGAACGAAATCGGCAACAGATAAGACAATTTTACAATTTGGGCCCAAGTTAGAAGCAGAGCCTAAGGTGTAAATTATCCATAGTCCATATCTCGGAAACTATAAAAGATAATGCAATTTGGCAACTGGCAATGTAATTAGCATGCCGAATATTACATGGAATGTGAATTGGAACGAAATCGCCAATAGATAAGACCTTTTTACAATTTGGGCCCAAGTTAGAAGCAGAGCCTAAGGTGTAAATTATCGATAGTCCATATCTCGGAAACTATAAGAGATAATGCAATTTGGCAACCGGCAATGTAATTAGCATGCCGAATACTACTTGGAATGTGAATTGGAACGAAATCGCCAATAGATAAGACCATTTTACAATTTGGGCCCAAGTTAGAAGCAGAGCCTAAGGTGTAAATTATCGATAGTCCATATCTCGGAAACTATAAGAGATAATGCAATTTGGCAACCGGCAATGTAATTAGCATGCCGAATATTACTTACAATGTCAATTGGAACGAAATCGCCAATAGATAAGACCATTTTACAATTTGGGCCCAAGTTAGAAGCAGAGCCTAAGGTGTAAATTATCGATAGTCCATATCTCGGAAACTATAAGAGATAATGCAATTTGGCAACCGGCAATGTAATTAGCATGCCGAATATTACTTGGAATGTGAATTGGAACGAAATCGGCAATAGATAAGACCATTTTACAATTTGGGCCCAAGTTAGAAGCAGAGCCTAAGGTGTAAATTATCGATAGTCCATATCTCGGAAACTATAAGAGATAATGCAATTTGGCCACCGGCAATGTAATTAACATGCCGAATAATACTTGGAATGTGAATTGGAACGAAATCGCCATTAGATAAGACCATTTTACAATTTGGGCCCAAGTTAGAAGCAGAGTCTAAGGTGTAAATTATCGATAGTCCATATCTCGGAAACTATAAGAGATAATGCAATTTGGCAACCGGCAATTTAATTAACATGCCGAATATTACCTGGAATGTGAATTGGAACGAAATCGCCAATAGATAAGACCATTTTACAATTTGGGCCCAAGTTAGAAGCAGAGCCTAAGGTGTAAATTATCGATAGTCCATATCTCGGAAACTATAAGAGATAATGCAATTTGGCAACCGGCAATGTAATTAGCATGCCGAATATTACTTGGAATGTGAATTGGAACGAAATCGGCAACAGATAAGACAATTTTACAATTTGGGCCCAAGTTAGAAGCAGAGCCTAAGGTGTAAATTATCCATAGTCCATATCTCGGAAACTATAAAAGATAATGCAATTTGGCAACTGGCAATGTAATTAGCATGCCGAATATTACTTGGAATGTGAATTGGAACGAAATCGCCAATAGATAAGACCTTTTTACAATTTGGGCCCAAGTTAGAAGCAGAGCCTAAGGTGTAAATTATCGATAGTCCATATCTCGGAAACTATAAGAGATAATGCAATTTGGCAACCGGCAATGTAATTAGCATGCCGAATACTACTTGGAATGTGAATTGGAACGAAATCGCCAATAGATAAGACTATTTTACAGTTTGGGCCCAAGTTAGAAGCAGAGCCTAAGGTTAAAAATAATCGATAGTCCATATCTCGGAAACTATAAGAGATAATGCAATTTGGGAACCGGCAATGTAATTAGCATGCCGAATATTACTTGGAATGTGAATTGGAACGAAATCGCCAATAGATAAGACCATTTTACAATTTGGGCCCAAGTTAGAAGCAGAGCCTAAGGTGTAAATTATCGATAGTCCATATCTCGGAAACTATAAGAGATAATGCAACTTGGCCACCGGCAATGTAATTAGCATGCCGAATATTACTTGGAATGTGAATTGGAACGAAATCGCCAATAGGTAAGACCATTTTACAATTTGGGCCCAAGTTAGAAGCAGAGCCTAAGGTGTAAATTATCGATAGTCCATATCTCGGAAACCATAGGAGATAATTCAATTTGGCAACCGGCAATGTAATTAGCATGCCGAATATTACTTGGAATGTGAATTGGAACGAAATCGCCAATAGATAAGACCATTTTACAATTTGGGCCCAAGTTAGAAGCAGAGCCTAAGGTGTAAATTATCGATAGTCCATATCTCGGAAATTATAAGAGATAATGCAATTTGGCAACCGGCAATGTAATTAGCATGCCGAATACTACTTGGATTGTGAATTGGAACGAAATCGCCAATAGATAAGACCATTTTACAATTTGGGCCCAAGTTAGAAGCAGAGCCTAAGGTGTAAATTATCGATAGTCCATATCTCGGAAACTATAAGAGATAATTCAATTTGGCAACCGGCAATGTAATTAGCATGCCGAATATTACTTGGAATGTGAATTGGAACGAAATCGCCAATAGATACGACCATTTTACAATTTGGGCCCAAGTTAGAAGCAGAGCCTAAGGTGTAAATTATCGATAGTCCATATCTCGGAAACTATAAGAGATAATGCAATTTGGCAACCGGCAATGTAATTAGCATGCCGAATATTACTTGGAATGTGAATTGGAACGAAATCGCCAATAGATAAGACGATTTTACAATTTGGGCCCAAGTTAGAAGCAGAGCCTAAGGTGTAAATTATCGATAGTCCATATCTCGGAAACTATAAGAGATAATGCAATTTGGCAACCGGCAATGTAATTAGCATGCCGAATATTACTTGGAATGTGAATTGGAACGAAATCGCCAATAGATAAGACCATTTTACAATTTGGGCCCAAGTTAGAAGCAGAGCCTAAGGTGTAAATTATCGATAGTCCATATCTCGGAAACTATAAGAGATAATGCAATTTGGCAACCGGCAATGTAATTAGCATGCTGAATATTACTTGGAATGTGAATTGGAATGGAATCGCCAATAGATAAGACCATTTTACAATTTGGGCCCAAGTTAGAAGCAGAGCCTAAGGTGTAAATTATCGATAGTCCATATCTCGGAAACTATAAGAGATAATGCAATTTGGCAACCGGCAATGTAATTAGCATGCCGAATATTACTTGGAATGTGAATTGGAACGAAATCGGCAATAGATAAGACCATTTTACAATTTGGGCCCAAGTTAGAAGCAGAGCCTAAGGTGTAAATTATCCATAGTCCATATCTCGGAAACTATAAGAGATAATGCAATTTGGCAACCGGCAATGTAATTAGCATGCCGAATACTACTTGGAATGTGAATTGGAACGAAATCGCCAATAGATAAGACCATTTTACAATTTGGGCCCAAGTTAGAAGCAGAGCCTAAGGTGTAAATTATCGATAGTCCATATCTCGGAAACTATAAGAGATAATGCAATTTGGCAACCGGCAATGTAATTAGCATGCCGAATATTACTTACAATGTCAATTGGAACGAAATCGCCAATAGATAAGACCATTTTACAATTTGGGCCCAAGTTAGAAGCAGAGCCTAAGGTGTAAATTATCGATAGTCCATATCTCGGAAACTATAAGAGATAATGCAATTTGGCAACCGGCAATGTAATTAGCATGCCGAATATTACTTGGAATGTGAATTGGAACGAAATCGGCAATAGATAAGACCATTTTACAATTTGGGCCCAAGTTAGAAGCAGAGCCTAAGGTGTAAATTATCGATAGTCCATATCTCGGAAACTATAAGAGATAATGCAATTTGGCCACCGGCAATGTAATTAGTTTGCCGAATAATACTTGGAATGTGAATTGGAACGAAATCGCCATTAGATAAGACCATTTTACAATTTGGGCCCAAGTTAGAAGCAGAGTCTAAGGTGTAAATTATCGATAGTCCATATCTCGGAAACTATAAGAGATAATGCAATTTGGCAACCGGCAATTTAATTAACATGCCGAATATTACCTGGAATGTGAATTGGAACGAAATCGCCAATAGATAAGACCATTTTACAATTTGGGCCCAAGTTAGAAGCAGAGCCTAAGGTGTAAATTATCGATAGTCCATATCTCGGAAACTATAAGAGATAATGCAATTTGGCAACCGGCAATGTAATTAGCATGCCGAATATTACTTGGAATGTGAATTCGAACGAAATCGGCAACAGATAAGACAATTTTACAATTTGGGCCCAAGTTAGAAGCAGAGCCTAAGGTGTAAATTATCCATAGTCCATATCTCGGAAACTATAAAAGATAATGCAATTTAGCAACTGGCAATGTAATTAGCATGCCGAATATTACTTGGAATGTGAATTGGAACGAAATTGCCAATAGATAAGACCATTTTACAATTTGGGCCCAAGTTAGAAGCAGAGCCTAAGGTGTAAATTATCGATAGTCCATATCTCGGAAACTATAAGAGATAATGCAATTTGGCAACCGGCAATGTAATTAGCATGCCGAATACTACTTGGAATGTGAATTGGAACGAAATCGCCAATAGATAAGACTATTTTACAGTTTGGGCCCAAGTTAGAAGCAGAGCCTAAGGTTAAAAATAATCGATAGTCCATATCTCGGAAACTATAAGAGATAATGCAATTTGGGAACCGGCAATGTAATTAGCATGCCGAATATTACTTGGAATGTGAATTGGAACGAAATCGCCAATAGATAAGACCATTTTACAATTTGGGCCCAAGTTAGAAGCAGAGCCTAAGGTGTAAATTATCGATAGTCCATATCTCGGAAACTATAAGAGATAATGCAACTTGGCCACCGGCAATGTAATTAGCATGCCGAATATTACTTGGAATGTGAATTGGAACGAAATCGCCAATAGGTAAGACCATTTTACAATTTGGGCCCAAGTTAGAAGCAGAGCCTAAGGTGTAAATTATCGATAGTCCATATCTCGGAAACCATAGGAGATAATTCAATTTGGCAACCGGCAATGTAATTAGCATGCCGAATATTACTTGGAATGTGAATTGGAACGAAATCGCCAATAGATAAGACCATTTTACAATTTGGGCCCAAGTTAGAAGCAGAGCCTAAGGTGTAAATTATCGATAGTCCATACCTCGGAAACTATAAGAGATAATGCAATTTGGCAACCGGCAATGTAATTAGCATCCCGAATATTACTTGGAATGTGAATTGGAACGAAATCGCCAATAGATAAGACCATTTTACAATTTGGGCCCAAGTTAGAAGCAGAGCCTAAGGTGTAAATTATCGATAGTCCATATCTCTGAAACTATAAGAGATAATGCAATTTGGCAACCGGCAATGTAATCAGCATGCCGAGTATTACTTGGAATGTGAATTGGAACGAAATCGCCAATAGATAAGGCCATTTTACAATTTGGGCCCAAGTTAGAAGCAGAGCCTAAGGTGTAAATTATCGATAGTCCATATCTCGGAAACTATAAGAGATAATGCAATTTGGCAACCGGCAATGTAATTAGCATGCCGAATATTACTTGGAATGTGAATTGGAACGAAATCGCCAATAGATAAGGCCATTTTACAATTTGGGCCCAAGTTAGAAGCAGAGCCTAAGGTGTAAATTATCGATAGTCCATATCTCGGAAACTATAAGAGATAATGCAATTTGGCAACCGGCAATGTAATTAGCATGCCGAATATTACTTGGAATGTGAATTGGAACAAAATCGCCAATAGATAAGACCATTTTAAAATTTGGGCCCAAGTTAGAAGCAGAGCCTAAGGTGTAAATTATCGATAGTCCATATCTCGGAAACTAAAAGAGATAATGCAATTTGGCAACCGGCAATGTAATTAGCATGCCGAATATTACTTGGAATGTGAATTGGAACGAAATCGCCAATAGATAAGACCATTTTACAATTTGGGCCCAAGTTAGAAGCAGAGCCTAAGGTGTAAATTATCGATAGTCCATATCTCGGAAACTATAAGAGATAATGCAATTTCGCAACCGGCAATGTAATTAGCATGCCGAATATTACTTGGAATGTGAATTGGGACGAAATCGCCAATAGATAAGACCATTTTACAATTTGGGCCCAAGTTAGAAGCAGAGCCTAAGGTGTAAATTATCGATAGTCCATATCTCGGAAACTATAAGAGGTAATGCAATTTGGCAACCGGCAATGTAATTAGCATGGAGAATATTACTTGGAATGTGAATTGGAACGAAATCGCCAATAGATAAGACCATTTTACAATTTGGGCCCAAGTTAGAAGCAGAGCCTAAGGTGTAAATTATCGATAGTCCATATCTCGGAAACTATAAGAGATAATGCAATTTCGCAACCGGCAATGTAATTAGCATGCCGAATATTACTTGGTATGTGAATTGGAACGAAATCGCCAATAGAGAAGACCATTTTACAATTTGGGCCCAAGTTAGAAGCAGAGCCTAAGGTGTAAATTATCGATAGTCCATATCTCGGAAACTATAAGAGATAATGCAATTTGGCAACCGGCAATGTAATTAGCATGCCGAATTTTACTTGGAATGTGAATTGGAACGAAATCGCCAATAGATAAGACGATTTTACAATTTGGGCCCAAGTTAGAAGCAGAGCCTAAGGTGTAAATTATCGATAGTCCATATCTCGGAAACTATAAGAGATAATGCAATTTGGCAACCGGCAATGTAATTAGCATGCCGAATATTACTTGGAATGTGAATTGGAATGGAATCGCCAATAGATAAGACCATTTTACAATTTGGGCCCAAGTTAGAAGCAGAGCCTAAGGTGTAAATTATTGATAGTCCATATCTCGGAAACTATAAGAGATAATGCAATTTGGCAACCGGCAATGTAATTAGCATGCCGAATACTACTTGGAATGTGAATTGGAACGAAATCGCCAATAGATAAGACCATTTTACAATTTGGGCCCAAGTTAGAAGCAGAGCCTAAGGTGTAAATTATCGATAGTCCATATCTCGGAAACTATAAGAGATAATGCAATTTGGCAACCGGCAATGTAATTAGCATGCCGAATATTACTTACAATGTCAATTGGAACGAAATCGCCAATAGATAAGACCATTTTACAATTTGGGCCCAAGTTAGAAGCAGAGCCTAAGGTGTAAATTATCGATAGTCCATATCTCGGAAACTATAAGAGATAATGCAATTTGGCAACCGGCAATGTAATTAGCATGCCGAATATTACTTGGAATGTGAATTGGAACGAAATCGGCAATAGATAAGACCATTTTACAATTTGGGCCCAAGTTAGAAGCAGAGCCTAAGGTGTAAATTATCGATAGTCCATATCTCGGAAACTATAAGAGATAATGCAATTTGGCCACCGGCAATGTAATTAGTTTGCCGAATAATACTTGGAATGTGAATTGGAACGAAATCGCCATTAGATAAGACCATTTTACAATTTGGGCCCAAGTTAGAAGCAGAGTCTAAGGTGTAAATTATCGATAGTCCATATCTCGGAAACTATAAGAGATAATGCAATTTGGCAACCGGCAATTTAATTAACATGCCGAATATTACCTGGAATGTGAATTGGAACGAAATCGCCAATAGATAAGACCATTTTACAATTTGGGCCCAAGTTAGAAGCAGAGCCTAAGGTGTAAATTATCGATAGTCCATATCTCGGAAACTATAAGAGATAATGCAATTTGGCAACCGGCAATGTAATTAGCATGCCGAATATTACTTGGAATGTGAATTCGAACGAAATCGGCAACAGATAAGACAATTTTACAATTTGGGCCCAAGTTAGAAGCAGAGCCTAAGGTGTAAATTATCCATAGTCCATATCTCGGAAACTATAAAAGATAATGCAATTTAGCAACTGGCAATGTAATTAGCATGCCGAATATTACTTGGAATGTGAATTGGAACGAAATTGCCAATAGATAAGACCATTTTACAATTTGGGCCCAAGTTAGAAGCAGAGCCTAAGGTGTAAATTATCGATAGTCCATATCTCGGAAACTATAAGAGATAATGCAATTTGGCAACCGGCAATGTAATTAGCATGCCGAATACTACTTGGAATGTGAATTGGAACGAAATCGCCAATAGATAAGACTATTTTACAGTTTGGGCCCAAGTTAGAAGCAGAGCCTAAGGTTAAAAATAATCGATAGTCCATATCTCGGAAACTATAAGAGATAATGCAATTTGGGAACCGGCAATGTAATTAGCATGCCGAATATTACTTGGAATGTGAATTGGAACGAAATCGCCAATAGATAAGACCATTTTACAATTTGGGCCCAAGTTAGAAGCAGAGCCTAAGGTGTAAATTATCGATAGTCCATATCTCGGAAACTATAAGAGATAATGCAACTTGGCCACCGGCAATGTAATTAGCATGCCGAATATTACTTGGAATGTGAATTGGAACGAAATCGCCAATAGGTAAGACCATTTTACAATTTGGGCCCAAGTTAGAAGCAGAGCCTAAGGTGTAAATTATCGATAGTCCATATCTCGGAAACCATAGGAGATAATTCAATTTGGCAACCGGCAATGTAATTAGCATGCCGAATATTACTTGGAATGTGAATTGGAACGAAATCGCCAATAGATAAGACCATTTTACAATTTGGGCCCAAGTTAGAAGCAGAGCCTAAGGTGTAAATTATCGATAGTCCATACCTCGGAAACTATAAGAGATAATGCAATTTGGCAACCGGCAATGTAATTAGCATCCCGAATATTACTTGGAATGTGAATTGGAACGAAATCGCCAATAGATAAGACCATTTTACAATTTGGGCCCAAGTTAGAAGCAGAGCCTAAGGTGTAAATTATCGATAGTCCATATCTCTGAAACTATAAGAGATAATGCAATTTGGCAACCGGCAATGTAATCAGCATGCCGAGTATTACTTGGAATGTGAATTGGAACGAAATCGCCAATAGATAAGGCCATTTTACAATTTGGGCCCAAGTTAGAAGCAGAGCCTAAGGTGTAAATTATCGATAGTCCATATCTCGGAAACTATAAGAGATAATGCAATTTGGCAACCGGCAATGTAATTAGCATGCCGAATATTACTTGGAATGTGAATTGGAACGAAATCGCCAATAGATAAGGCCATTTTACAATTTGGGCCCAAGTTAGAAGCAGAGCCTAAGGTGTAAATTATCGATAGTCCATATCTCGGAAACTATAAGAGATAATGCAATTTGGCAACCGGCAATGTAATTAGCATGCCGAATATTACTTGGAATGTGAATTGGAACAAAATCGCCAATAGATAAGACCATTTTAAAATTTGGGCCCAAGTTAGAAGCAGAGCCTAAGGTGTAAATTATCGATAGTCCATATCTCGGAAACTAAAAGAGATAATGCAATTTGGCAACCGGCAATGTAATTAGCATGCCGAATATTACTTGGAATGTGAATTGGAACGAAATCGCCAATAGATAAGACCATTTTACAATTTGGGCCCAAGTTAGAAGCAGAGCCTAAGGTGTAAATTATCGATAGTCCATATCTCGGAAACTATAAGAGATAATGCAATTTCGCAACCGGCAATGTAATTAGCATGCCGAATATTACTTGGAATGTGAATTGGGACGAAATCGCCAATAGATAAGACCATTTTACAATTTGGGCCCAAGTTAGAAGCAGAGCCTAAGGTGTAAATTATCGATAGTCCATATCTCGGAAACTATAAGAGGTAATGCAATTTGGCAACCGGCAATGTAATTAGCATGGAGAATATTACTTGGAATGTGAATTGGAACGAAATCGCCAATAGATAAGACCATTTTACAATTTGGGCCCAAGTTAGAAGCAGAGCCTAAGGTGTAAATTATCGATAGTCCATATCTCGGAAACTATAAGAGATAATGCAATTTCGCAACCGGCAATGTAATTAGCATGCCGAATATTACTTGGTATGTGAATTGGAACGAAATCGCCAATAGAGAAGACCATTTTACAATTTGGGCCCAAGTTAGAAGCAGAGCCTAAGGTGTAAATTATCGATAGTCCATATCTCGGAAACTATAAGAGATAATGCAATTTGGCAACCGGCAATGTAATTAGCATGCCGAATTTTACTTGGAATGTGAATTGGAACGAAATCGCCAATAGATAAGACGATTTTACAATTTGGGCCCAAGTTAGAAGCAGAGCCTAAGGTGTAAATTATCGATAGTCCATATCTCGGAAACTATAAGAGATAATGCAATTTGGCAACCGGCAATGTAATTAGCATGCCGAATATTACTTGGAATGTGAATTGGAATGGAATCGCCAATAGATAAGACCATTTTACAATTTGGGCCCAAGTTAGAAGCAGAGCCTAAGGTGTAAATTATTGATAGTCCATATCTCGGAAACTATAAGAGATAATGCAATTTGGCAACCGGCAATGTAATTAGCATGCAGAATATTACTTGGAATGTGAATTGGAACGAAATCGGCAATAGATAAGACGATTTTACAATTTGGGCCCAAGTTAGAAGCAGAGCCTAAGGTGTAAATTATCGATAGTCCATATCTCGGAAACTATAAGAGATAATGCAATTTGGCAACCGGCAATGTAATTAGCATGCCGAATATTACTTGGAATGTGAATTGGAATGGAATCGCCAATAGATAAGACCATTTTACAATTTGGGCCCAAGTTAGAAGCAGAGCCTAAGGTGTAAATTATTGATAGTCCATATCTCGGAAACTATAAGAGATAATGCAATTTGGCAACCGGCAATGTAATTAGCATGCAGAATATTACTTGGAATGTGAATTGGAACGAAATCGGCAATCGATAAGACCATTTTACAATTTGGGCCCAAGTTAGAAGCAGAGCCTAAGGTGTAAATTATCCATAGTCCATATCTCGGAAACTATAAGAGATAATGCAATTTGGCAACCGGCAATGTAATTAGCATGCCGAATACTACTTGGAATGTGAATTGGAACGAAATCGCCAATAGATAAGACCATTTTACAGTTTGGGCCCAAGTTAGAAGCAGAGCCTAAGGTTAAAAATAATCGATAGTCCATATCTCGGAAACTATAAGAGATAATGCAATTTCGGAACCGGCAATGTAATTAGCATGCCGAATATTACTTGGAATGTGAATTGGAACGAAATCGCCAATAGATAAGACCATTTTACAATTTGGGCCCAAGTTAGAAGCAGAGCCTAAGGTGTAAATTATCGATAGTCCATATCTCGGAAACTATAAGAGATCATGCAATTTGGCAACCGGCAATGTAATTAGCATGCCGAATATTACTTACAATGTCAATTGGAACGAAATCGCCAATAGATAAGACCATTTTAGAATTTGGGCCCAAGTTAGAAGCAGAGCCTAAGGTGTAAATTATCGATAGTCCATATCTCGGAAACTATAAGAGATAATGCAATTTGGCCACCGGCAATGTAATTAGCATGCCGAATAATACTTGGAATGTGAATTGGAACGAAATCGCCATTAGATAAGACCATTTTACAATTTGGGCCCAAGTTAGAAGCAGAGTCTAAGGTGTAAATTATCGATAGTCCATATCACGGAAACTATAAGAGATAATGCAATTTGGCAACCGGCAATGTAATTAGCATGCCGAATATTACTTGGAATGTGAATTGGAACGAAATCGGCAACAGATAAGACAATTTTACAATTTGGGCCCAAGTTAGAAGCAGAGCCTAAGGTGTAAATTATCCATAGTCCATATCTCGGAAACTATAAAAGATAATGCAATTTGGCAACTGGCAATGTAATTAGCATGCCGAATATTACTTGGAATGTGAATTGGAACGAAATCGCCAATAGATAAGACCTTTTTACAATTTGGGCCCAAGTTAGAAGCAGAGCCTAAGGTGTAAATTATCGATAGTCCATATCTCGGAAACTATAAGAGATAATGCAATTTGGCAACCGGCAATGTAATTAGCATGCCGAATACTACTTGGAATGTGAATTGGAACGAAATCGCCAATAGATAAGACTATTTTACAGTTTGGGCCCAAGTTAGAAGCAGAGCCTAAGGTTAAAAATAATCGATAGTCCATATCTCGGAAACTATAAGAGATAATACAATTTGGGAACCGGCAATGTAATTAGCATGCCGAATATTACTTGGAATGTGAATTGGAACGAAATCGCCAATAGATAAGACCATTTTACAATTTGGGCCCAAGTTAGAAACAGAGCCTAAGGTGTAAATTATCGATAGTCCATATCTCGGAAACTATAAGAGATAATGCAACTTGGCCACCGGCAATGTAATTAGCATGCCGAATATTACTTGGAATGTGAATTGGAACGAAATCGCCAATAGGTAAGACCATTTTACAATTTGGGCCCAAGTTAGAAGCAGAGCCTAAGGTGTAAATTATCGATAGTCCATATCTCGGAAACCATAGGAGATAATTCAATTTGGCAACCGGCAATGTAATTAGCATGCCGAATATTACTTGGAATGTGAATTGGAACGAAATCGCCAATAGATAAGACCATTTTACAATTTGGGCCCAAGTTAGAAGCAGAGCCTAAAGTGTAAATTATCGATAGTCCATATCTCGGAAATTATAAGAGATAATGCAATTTGGCAACCGGCAATGTAATTAGCATGCCGAATACTACTTGGAATGTGAATTGGAACGAAATCGCCAATAGATAAGACCATTTTACAATTTGGGCCCAAGTTAGAAGCAGAGCCTAAGGTGTAAATTATCGATAGTCCATATCTCGGAAACTATAAGAGATAATTCAATTTGGCAACCGGCAATGTAATTAGCATGCCGAATATTACTTGGAATGTGAATTGGAACGAAATCGCCAATAGATACGACCATTTTACAATTTGGGCCCAAGTTAGAAGCAGAGCCTAAGGTGTAAATTATCGATAGTCCATATCTCGGAAACTATAAGAGATAATGCAATTTGGCAACCGGCAATGTAATTAGCATGCCGAATATTACTTGGAATGTGAATTGGAACGAAATCGCCAATAGATAAGACGATTTTACAATTTGGGCCCAAGTTAGAAGCAGAGCCTAAGGTGTAAATTATCGATAGTCCATATCTCGGAAACTATAAGAGATAATGCAATTTGGCAACCGGCAATGTAATTAGCATGCCGAATATTACTTGGAATGTGAATTGGAACGAAATCGCCAATAGATAAGACGATTTTACAATTTGGGCCCAAGTTAGAAGCAGAGCCTAAGGTGTAAATTATCGATAGTCCATATCTCGGAAACTATAAGAGATAATGCAATTTGGCAACCGGCAATGTAATTAGCATGCCGAATATTACTTGGAATGTGAATTGGATCGAAATCGCCAATAGATAAGACCATTTTACAATTTGGGCCCAAGTTAGAAGCAGAGCCTAAGGTGTAAATTATCGATAGTCCATATCTCGGAAACTATAAGAGATAATGCAATTTGGCAACCGGCAATGTAATTAGCATGCCGAATATTACTTGGAATGTGAATTGGAATGGAATCGCCAATAGATAAGACCATTTTACAATTTGGGCCCAAGTTAGAAGCAGAGCCTAAGGTGTAAATTATCGATAGTCCATATCTCGGAAACTATAAGAGATAATGCAATTTGGCAACCGGCAATGTAATTAGCATGCCGAATATTACTTGGAATGTGAATTGGAACGAAATCGGCAATAGATAAGACCATTTTACAATTTGGGCCCAAGTTAAAAGCAGAGCCTAAGGTGTAAATTATCCATAGTCCATATCTCGGAAACTATAGGAGATAATGCAATTTGGCAACCGGCAATGTAATTAGCATGCCGAATACTACTTGGAATGTGAATTGGAACGAAATCGCCAATAGATAAGACCATTTTACAGTTTGGGCCCAAGTTAGAAGCAGAGCCTAAGGTGTAAATTATCGATAGTCCATATCTCGGAAACTATAAGAGATAATGCAATTTGGCAACCGGCAATGTAATTAGCATGCCGAATATTACTTACAATGTCAATTGGAACGAAATCGCCAATAGATAAGACCATTTTACAATTTGGGCCCAAGTTAGAAGCAGAGCCTAAGGTGTAAATTATCGATAGTCCATATCTCGGAAACTATAAGAGATAATGCAATTTGGCAACCGGCAATGTAATTAGCATGCCGAATATTACTTGGAATGTGAATTGGAACGAAATCGGCAATAGATAAGACCATTTTACAATTTGGGCCCAAGTTAGAAGCAGAGCCTAAGGTGTAAATTATCGATAGTCCATATCTCGGAAACTATAAGAGATAATGCAATTTGGCCACCGGCAATGTAATTAACATGCCGAATAATACTTGGAATGTGAATTGGAACGAAATCGCCATTAGATAAGACCATTTTACAATTTGGGCCCAAGTTAGAAGCAGAGTCTAAGGTGTAAATTATCGATAGTCCATATCTCGGAAACTATAAGAGATAATGCAATTTGGCAACCGGCAATTTAATTAACATGCCGAATATTACCTGGAATGTGAATTGGAACGAAATCGCCAATAGATAAGACCATTTTACAATTTGGGCCCAAGTTAGAAGCAGAGCCTAAGGTGTAAATTATCGATAGTCCATATCTCGGAAACTATAAGAGATAATGCAATTTGGCAACCGGCAATGTAATTAGCATGCCGAATATTACTTGGAATGTGAATTGGAACGAAATCGGCAACAGATAAGACAATTTTACAATTTGGGCCCAAGTTAGAAGCAGAGCCTAAGGTGTAAATTATCCATAGTCCATATCTCGGAAACTATAAAAGATAATGCAATTTGGCAACTGGCAATGTAATTAGCATGCCGAATATTACTTGGAATGTGAATTGGAACGAAATCGCAAATAGATAAGACCTTTTTACAATTTGGGCCCAAGTTAGAAGCAGAGCCTAAGGTGTAAATTATCGATAGTCCATATCTCGGAAACTATAAGAGATAATGCAATTTGGCAACCGGCAATGTAATTAGCATGCCGAATACTACTTGGAATGTGAATTGGAACGAAATCGCCAATAGATAAGACCATTTTACAATTTGGGCCCAAGTTAGAAGCAGAGCCTAAGGTGTAAATTATCGATAGTCCATATCTCGGAAACTATAAGAGATAATGCAATTTGGCAACCGGCAATGTAATTAGCATGCCGAATATTACTTACAATGTCAATTGGAACGAAATCGCCAATAGATAAGACCATTTTACAATTTGGGCCCAAGTTAGAAGCAGAGCCTAAGGTGTAAATTATCGATAGTCCATATCTCGGAAACTATAAGAGATAATGCAATTTGGCAACCGGCAATGTAATTAGCATGCCGAATATTACTTGGAATGTGAATTGGAACGAAATCGGCAATAGATAAGACCATTTTACAATTTGGGCCCAAGTTAGAAGCAGAGCCTAAGGTGTAAATTATCGATAGTCCATATCTCGGAAACTATAAGAGATAATGCAATTTGGCCACCGGCAATGTAATTAACATGCCGAATAATACTTGGAATGTGAATTGGAACGAAATCGCCATTAGATAAGACCATTTTACAATTTGGGCCCAAGTTAGAAGCAGAGTCTAAGGTGTAAATTATCGATAGTCCATATCTCGGAAACTATAAGAGATAATGCAATTTGGCAACCGGCAATTTAATTAACATGCCGAATATTACCTGGAATGTGAATTGGAACGAAATCGCCAATAGATAAGACCATTTTACAATTTGGGCCCAAGTTAGAAGCAGAGCCTAAGGTGTAAATTATCGATAGTCCATATCTCGGAAACTATAAGAGATAATGCAATTTGGCAACCGGCAATGTAATTAGCATGCCGAATATTACTTGGAATGTGAATTGGAACGAAATCGGCAACAGATAAGACAATTTTACAATTTGGGCCCAAGTTAGAAGCAGAGCCTAAGGTGTAAATTATCCATAGTCCATATCTCGGAAACTATAAAAGATAATGCAATTTGGCAACTGGCAATGTAATTAGCATGCCGAATATTACTTGGAATGTGAATTGGAACGAAATCGCCAATAGATAAGACCTTTTTACAATTTGGGCCCAAGTTAGAAGCAGAGCCTAAGGTGTAAATTATCGATAGTCCATATCTCGGAAACTATAAGAGATAATGCAATTTGGCAACCGGCAATGTAATTAGCATGCCGAATACTACTTGGAATGTGAATTGGAACGAAATCGCCAATAGATAAGACTATTTTACAGTTTGGGCCCAAGTTAGAAGCAGAGCCTAAGGTTAAAAATAATCGATAGTCCATATCTCGGAAACTATAAGAGATAATGCAATTTGGGAACCGGCAATGTAATTAGCATGCCGAATATTACTTGGAATGTGAATTGGAACGAAATCGCCAATAGATAAGACCATTTTACAATTTGGGCCCAAGTTAGAAGCAGAGCCTAAGGTGTAAATTATCGATAGTCCATATCTCGGAAACTATAAGAGATAATGCAACTTGGCCACCGGCAATGTAATTAGCATGCCGAATATTACTTGGAATGTGAATTGGAACGAAATCGCCAATAGGTAAGACCATTTTACAATTTGGGCCCAAGTTAGAAGCAGAGCCTAAGGTGTAAATTATCGATAGTCCATATCTCGGAAACCATAGGAGATAATTCAATTTGGCAACCGGCAATGTAATTAGCATGCCGAATATTACTTGGAATGTGAATTGGAACGAAATCGCCAATAGATAAGACCATTTTACAATTTGGGCCCAAGTTAGAAGCAGAGCCTAAGGTGTAAATTATCGATAGTCCATATCTCGGAAATTATAAGAGATAATGCAATTTGGCAACCGGCAATGTAATTAGCATGCCGAATACTACTTGGATTGTGAATTGGAACGAAATCGCCAATAGATAAGACCATTTTACAATTTGGGCCCAAGTTAGAAGCAGAGCCTAAGGTGTAAATTATCGATAGTCCATATCTCGGAAACTATAAGAGATAATTCAATTTGGCAACCGGCAATGTAATTAGCATGCCGAATATTACTTGGAATGTGAATTGGAACGAAATCGCCAATAGATACGACCATTTTACAATTTGGGCCCAAGTTAGAAGCAGAGCCTAAGGTGTAAATTATCGATAGTCCATATCTCGGAAACTATAAGAGATAATGCAATTTGGCAACCGGCAATGTAATTAGCATGCCGAATATTACTTGGAATGTGAATTGGAACGAAATCGCCAATAGATAAGACGATTTTACAATTTGGGCCCAAGTTAGAAGCAGAGCCTAAGGTGTAAATTATCGATAGTCCATATCTCGGAAACTATAAGAGATAATGCAATTTGGCAACCGGCAATGTAATTAGCATGCCGAATATTACTTGGAATGTGAATTGGAACGAAATCGCCAATAGATAAGACCATTTTACAATTTGGGCCCAAGTTAGAAGCAGAGCCTAAGGTGTAAATTATCGATAGTCCATATCTCGGAAACTATAAGAGATAATGCAATTTGGCAACCGGCAATGTAATTAGCATGCTGAATATTACTTGGAATGTGAATTGGAATGGAATCGCCAATAGATAAGACCATTTTACAATTTGGGCCCAAGTTAGAAGCAGAGCCTAAGGTGTAAATTATCGATAGTCCATATCTCGGAAACTATAAGAGATAATGCAATTTGGCAACCGGCAATGTAATTAGCATGCCGAATATTACTTGGAATGTGAATTGGAACGAAATCGGCAATAGATAAGACCATTTTACAATTTGGGCCCAAGTTAGAAGCAGAGCCTAAGGTGTAAATTATCCATAGTCCATATCTCGGAAACTATAAGAGATAATGCAATTTGGCAACCGGCAATGTAATTAGCATGCCGAATACTACTTGGAATGTGAATTGGAACGAAATCGCCAATAGATAAGACCATTTTACAATTTGGGCCCAAGTTAGAAGCAGAGCCTAAGGTGTAAATTATCGATAGTCCATATCTCGGAAACTATAAGAGATAATGCAATTTGGCAACCGGCAATGTAATTAGCATGCCGAATATTACTTACAATGTCAATTGGAACGAAATCGCCAATAGATAAGACCATTTTACAATTTGGGCCCAAGTTAGAAGCAGAGCCTAAGGTGTAAATTATCGATAGTCCATATCTCGGAAACTATAAGAGATAATGCAATTTGGCAACCGGCAATGTAATTAGCATGCCGAATATTACTTGGAATGTGAATTGGAACGAAATCGGCAATAGATAAGACCATTTTACAATTTGGGCCCAAGTTAGAAGCAGAGCCTAAGGTGTAAATTATCGATAGTCCATATCTCGGAAACTATAAGAGATAATGCAATTTGGCCACCGGCAATGTAATTAGTTTGCCGAATAATACTTGGAATGTGAATTGGAACGAAATCGCCATTAGATAAGACCATTTTACAATTTGGGCCCAAGTTAGAAGCAGAGTCTAAGGTGTAAATTATCGATAGTCCATATCTCGGAAACTATAAGAGATAATGCAATTTGGCAACCGGCAATTTAATTAACATGCCGAATATTACCTGGAATGTGAATTGGAACGAAATCGCCAATAGATAAGACCATTTTACAATTTGGGCCCAAGTTAGAAGCAGAGCCTAAGGTGTAAATTATCGATAGTCCATATCTCGGAAACTATAAGAGATAATGCAATTTGGCAACCGGCAATGTAATTAGCATGCCGAATATTACTTGGAATGTGAATTCGAACGAAATCGGCAACAGATAAGACAATTTTACAATTTGGGCCCAAGTTAGAAGCAGAGCCTAAGGTGTAAATTATCCATAGTCCATATCTCGGAAACTATAAAAGATAATGCAATTTAGCAACTGGCAATGTAATTAGCATGCCGAATATTACTTGGAATGTGAATTGGAACGAAATTGCCAATAGATAAGACCATTTTACAATTTGGGCCCAAGTTAGAAGCAGAGCCTAAGGTGTAAATTATCGATAGTCCATATCTCGGAAACTATAAGAGATAATGCAATTTGGCAACCGGCAATGTAATTAGCATGCCGAATACTACTTGGAATGTGAATTGGAACGAAATCGCCAATAGATAAGACTATTTTACAGTTTGGGCCCAAGTTAGAAGCAGAGCCTAAGGTTAAAAATAATCGATAGTCCATATCTCGGAAACTATAAGAGATAATGCAATTTGGGAACCGGCAATGTAATTAGCATGCCGAATATTACTTGGAATGTGAATTGGAACGAAATCGCCAATAGATAAGACCATTTTACAATTTGGGCCCAAGTTAGAAGCAGAGCCTAAGGTGTAAATTATCGATAGTCCATATCTCGGAAACTATAAGAGATAATGCAACTTGGCCACCGGCAATGTAATTAGCATGCCGAATATTACTTGGAATGTGAATTGGAACGAAATCGCCAATAGGTAAGACCATTTTACAATTTGGGCCCAAGTTAGAAGCAGAGCCTAAGGTGTAAATTATCGATAGTCCATATCTCGGAAACCATAGGAGATAATTCAATTTGGCAACCGGCAATGTAATTAGCATGCCGAATATTACTTGGAATGTGAATTGGAACGAAATCGCCAATAGATAAGACCATTTTACAATTTGGGCCCAAGTTAGAAGCAGAGCCTAAGGTGTAAATTATCGATAGTCCATATCTCGGAAACTATAAGAGATAATGCAATTTGGCAACCGGCAATGTAATTAGCATCCCGAATATTACTTGGAATGTGAATTGGAACGAAATCGCCAATAGATAAGACCATTTTACAATTTGGGCCCAAGTTAGAAGCAGAGCCTAAGGTGTAAATTATCGATAGTCCATATCTCTGAAACTATAAGAGATAATGCAATTTGGCAACCGGCAATGTAATCAGCATGCCGAGTATTACTTGGAATGTGAATTGGAACGAAATCGCCAATAGATAAGGCCATTTTACAATTTGGGCCCAAGTTAGAAGCAGAGCCTAAGGTGTAAATTATCGATAGTCCATATCTCGGAAACTATAAGAGATAATGCAATTTGGCAACCGGCAATGTAATTAGCATGCCGAATATTACTTGGAATGTGAATTGGAACGAAATCGCCAATAGATAAGGCCATTTTACAATTTGGGCCCAAGTTAGAAGCAGAGCCTAAGGTGTAAATTATCGATAGTCCATATCTCGGAAACTATAAGAGATAATGCAATTTGGCAACCGGCAATGTAATTAGCATGCCGAATATTACTTGGAATGTGAATTGGAACAAAATCGCCAATAGATAAGACCATTTTAAAATTTGGGCCCAAGTTAGAAGCAGAGCCTAAGGTGTAAATTATCGATAGTCCATATCTCGGAAACTAAAAGAGATAATGCAATTTGGCAACCGGCAATGTAATTAGCATGCCGAATATTACTTGGAATGTGAATTGGAACGAAATCGCCAATAGATAAGACCATTTTACAATTTGGGCCCAAGTTAGAAGCAGAGCCTAAGGTGTAAATTATCGATAGTCCATATCTCGGAAACTATAAGAGATAATGCAATTTCGCAACCGGCAATGTAATTAGCATGCCGAATATTACTTGGAATGTGAATTGGGACGAAATCGCCAATAGATAAGACCATTTTACAATTTGGGCCCAAGTTAGAAGCAGAGCCTAAGGTGTAAATTATCGATAGTCCATATCTCGGAAACTATAAGAGGTAATGCAATTTGGCAACCGGCAATGTAATTAGCATGGAGAATATTACTTGGAATGTGAATTGGAACGAAATCGCCAATAGATAAGACCATTTTACAATTTGGGCCCAAGTTAGAAGCAGAGCCTAAGGTGTAAATTATCGATAGTCCATATCTCGGAAACTATAAGAGATAATGCAATTTCGCAACCGGCAATGTAATTAGCATGCCGAATATTACTTGGTATGTGAATTGGAACGAAATCGCCAATAGAGAAGACCATTTTACAATTTGGGCCCAAGTTAGAAGCAGAGCCTAAGGTGTAAATTATCGATAGTCCATATCTCGGAAACTATAAGAGATAATGCAATTTGGCAACCGGCAATGTAATTAGCATGCCGAATTTTACTTGGAATGTGAATTGGAACGAAATCGCCAATAGATAAAACGATTTTACAATTTGGGCCCAAGTTAGAAGCAGAGCCTAAGGTGTAAATTATCGATAGTCCATATCTCGGAAACTATAAGAGATAATGCAATTTGGCAACCGGAAATTTAATTAACATGCCGAATATTACTTGGAATGTGAATTGGAACGAAATCGCCAATAGATAAGACCATTTTACAATTTGGGCCCAAGTTAGAAGCAGAGCCTAAGGTGTAAATTATCGAAAGTCCATATCTCGGAAACTATAAGAGATAATGCAATTTGGCAACCGGCAATGTAATTAGCATGCCGAATATTACTTGGAATGTGAATTGGAACGAAATCGCCAATAGATAAGACCATTTTACAATTTGGGCCCAAGTTAGAAGCAGAGCCTAAGGTGTAAATTATCGATAGTCCATATCTCGGAAACTATAAGAGATAATGCAATTTGGCAACCGGCAATGTTATTAGCATGCCGAATATTACTTGGAATGTGAATTGGAACGAAATCGCCAATGGATAAGACCATTTTACAGTTTGAGCCCAAGTTAGACGCAGAGCCTAAGGTTAAAAGTAATCGATAGTCCATATCTCGGAAACTATAAGAGATAATGCAATTTGGCAACCGGCAATGTAATTAGCATGCCGAATATTACTTGGAATGTGAATTGGAATGAAATCGCCAATAGATAAGACCATTTTACAATTTGGGCCCAAGTTAGAAGCAGAGCCTAAGGTGTAAATTATCGATAGTCCATACCTCGGAAACTATAAGAGATAATGCAATTTCGCAACCGGCAATGTAATTAGCATGCCGAATATTACTTGGAATGTGAATTGGGACGAAATCGCCAATAGATAAGACCATTTTACAATTTGGGCCCAAGTTAGAAGCAGAGCCTAAGGTGTAAATTATCGATAGTCCATATCTCGGAAACTATAAGAGATAATGCAATTTGGCAACCGGCAATGTAATTAGCATGACGAATATTACTTGGAATGTGAATTGGAACGAAATCGCCAATAGATAAGACCATTTTACAGTTTGAGCCCAAGTTAGACGCAGAGCCTAAGGTTAAAAATAATCGATAGTCCATATCTCGGAAACTATAAGAGATAATGCAATTTGGCAACCGGCAATGTAATTAGCATGCCGAATATTACTTGGAATGTGAAATGGAATGAAATCGCCAATAGATAAGACCATTTTACAATTTGGGCCCAAGTTAGAAGCAGAGCCTAAGGTGTAAATTATCGATAGTCCATATCTCGGAAACTATAAGAGATAATGCAATTTGGCAACCGGCAATGTAATTAGCATGCCGAATATTACTTGGAATGTGAATTGGGATGAAATCGCCAATAGATAAGACCATTTTACAATTTGGGCCCAAGTTAGAAGCAGAGCCTAAGGTGTAAATTATCGATAGTCCATATCTCGGAAACTATAAGAGATAATGCAATTTGGCAACCGGCAATGTAATTAGCATGCCGAATATTACTTGAAATGTGAATTGGAACGAAATCGCCAATAGATAAGAACATTTTACAATTTGGGCCCAAGTTAGAAGCAGAGCCTAAGGTGTAAATTATCGATAGTCCATATCTCGGAAACTATAAGAGATAATGCAATTTGGCAACCGGCAATGTAATTAGCATGCCGAATATTACTTGGAATGTGAATTGGAACGAAATCGCCAATAGATAAGACCATTTTACAATTTGGGCCCAAGTTAGAAGCAGAGCCAAAGATGTAAATAATCGATAGTCCATATCTCGGAAACTATAAGAGATAATGCAATTTGGCAACCGGCAATGTAATTAGCATGCCGAATATTACTTGGAATGTGAATTGGAACGAAATCGCCAATAGATAAGACCATTTTACAATTTGGGCCCAAGTTAGAAGCAGAGCCTAAGGTGTAAATTATCGATAGTCCATATCTCGGAAACTATAAGAGATAATGCAATTTGGCAACCGGCAATGTAATTAGCATGCCGAATATTACTTGGAATGTGAATTGGAACGAAATCGCCAATAGGTAAGACCATTTTACAATTTGGGCCCAAGTTAGAAGCAGAGCCTAAGGTGTAAATTATCGATAGTCCATATCTCGGAAACTATAAGAGATAATTCAATTTGGCAACCGGCAATGTAATTAGCATGCCGGATATTACTTGGACTGTGAATTGGAAAGAAATCGCCAATAGATAAGACCATTTTACAATTTGGGCCCAAGTTAGAAGCAGAGCCTAAGGTGTAAATTATCGATAGTCCATATCTCGGAAACTATAAGAGATAATGCAATTTGGCAACCGGCAATGTAATTAGCATGCCGAATATTACTTGGAATGTGAATTGGAACGAAATCGCCAATAGATAAGGCGATTTTACAATTTGGGCCCAAGTTAGAAGCAGAGCCTAAGGTGTAAATTATCGATAGTCCATATCTCGGAAACTACAAGAGATAATGCAATTTGGCAACCGGCAATGTAATTAGCATGCCGAATATTACTTGGAATGTGAATTGGAACGAAATCGCCAATAGATAAGACCATTTTACAATTTGGGCCCAAGTTAGAAGCAGAGCCTAAGGTGTAAATTATCGATAGTCCATATCTCGGAAACTATAAGGGATAATGCAATTTTCCAACCGGCAATGTAATTAGCATGCCGAATATTACTTGGAATGTGAATTGGAATGAAATCGCCAATAGATAAGGCCATTTTACAATTTGGGCCCAAGTTAGAAGCAGAGCCTAAGGTGTAAATTATCGATAGTCCATATCTCGGAAACTATAAGAGATAATGCAATTTGGCAACCGGCAATGTAATTAGCATGCCGAATATTACTTGGAATGTGAATTGGAACGAAATCGCCAATAGATAAGACCATTTTACAATTTGGGCCCAAGTTAGAAGCAGAGCCTAAGGTGTAAATTATCGATAGTCCATATCTCGCAAACTATAAGAGATAATGCAATTTGGCAACCGGCAATGTAATTAGCATGCTGAATATTACTTGGAATGTGAATTGGAATGGAATCGCCAATAGATAAGACCATTTTACAATTTGGGCCCAAGTTAGAAGCAGAGCCTAAGGTGTAAATTATCGATAGTCCATATCTCGGAAACTATAAGAGATAATGCAATTTGGCAACCGGCAATCTAATTAGCATGCCGAATATTACTTGGAATGTGAATTGGAACGAAATCGGCAATAGATAAGACCATTTTATAATTTGGGCCCAAGTTAGAAGCAGAGCCTAAGGTGTAAATTATCCATAGTCCATATCTCGGAAACTATAAGAGATAATGCAATTTGGCAACCGGCAATGTAATTAGCATGCCGAATACTACTTGGAATGTGAATTGGAACGAAATCGCCAATAGATAAGACCATTTTACAGTTTGGGCCCAAGTTAGAAGCAGAGCCTAAGGTTAAAAATAATCGATAGTCCATATCTCGGAAACTATAAGAGATAATGCAATTTCGGAACCGGCAATGTAATTAGCATGCCGAATATTACTTGGAATGTGAATTGGAACGAAATCGCCAATAGATAAGACCATTTTACAATTTGGGCCCAAGTTAGAAGCAGAGCCTAAGGTGTAAATTATCGATAGTCCATATCTCGGAAACTATAAGAGATAATGCAATTTGGCAACCGGCAATGTAATTAGCATGCCGAATATTACTTACAATGTCAATTGGAACGAAATCGCCAATAGATAAGACCATTTTACAATTTGGGCCCAAGTTAGAAGCAGAGCCTAAGGTGTAAATTATCGATAGTCCATATCTCGGAAACTATAAGAGATAATGCAATTTGGCAACCGGCAATGTAATTAGCATGCCGAATATTACTTGGAATGTGAATTGGAACGAAATCGGCAATAGATAAGACCATTTTACAATTTGGGCCCAAGTTAGAAGCAGAGCCTAAGGTGTAAATTATCGATAGTCCATATCTCGGAAACTATAAGAGATAATGCAATTTGGCCACCGGCAATGTAATTAGCATGCCGAATAATACTTGGAATGTGAATTGGAACGAAATCGCCATTAGATAAGACCATTTTACAATTTGGGCCCAAGTTAGAAGCAGAGTCTAAGGTGTAAATTATCGATAGTCCATATCTCGGAAACTATAAGAGATAATGCAATTTGGCAACCAGCAATTTAATTAACATGCCGAATATTACCTGGAATGTGAATTGGAACGAAATCGCCAATAGATAAGACCATTTTACAGTTTGGGCCCAAGTTAGAAGCAGAGCCTAAGGTGTAAATTATCGATAGTCCATATCTCGGAAACTATAAGAGATAATGCAATTTGGCAACCGGCAATGTAATTAGCATGCCGAATATTACTTGGAATGTGAATTGGAACGAAATCGGCAACAGATAAGACAATTTTACAATTTGGGCCTAAGTTAGAAGCAGAGCCTAAGGTGTAAATTATCCATAGTCCATATCTCGGAAACTATAAAAGATAATGCAATTTAGCAACTGGCAATGTAATTAGCATGCCGAATATTACTTGGAATGTGAATTGGAACGAAATTGCCAATAGATAAGACCATTTTACAATTTGGGCCCAAGTTAGAAGCAGAGCCTAAGGTGTAAATTATCGATAGTCCATATCTCGGAAACTATAAGAGATAATGCAATTTGGCAACCGGCAATGTAATTAGCATGCCGAATACTACTTGGAATGTGAATTGGAACGAAATCGCCAATAGATAAGACTATTTTACAGTTTGGGCCCAAGTTAGAAGCAGAGCCTAAGGTTAAAAATAATCGATAGTCCATATCTCGGAAACTATAAGAGATAATGCAATTTGGGAACCGGCAATGTAATTAGCATGCCGAATATTACTTGGAAGGTGAATTGGAACGAAATCGCCAATAGATAAGACCATTTTACAATTTGGGCCCAAGTTAGAAGCAGAGCCTAAGGTGTAAATTATCGATAGTCCATATCTCGGAAACTATAAGAGATAATGCAACTTGGCCACCGGCAATGTAATTAGCATGCCGAATATTACTTGGAATGTGAATTGGAACGAAATCGCCAATAGGTAAGACCATTTTACAATTTGGGCCCAAGTTAGAAGCAGAGCCTAAGGTGTAAATTATCGATAGTCCATATCTCGGAAACCATAGGAGATAATTCAATTTGGCAACCGGCAATGTAATTAGCATGCCGAATATTACTTGGAATGTGAATTGGAACGAAATCGCCAATAGATAAGACCATTTTACAATTTGGGCCCAAGTTAGAAGCAGAGCCTAAGGTGTAAATTATCGATAGTCCATATCTCGGAAACTATAAGAGATAATGCAATTTGGCAACCGGCAATGTAATTAGCATCCCGAATATTACTTGGAATGTGAATTGGAACGAAATCGCCAATAGATAAGACCATTTTACAATTTGGGCCCAAGTTAGAAGCAGAGCCTAAGGTGTAAATTATCGATAGTCCATATCTCTGAAACTATAAGAGATAATGCAATTTGGCAACCGGCAATGTAATCAGCATGCCGAGTATTACTTGGAATGTGAATTGGAACGAAATCGCCAATAGATAAGGCCATTTTACAATTTGGGCCCAAGTTAGAAGCAGAGCCTAAGGTGTAAATTATCGATAGTCCATATCTCGGAAACTATAAGAGATAATGCAATTTGGCAACCGGCAATGTAATTAGCATGCCGAATATTACTTGGAATGTGAATAGGAACGAAATCGCCAATAGATAAGACCATTTTAAAATTTGGGCCCAAGTTAGAAGCAGAGCCTAAGGTGTAAATTATCGATAGTCCATATCTCGGAAACTATAAGAGATAATGCAATTTCGCAACCGGCAATGTAATGAGCATGCCGAATATTACTTGGAATGTGAATTGGGACGAAATCGCCAATAGATAAGACCATTTTACAATTTGGGCCCAAGTTAGAAGCAGAGCCTAAGGTGTAAATTATCGATAGTCCATATCTCGGAAACTATAAGAGATAATGCAATTTGACAACCGGCAATGTAATTAGCATGGAGAATATTACTTGGAATGTGAATTGGAACGAAATCGCCAATAGATAAGACCATTTTACAATTTGGGCCCAAGTTAGAAGCAGAGCCTAAGGTGTAAATTATCGATAGTCCATATCTCGGAAACTATAAGAGATAATGCAATTTGGCAACCGGCAATGTAATTAGCATGGAGAATATTACTTGGAATGTGAATTGGAACGAAATCGCCAATAGATAAGACCATTTTACAATTTGGGCCCAAGTTAGAAGCAGAGCCTAAGGTGTAAATTATCGATAGTCCATATCTCGGAAACTATAAGAGATAATGCAATTTGGCAACCGGCAATGTAATTAGCATGCCGAATATTACTTGGAATGTGAATTGGAACGAAATCGCCAATAGATAAGGCGATTTTACAATTTGGGCCCAAGTTAGAAGCAGAGCCTAAGGTGTAAATTATCGATAGTCCATATCTCGGAAACTACAAGAGATAATGCAATTTGGCAACCGGCAATGTAATTAGCATGCCGAATATTACTTGGAATGTGAATTGGAACGAAATCGCCAATAGATAAGACCATTTTACAATTTGGGCCCAAGTTAGAAGCAGAGCCTAAGGTGTAAATTATCGATAGTCCATATCTCGGAAACTATAAGGGATAATGCAATTTTCCAACCGGCAATGTAATTAGCATGCCGAATATTACTTGGAATGTGAATTGGAATGAAATCGCCAATAGATAAGGCCATTTTACAATTTGGGCCCAAGTTAGAAGCAGAGCCTAAGGTGTAAATTATCGATAGTCCATATCTCGGAAACTATAAGAGATAATGCAATTTGGCAACCGGCAATGTAATTAGCATGCCGAATATTACTTGGAATGTGAATTGGAACGAAATCGCCAATAGATAAGACCATTTTACAATTTGGGCCCAAGTTAGAAGCAGAGCCTAAGGTGTAAATTATCGATAGTCCATATCTCGCAAACTATAAGAGATAATGCAATTTGGCAACCGGCAATGTAATTAGCATGCTGAATATTACTTGGAATGTGAATTGGAATGGAATCGCTAATAGATAAGACCATTTTACAATTTGGGCCCAAGTTAGAAGCAGAGCCTAAGGTGTAAATTATCGATAGTCCATATCTCGGAAACTATAAGAGATAATGCAATTTGGCAACCGGCAATCTAATTAGCATGCCGAATATTACTTGGAATGTGAATTGGAACGAAATCGGCAATAGATAAGACCATTTTATAATTTGGGCCCAAGTTAGAAGCAGAGCCTAAGGTGTAAATTATCCATAGTCCATATCTCGGAAACTATAAGAGATAATGCAATTTGGCAACCGGCAATGTAATTAGCATGCCGAATACTACTTGGAATGTGAATTGGAACGAAATCGCCAATAGATAAGACCATTTTACAGTTTGGGCCCAAGTTAGAAGCAGAGCCTAAGGTTAAAAATAATCGATAGTCCATATCTCGGAAACTATAAGAGATAATGCAATTTCGGAACCGGCAATGTAATTAGCATGCCGAATATTACTTGGAATGTGAATTGGAACGAAATCGCCAATAGATAAGACCATTTTACAATTTGGGCCCAAGTTAGAAGCAGAGCCTAAGGTGTAAATTATCGATAGTCCATATCTCGGAAACTATAAGAGATAATGCAATTTGGCAACCGGCAATGTAATTAGCATGCCGAATATTACTTACAATGTCAATTGGAACGAAATCGCCAATAGATAAGACCATTTTACAATTTGGGCCCAAGTTAGAAGCAGAGCCTAAGGTGTAAATTATCGATAGTCCATATCTCGGAAACTATAAGATATAATGCAATTTGGCAACCGGCAATGTAATTAGCATGCCGAATATTACTTGGAATGTGAATTGGAACGAAATCGGCAATAGATAAGACCATTTTACAATTTGGGCCCAAGTTAGAAGCAGAGCCTAAGGTGTAAATTATCGATAGTCCATATCTCGGAAACTATAAGAGATAATGCAATTTGGCCACCGGCAATGTAATTAGCATGCCGAATAATACTTGGAATGTGAATTGGAACGAAATCGCCATTAGATAAGACCATTTTACAATTTGGGCCCAAGTTAGAAGCAGAGTCTAAGGTGTAAATTATCGATAGTCCATATCTCGGAAACTATAAGAGATAATGCAATTTGGCAACCGGCAATTTAATTAACATGCCGAATATTACCTGGAATGTGAATTGGAACGAAATCGCCAATAGATAAGACCATTTTACAATTTGGGCCCAAGTTAGAAGCAGAGCCTAAGGTGTAAATTATCGATAGTCCATATCTCGGAAACTATAAGAGATAATGCAATTTGGCAACCGGCAATGTAATTAGCATGCCGAATATTACTTGGAATGTGAATTGGAACGAAATCGGCAACAGATAAGACAATTTTACAATTTGGGCCTAAGTTAGAAGCAGAGCCTAAGGTGTAAATTATCCATAGTCCATATCTCGGAAACTATAAAAGATAATGCAATTTAGCAACTGGCAATGTAATTAGCATGCCGAATATTACTTGGAATGTGAATTGGAACGAAATTGCCAATAGATAAGACCATTTTACAATTTGGGCCCAAGTTAGAAGCAGAGCCTAAGGTGTAAATTATCGATAGTCCATATCTCGGAAACTATAAGAGATAATGCAATTTGGCAACCGGCAATGTAATTAGCATGCCGAATACTACTTGGAATGTGAATTGGAACGAAATCGCCAATAGATAAGACTATTTTACAGTTTGGGCCCAAGTTAGAAGCAGAGCCTAAGGTTAAAAATAATCGATAGTCCATATCTCGGAAACTATAAGAGATAATGCAATTTGGGAACCGGCAATGTAATTAGCATGCCGAATATTACTTGGAAGGTGAATTGGAACGAAATCGCCAATAGATAAGACCATTTTACAATTTGGGCCCAAGTTAGAAGCAGAGCCTAAGGTGTAAATTATCGATAGTCCATATCTCGGAAACTATAAGAGATAATGCAACTTGGCCACCGGCAATGTAATTAGCATGCCGAATATTACTTGGAATGTGAATTGGAACGAAATCGCCAATAGGTAAGACCATTTTACAATTTGGGCCCAAGTTAGAAGCAGAGCCTAAGGTGTAAATTATCGATAGTCCATATCTCGGAAACCATAGGAGATAATTCAATTTGGCAACCGGCAATGTAATTAGCATGCCGAATATTACTTGGAATGTGAATTGGAACGAAATCGCCAATAGATAAGACCATTTTACAATTTGGGCCCAAGTTAGAAGCAGAGCCTAAGGTGTAAATTATCGATAGTCCATATCTCGGAAACTATAAGAGATAATGCAATTTGGCAACCGGCAATGTAATTAGCATCCCGAATATTACTTGGAATGTGAATTGGAACGAAATCGCCAATAGATAAGACCATTTTACAATTTGGGCCCAAGTTAGAAGCAGAGCCTAAGGTGTAAATTATCGATAGTCCATATCTCTGAAACTATAAGAGATAATGCAATTTGGCAACCGGCAATGTAATCAGCATGCCGAGTATTACTTGGAATGTGAATTGGAACGAAATCGCCAATAGATAAGGCCATTTTACAATTTGGGCCCAAGTTAGAAGCAGAGCCTAAGGTGTAAATTATCGATAGTCCATATCTCGGAAACTATAAGAGATAATGCAATTTGGCAACCGGCAATGTAATTAGCATGCCGAATATTACTTGGAATGTGAATTGGAACGAAATCGCCAATAGATAAGACCATTTTAAAATTTGGGCCCAAGTTAGAAGCAGAGCCTAAGGTGTAAATTATCGATAGTCCATATCTCGGAAACTAAAAGAGATAATGCAATTTGGCAACCGGCAATGTAATTAGCATGCCGAATATTACTTGGAATGTGAATTGGAACGAAATCGCCAATAGATAAGACCATTTTACAATTTGGGCCCAAGTTAGAAGCAGAGCCTAAGGTGTAAATTATCGATAGTCCATATCTCGGAAACTATAAGAGATAATGCAATTTCGCAACCGGCAATGTAATGAGCATGCCGAATATTACTTGGAATGTGAATTGGGACGAAATCGCCAATAGATAAGACCATTTTACAATTTGGGCCCAAGTTAGAAGCAGAGCCTAAGGTGTAAATTATCGATAGTCCATATCTCGGAAACTATAAGAGATAATGCAATTTGGCAACCGGCAATGTAATTAGCATGGAGAATATTACTTGGAATGTGAATTGGAACGAAATCGCCAATAGATAAGACCATTTTACAATTTGGGCCCAAGTTAGAAGCAGAGCCTAAGGTGTAAATTATCGATAGTCCATGTCTCGGAAACTATAAGAGATAATGCAATTTCGCAACCGGCAATGTAATTAGCATGCCGAATATTACTTGGTATGTGAATTGGAACGAAATCGCCAATAGATAAGACCATTTTACAATTTGGGCCCAAGTTAGAAGCAGAGCCTAAGGTGTAAATTATCGATAGTCAATATCTCGGAAACTATAAGAGATAATGCAATTTGGCAACCGGCAATGTAATTAGCATGCCGAATTTTACTTGGAATGTGAATTGGAACGAAATCGCCAATAGATAAAACGATTTTACAATTTGGGCCCAAGTTAGAAGCAGAGCCTAAGGTGTAAATTATCGATAGTCCATATCTCGGAAACTATAAGAGATAATGCAATTTGGCAACCGGAAATTTAATTAACATGCCGAATATTACTTGGAATGTGAATTGGAACGAAATCGCCAATAGATAAGACCATTTTACAATTTGGGCCCAAGTTAGAAGCAGAGCCTAAGGTGTAAATTATCGAAAGTCCATATCTCGGAAACTATAAGAGATAATGCAATTTGGCAACCGGCAATGTTATTAGCATGCCGAATATTACTTGGAATGTGAATTGGAACGAAATCGCCAATGGATAAGACCATTTTACAGTTTGAGCCCAAGTTAGACGCAGAGCCTAAGGTTAAAAGTAATCGATAGTCCATATCTCGGAAACTATAAGAGATAATGCAATTTGGCAACCGGCAATGTAATTAGCATGCCGAATATTACTTGGAATGTGAATTGGAATGAAATCGCCAATAGATAAGACCATTTTACAATTTGGGCCCAAGTTAGAAGCAGAGCCTAAGGTGTAAATTATCGATAGTCCATACCTCGGAAACTATAAGAGATAATGCAATTTCGCAACCGGCAATGTAATTAGCATGCCGAATATTACTTGGAATGTGAATTGGGACGAAATCGCCAATAGATAAGACCATTTTACAATTTGGGCCCAAGTTAGAAGCAGAGCCTAAGGTGTAAATTATCGATAGTCCATATCTCGGAAACTATAAGAGATAATGCAATTTGGCAACCGGCAATGTAATTAGCATGACGAATATTACTTGGAATGTGAATTGGAACGAAATCGCCAATAGATAAGACCATTTTACAGTTTGAGCCCAAGTTAGACGCAGAGCCTAAGGTTAAAAATAATCGATAGTCCATATCTCGGAAACTATAAGAGATAATGCAATTTGGCAACCGGCAATGTAATTAGCATGCCGAATATTACTTGGAATGTGAAATGGAATGAAATCGCCAATAGATAAGACCATTTTACAATTTGGGCCCAAGTTAGAAGCAGAGCCTAAGGTGTAAATTATCGATAGTCCATATCTCGGAAACTATAAGAGATAATGCAATTTGGCAACCGGCAATGTAATTAGCATGCCGAATATTACTTGGAATGTGAATTGGGATGAAATCGCCAATAGATAAGACCATTTTACAATTTGGGCCCAAGTTAGAAGCAGAGCCTAAGGTGTAAATTATCGATAGTCCATATCTCGGAAACTATAAGAGATAATGCAATTTGGCAACCGGCAATGTAATTAGCATGCCGAATATTACTTGGAATGTGAATTGGAACGAAATCGCCAATAGATAAGACCATTTTACAATTTGGGCCCAAGTTAGAAGCAGAGCCTAAGGTGTAAATTATCGATAGTCCATATCTCGGAAACTATAAGAGATAATGCAATTTGGCAACCGGCAATGTAATTAGCATGCCGAATATTACTTGGAATGTGAATTGGAACGAAATCGCCAATAGGTAAGACCATTTTACAATTTGGGCCCAAGTTAGAAGCAGAGCCTAAGGTGTAAATTATCGATAGTCCATATCTCGGAAACTATAAGAGATAATGCAATTTGGCAACCGGCAATGTAATTAGCATGCCGAATATTACTTGGAATGTGAATTGGAACGAAATCGCCAATAGATAAGACCATTTTACAATTTGGGCCCAAGTTAGAAGCAGAGCCAAAGATGTAAATAATCGATAGTCCATATCTCGGAAACTATAAGAGATAATGCAATTTGGCAACCGGCAATGTAATTAGCATGCCGAATATTACTTGGAATGTGAATTGGAACGAAATCGCCAATAGATAAGGCGATTTTACAATTTGGGCCCAAGTTAGAAGCAGAGCCTAAGGTGTAAATTATCGATAGTCCATATCTCGGAAACTACAAGAGATAATGCAATTTGGCAACCGGCAATGTAATTAGCATGCCGAATATTACTTGGAATGTGAATTGGAACGAAATCGCCAATAGATAAGACCATTTTACAATTTGGGCCCAAGTTAGAAGCAGAGCCTAAGGTGTAAATTATCGATAGTCCATGTCTCGGAAACTATAAGAGATAATGCAATTTCGCAACCGGCAATGTAATTAGCATGCCGAATATTACTTGGTATGTGAATTGGAACGAAATCGCCAATAGATAAGACCATTTTACAATTTGGGCCCAAGTTAGAAGCAGAGCCTAAGGTGTAAATTATCGATAGTCCATATCTCGGAAACTATAAGAGATAATGCAATTTGGCAACCGGCAATGTAATTAGCATGCCGAATTTTACTTGGAATGTGAATTGGAACGAAATCGCCAATAGATAAAACGATTTTACAATTTGGGCCCAAGTTAGAAGCAGAGCCTAAGGTGTAAATTATCGATAGTCCATATCTCGGAAACTATAAGAGATAATGCAATTTGGCAACCGGAAATTTAATTAACATGCCGAATATTACTTGGAATGTGAATTGGAACGAAATCGCCAATAGATAAGACCATTTTACAATTTGGGCCCAAGTTAGAAGCAGAGCCTAAGGTGTAAATTATCGAAAGTCCATATCTCGGAAACTATAAGAGATAATGCAATTTGGCAACCGGCAATGTAATTAGCATGCCGAATATTACTTGGAATGTGAATTGGAACGAAATCGCCAATAGATAAGACCATTTTACAATTTGGGCCCAAGTTAGAAGCAGAGCCTAAGGTGTAAATTATCGATAGTCCATATCTCGGAAACTATAAGAGATAATGCAATTTGGCAACCGGCAATGTTATTAGCATGCCGAATATTACTTGGAATGTGAATTGGAACGAAATCGCCAATGGATAAGACCATTTTACAGTTTGAGCCCAAGTTAGACGCAGAGCCTAAGGTTAAAAGTAATCGATAGTCCATATCTCGGAAACTATAAGAGATAATGCAATTTGGCAACCGGCAATGTAATTAGCATGCCGAATATTACTTGGAATGTGAATTGGAATGAAATCGCCAATAGATAAGACCATTTTACAATTTGGGCCCAAGTTAGAAGCAGAGCCTAAGGTGTAAATTATCGATAGTCCATACCTCGGAAACTATAAGAGATAATGCAATTTCGCGACCGGCAATGTAATTAGCATGCCGAATATTACTTGGAATGTGAATTGGGACGAAATCGCCAATAGATAAGACCATTTTACAATTTGGGCCCAAGTTAGAAGCAGAGCCTAAGGTGTAAATTATCGATAGTCCATATCTCGGAAACTATAAGAGATAATGCAATTTGGCAACCGGCAATGTAATTAGCATGACGAATATTACTTGGAATGTGAATTGGAACGAAATCGCCAATAGATAAGACCATTTTACAGTTTGAGCCCAAGTTAGACGCAGAGCCTAAGGTTAAAAATAATCGATAGTCCATATCTCGGAAACTATAAGAGATAATGCAATTTGGCAACCGGCAATGTAATTAGCATGCCGAATATTACTTGGAATGTGAAATGGAATGAAATCGCCAATAGATAAGACCATTTTACAATTTGGGCCCAAGTTAGAAGCAGAGCCTAAGGTGTAAATTATCGATAGTCCATATCTCGGAAACTATAAGAGATAATGCAATTTGGCAACCGGCAATGTAATTAGCATGCCGAATATTACTTGGAATGTGAATTGGGATGAAATCGCCAATAGATAAGACCATTTTACAATTTGGGCCCAAGTTAGAAGCAGAGCCTAAGGTGTAAATTATCGATAGTCCATATCTCGGAAACTATAAGAGATAATGCAATTTGGCAACCGGCAATGTAATTAGCATGCCGAATATTACTTGGAATGTGAATTGGAACGAAATCGCCAATAGATAAGACCATTTTACAATTTGGGCCCAAGTTAGAAGCAGAGCCTAAGGTGTAAATTATCGATAGTCCATATCTCGGAAACTATAAGAGATAATGCAATTTGGCAACCGGCAATGTAATTAGCATGCCGAATATTACTTGGAATGTGAATTGGAACGAAATCGCCAATAGATAAGACCATTTTACAATTTGGGCCCAAGTTAGAAGCAGAGCCAAAGATGTAAATAATCGATAGTCCATATCTCGGAAACTATAAGAGATAATGCAATTTGGCAACCGGCAATGTAATTAGCATGCCGAATATTACTTGGAATGTGAATTGGAACGAAATCGCCAATAGATAAGACCATTTTACAATTTGGGCCCAAGTTAGAAGCAGAGCCTAAGGTGTAAATTATCGATAGTCCATATCTCGGAAACTATAAGAGATAATGCAATTTGGCAACCGGCAATGTAATTAGCATGCCGAATATTACTTGGAATGTGAATTGGAACGAAATCGCCAATAGGTAAGACCATTTTACAATTTGGGCCCAAGTTAGAAGCAGAGCCTAAGGTGTAAATTATCGATAGTCCATATCTCGGAAACTATAAGAGATAATTCAATTTGGCAACCGGCAATGTAATTAGCATGCCGGATATTACTTGGACTGTGAATTGGAAAGAAATCGCCAATAGATAAGACCATTTTACAGTTTGGGCCCAAGTTAGAAGCAGAGCCTAAGGTTAAAAATAATCGATAGTCCATATCTCGGAAACTATAAGAGATAATGCAATTTCGGAACCGGCAATGTAATTAGCATGCCGAATATTACTTGGAATGTGAATTGGAACGAAATCGCCAATAGATAAGACCATTTTACAATTTGGGCCCAAGTTAGAAGCAGAGCCTAAGGTGTAAATTATCGATAGTCCATATCTCGGAAACTATAAGAGATAATGCAATTTGGCAACCGGCAATGTAATTAGCATGCCGAATATTACTTACAATGTCAATTGGAACGAAATCGCCAATAGATAAGACCATTTTACAATTTGGGCCCAAGTTAGAAGCAGAGCCTAAGGTGTAAATTATCGATAGTCCATATCTCGGAAACTATAAGAGATAATGCAATTTGGCAACCGGCAATGTAATTAGCATGCCGAATATTACTTGGAATGTGAATTGGAACGAAATCGGCAATAGATAAGACCATTTTACAATTTGGGCCCAAGTTAGAAGCAGAGCCTAAGGTGTAAATTATCGATAGTCCATATCTCGGAAACTATAAGAGATAATGCAATTTGGCCACCGGCAATGTAATTAGCATGCCGAATAATACTTGGAATGTGAATTGGAACGAAATCGCCATTAGATAAGACCATTTTACAATTTGGGCCCAAGTTAGAAGCAGAGTCTAAGGTGTAAATTATCGATAGTCCATATCTCGGAAACTATAAGAGATAATGCAATTTGGCAACCGGCAATTTAATTAACATGCCGAATATTACCTGGAATGTGAATTGGAACGAAATCGCCAATAGATAAGACCATTTTACAATTTGGGCCCAAGTTAGAAGCAGAGCCTAAGGTGTAAATTATCGATAGTCCATATCTCGGAAACTATAAGAGATAATGCAATTTGGCAACCGGCAATGTAATTAGCATGCCGAATATTACTTGGAATGTGAATTGGAACGAAATCGGCAACAGATAAGACAATTTTACAATTTGGGCCTAAGTTAGAAGCAGAGCCTAAGGTGTAAATTATCCATAGTCCATATCTCGGAAACTATAAAAGATAATGCAATTTAGCAACTGGCAATGTAATTAGCATGCCGAATATTACTTGGAATGTGAATTGGAACGAAATTGCCAATAGATAAGACCATTTTACAATTTGGGCCCAAGTTAGAAGCAGAGCCTAAGGTGTAAATTATCGATAGTCCATATCTCGGAAACTATAAGAGATAATGCAATTTGGCAACCGGCAATGTAATTAGCATGCCGAATACTACTTGGAATGTGAATTGGAACGAAATCGCCAATAGATAAGACTATTTTACAGTTTGGGCCCAAGTTAGAAGCAGAGCCTAAGGTTAAAAATAATCGATAGTCCATATCTCGGAAACTATAAGAGATAATGCAATTTGGGAACCGGCAATGTAATTAGCATGCCGAATATTACTTGGAAGGTGAATTGGAACGAAATCGCCAATAGATAAGACCATTTTACAATTTGGGCCCAAGTTAGAAGCAGAGCCTAAGGTGTAAATTATCGATAGTCCATATCTCGGAAACTATAAGAGATAATGCAACTTGGCCACCGGCAATGTAATTAGCATGCCGAATATTACTTGGAATGTGAATTGGAACGAAATCGCCAATAGGTAAGACCATTTTACAATTTGGGCCCAAGTTAGAAGCAGAGCCTAAGGTGTAAATTATCGATAGTCCATATCTCGGAAACCATAGGAGATAATTCAATTTGGCAACCGGCAATGTAATTAGCATGCCGAATATTACTTGGAATGTGAATTGGAACGAAATCGCCAATAGATAAGACCATTTTACAATTTGGGCCCAGGTTAGAAGCAGAGCCTAAGGTGTAAATTATCGTTAGTCCATATCTCGGAAACTATAAGAGATAATGCAATTTGGCAACCGGCAATGTAATTAGCATCCCGAATAATACTTGGAATGTGAATTGGAACGAAATCGCCAATAGATAAGACCATTTTACAATTTGGGCCCAAGTTAGAAGCAGAGCCTAAGGTGTAAATTATCGATAGTCCATATCTCTGAAACTATAAGAGATAATGCAATTTGGCAACCGGCAATGTAATCAGCATGCCGAGTATTACTTGGAATGTGAATTGGAACGAAATCGCCAATAGATAAGGCCATTTTACAATTTGGGCCCAAGTTAGAAGCAGAGCCTAAGGTGTAAATTATCGATAGTCCATATCTCGGAAACTATAAGAGATAATGCAATTTGGCAACCGGCAATGTAATTAGCATGCCGAATATTACTTGGAATGTGAATTGGAACGAAATCGCCAATAGATAAGACCATTTTAAAATTTGGGCCCAAGTTAGAAGCAGAGCCTAAGGTGTAAATTATCGATAGTCCATATCTCGGAAACTAAAAGAGATAATGCAATTTGGCAACCGGCAATGTAATTAGCATGCCGAATATTACTTGGAATGTGAATTGGAACGAAATCGCCAATAGATAAGACCATTTTACAATTTGGGCCCAAGTTAGAAGCAGAGCCTAAGGTGTAAATTATCGATAGTCCATATCTCGGAAACTATAAGAGATAATGCAATTTCGCAACCGGCAATGTAATGAGCATGCCGAATATTACTTGGAATGTGAATTGGGACGAAATCGCCAATAGATAAGACCATTTTACAATTTGGGCCCAAGTTAGAAGCAGAGCCTAAGGTGTAAATTATCGATAGTCCATATCTCGGAAACTATAAGAGATAATGCAATTTGGCAACCGGCAATGTAATTAGCATGGAGAATATTACTTGGAATGTGAATTGGAACGAAATCGCCAATAGATAAGACCATTTTACAATTTGGGCCCAAGTTAGAAGCAGAGCCTAAGGTGTAAATTATCGATAGTCCATGTCTCGGAAACTATAAGAGATAATGCAATTTCGCAACCGGCAATGTAATTAGCATGCCGAATATTACTTGGTATGTGAATTGGAACGAAATCGCCAATAGATAAGACCATTTTACAATTTGGGCCCAAGTTAGAAGCAGAGCCTAAAGTGTAAATTATCGATAGTCAATATCTCGGAAACTATAAGAGATAATGCAATTTGGCAACCGGCAATGTAATTAGCATGCCGAATTTTACTTGGAATGTGAATTGGAACGAAATCGCCAATAGATAAAACGATTTTACAATTTGGGCCCAAGTTAGAAGCAGAGCCTAAGGTGTAAATTATCGATAGTCCATATCTCGGAAACTATAAGAGATAATGCAATTTGGCAACCGGAAATTTAATTAACATGCCGAATATTACTTGGAATGTGAATTGGAACGAAATCGCCAATAGATAAGACCATTTTACAATTTGGGCCAAAGTTAGAAGCAGAGCCTAAGGTGTAAATTATCGAAAGTCCATATCTCGGAAACTATAAGAGATAATGCAATTTGGCAACCGGCAATGTTATTAGCATGCCGAATATTACTTGGAATGTGAATTGGAACGAAATCGCCAATGGATAAGACCATTTTACAGTTTGAGCCCAAGTTAGACGCAGAGCCTAAGGTTAAAAGTAATCGATAGTCCATATCTCGGAAACTATAAGAGATAATGCAATTTGGCAACCGGCAATGTAATTAGCATGCCGAATATTACTTGGAATGTGAATTGGAATGAAATCGCCAATAGATAAGACCATTTTACAATTTGGGCCCAAGTTAGAAGCAGAGCCTAAGGTGTAAATTATCGATAGTCCATACCTCGGAAACTATAAGAGATAATGCAATTTCGCAACCGGCAATGTAATTAGCATGCCGAATATTACTTGGAATGTGAATTGGGACGAAATCGCCAATAGATAAGACCATTTTACAATTTGGGCCCAAGTTAGAAGCAGAGCCTAAGGTGTAAATTATCGATAGTCCATATCTCGGAAACTATAAGAGATAATGCAATTTGGCAACCGGCAATGTAATTAGCATGACGAATATTACTTGGAATGTGAATTGGAACGAAATCGCCAATAGATAAGACCATTTTACAGTTTGAGCCCAAGTTAGACGCAGAGCCTAAGGTTAAAAATAATCGATAGTCCATATCTCGGAAACTATAAGAGATAATGCAATTTGGCAACCGGCAATGTAATTAGCATGCCGAATATTACTTGGAATGTGAAATGGAATGAAATCGCCAATAGATAAGACCATTTTACAATTTGGGCCCAAGTTAGAAGCAGAGCCTAAGGTGTAAATTATCGATAGTCCATATCTCGGAAACTATAAGAGATAATGCAATTTGGCAACCGGCAATGTAATTAGCATGCCGAATATTACTTGGAATGTGAATTGGGATGAAATCGCCAATAGATAAGACCATTTTACAATTTGGGCCCAAGTTAGAAGCAGAGCCTAAGGTGTAAATTATCGATAGTCCATATCTCGGAAACTATAAGAGATAATGCAATTTGGCAACCGGCAATGTAATTAGCATGCCGAATATTACTTGGAATGTGAATTGGAACGAAATCGCCAATAGATAAGACCATTTTACAATTTGGGCCCAAGTTAGAAGCAGAGCCTAAGGTGTAAATTATCGATAGTCCATATCTCGGAAACTATAAGAGATAATGCAATTTGGCAACCGGCAATGTAATTAGCATGCCGAATATTACTTGGAATGTGAATTGGAACGAAATCGCCAATAGGTAAGACCATTTTACAATTTGGGCCCAAGTTAGAAGCTGAGCCTAAGGTGTAAATTATCGATAGTCCATATCTCGGAAACTATAAGAGATAATGCAATTTGGCAACCGGCAATGTAATTAGCATGCCGAATATTACTTGGAATGTGAATTGGAACGAAATCGCCAATAGATAAGACCATTTTACAATTTGGGCCCAAGTTAGAAGCAGAGCCAAAGATGTAAATAATCGATAGTCCATATCTCGGAAACTATAAGAGATAATGCAATTTGGCAACCGGCAATGTAATTAGCATGCCGAATATTACTTGGAATGTGAATTGGAACGAAATCGCCAATAGATAAGGCGATTTTACAATTTGGGCCCAAGTTAGAAGCAGAGCCTAAGGTGTAAATTATCGATAGTCCATATCTCGGAAACTACAAGAGATAATGCAATTTGGCAACCGGCAATGTAATTAGCATGCCGAATATTACTTGGAATGTGAATTGGAACGAAATCGCCAATAGATAAGACCATTTTACAATTTGGGCCCAAGTTAGAAGCAGAGCCTAAGGTGTAAATTATCGATAGTCCATGTCTCGGAAACTATAAGAGATAATGCAATTTCGCAACCGGCAATGTAATTAGCATGCCGAATATTACTTGGTATGTGAATTGGAACGAAATCGCCAATAGATAAGACCATTTTACAATTTGGGCCCAAGTTAGAAGCAGAGCCTAAGGTGTAAATTATCGATAGTCCATATCTCGGAAACTATAAGAGATAATGCAATTTGGCAACCGGCAATGTAATTAGCATGCCGAATTTTACTTGGAATGTGAATTGGAACGAAATCGCCAATAGATAAAACGATTTTACAATTTGGGCCCAAGTTAGAAGCAGAGCCTAAGGTGTAAATTATCGATAGTCCATATCTCGGAAACTATAAGAGATAATGCAATTTGGCAACCGGAAATTTAATTAACATGCCGAATATTACTTGGAATGTGAATTGGAACGAAATCGCCAATAGATAAGACCATTTTACAATTTGGGCCCAAGTTAGAAGCAGAGCCTAAGGTGTAAATTATCGAAAGTCCATATCTCGGAAACTATAAGAGATAATGCAATTTGGCAACCGGCAATGTAATTAGCATGCCGAATATTACTTGGAATGTGAATTGGAACGAAATCGCCAATAGATAAGACCATTTTACAATTTGGGCCCAAGTTAGAAGCAGAGCCTAAGGTGTAAATTATCGATAGTCCATATCTCGGAAACTATAAGAGATAATGCAATTTGGCAACCGGCAATGTTATTAGCATGCCGAATATTACTTGGAATGTGAATTGGAACGAAATCGCCAATGGATAAGACCATTTTACAGTTTGAGCCCAAGTTAGACGCAGAGCCTAAGGTTAAAAGTAATCGATAGTCCATATCTCGGAAACTATAAGAGATAATGCAATTTGGCAACCGGCAATGTAATTAGCATGCCGAATATTACTTGGAATGTGAATTGGAATGAAATCGCCAATAGATAAGACCATTTTACAATTTGGGCCCAAGTTAGAAGCAGAGCCTAAGGTGTAAATTATCGATAGTCCATACCTCGGAAACTATAAGAGATAATGCAATTTCGCGACCGGCAATGTAATTAGCATGCCGAATATTACTTGGAATGTGAATTGGGACGAAATCGCCAATAGATAAGACCATTTTACAATTTGGGCCTAAGTTAGAAGCAGAGCCTAAGGTGTAAATTATCGATAGTCCATATCTCGGAAACTATAAGAGATAATGCAATTTGGCAACCGGCAATGTAATTAGCATGACGAATATTACTTGGAATGTGAATTGGAACGAAATCGCCAATAGATAAGACCATTTTACAGTTTGAGCCCAAGTTAGACGCAGAGCCTAAGGTTAAAAATAATCGATAGTCCATATCTCGGAAACTATAAGAGATAATGCAATTTGGCAACCGGCAATGTAATTAGCATGCCGAATATTACTTGGAATGTGAAATGGAATGAAATCGCCAATAGATAAGACCATTTTACAATTTGGGCCCAAGTTAGAAGCAGAGCCTAAGGTGTAAATTATCGATAGTCCATATCTCGGAAACTATAAGAGATAATGCAATTTGGCAACCGGCAATGTAATTAGCATGCCGAATATTACTTGGAATGTGAATTGGGATGAAATCGCCAATAGATAAGACCATTTTACAATTTGGGCCCAAGTTAGAAGCAGAGCCTAAGGTGTAAATTATCGATAGTCCATATCTCGGAAACTATAAGAGATAATGCAATTTGGCAACCGGCAATGTAATTAGCATGCCGAATATTACTTGGAATGTGAATTGGAACGAAATCGCCAATAGATAAGACCATTTTACAATTTGGGCCCAAGTTAGAAGCAGAGCCTAAGGTGTAAATTATCGATAGTCCATATCTCGGAAACTATAAGAGATAATGCAATTTGGCAACCGGCAATGTAATTAGCATGCCGAATATTACTTGGAATGTGAATTGGAACGAAATCGCCAATAGATAAGACCATTTTACAATTTGGGCCCAAGTTAGAAGCAGAGCCAAAGATGTAAATAATCGATAGTCCATATCTCGGAAACTATAAGAGATAATGCAATTTGGCAACCGGCAATGTAATTAGCATGCCGAATATTACTTGGAATGTGAATTGGAACGAAATCGCCAATAGATAAGACCATTTTACAATTTGGGCCCAAGTTAGAAGCAGAGCCTAAGGTGTAAATTATCGATAGTCCATATCTCGGAAACTATAAGAGATAATGCAATTTGGCAACCGGCAATGTAATTAGCATGCCGAATATTACTTGGAATGTGAATTGGAACGAAATCGCCAATAGGTAAGACCATTTTACAATTTGGGCCCAAGTTAGAAGCAGAGCCTAAGGTGTAAATTATCGATAGTCCATATCTCGGAAACTATAAGAGATAATTCAATTTGGCAACCGGCAATGTAATTAGCATGCCGGATATTACTTGGACTGTGAATTGGAAAGAAATCGCCAATAGATAAGACCATTTTACAATTTGGGCCCAAGTTAGAAGCAGAGCCTAAGGTGTAAATTATCGATAGTCCATATCTCGGAAACTATAAGAGATAATGCAATTTGGCAACCGGCAATGTAATTAGCATGCCGAATATTACTTGGAATGTGAATTGGAACGAAATCGCCAATAGATAAGGCGATTTTACAATTTGGGCCCAAGTTAGAAGCAGAGCCTAAGGTGTAAATTATCGATAGTCCATATCTCGGAAACTACAAGAGATAATGCAATTTGGCAACCGGCAATGTAATTAGCATGGCGAATATTACTTGGAATGTGAATTGGAACGAAATCGCCAATAGATAAGACCATTTTACAATTTGGGCCCAAGTTAGAAGCAGAGCCTAAGGTGTAAATTATCGATAGTCCATATCTCGGAAACTATAAGAGATAATGCAATTTTCCAACCGGCAATGTAATTAGCATGCCGAATATTACTTGGAATGTGAATTGGAATGAAATCGCCAATAGATAAGGCCATTTTACAATTTGGGCCCAAGTTAGAAGCAGAGCCTAAGGTGTAAATTATCGATAGTCCATATCTCGGAAACTATAAGAGATAATGCAATTTGGCAACCGGCAATGTAATTAGCATGCCGAATATTACTTGGAATGTGAATTGGAATGAAATCGCCAATAGATAAGACCATTTTACAATTTGGGTCCAAGTTAGAAGCAGAGCCTAAGGTGTAAATTATCGATAGTCCATATCTCGGAAACTATAAGAGATAATGCAATTTCGCAACCGGCAATGTAATTAGCATGCCGAATATTACTTGGAATGTGAATTGGGACGAAATCGCCAATAGATAAGACCATTTTACAATTTGGGCCCAAGTTAGAAGCAGAGCCTAAGGTGTAAATTATCGATAGTCCATATCTCGGAAATTATAAGAGATAATGCAATTTGGCAACCGGCAATGTAATTAGCATGCCGAATACTACTTGGAATGTGAATTGGAACGAAATCGCCAATAGATAAGACCATTTTACAATTTGGGCCCAAGTTAGAAGCAGAACCTAAGGTGTAAATTATCGATAGTCCATATCTCGGAAACTATAAGAGATAATTCAATTTGGCAACCGGCAATGTAATTAGCATGCCGAATATTACTTGGAATGTGAATTGGAACGAAATCGCCAATAGATACGACCATTTTACAATTTGGGCCCAAGTTAGAAGCAGAGCCTAAGGTGTAAATTATCGATAGTCCATATCTCGGAAACTATAAGAGATAATGCAATTTGGCAACCGGCAATGTAATTAGCATGCCGAATATTACTTGGAATGTGAATTGGAACGAAATCGCCAATAGATAAGACGATTTTACAATTTGGGCCCAAGTTAGAAGCAGAGCCTAAGGTGTAAATTATCGATAGTCCATATCTCGGAAACTATAAGAGATAATGCAATTTGGCAACCGGCAATGTAATTAGCATGCCGAATATTACTTGGAATGTGAATTGGAACGAAATCGCCAATAGATAAGACCATTTTACAATTTGGCCCAAGTTAGAAGCAGAGCCTAAGGTGTAAATTATCGATAGTCCATATCTCGGAAACTATAAGAGATAATGCAATTTGGCAACCGGCAATGTAATTAGCATGCCGAATATTACTTGGAATGTGAATTGGAATGGAATCGCCAATAGATAAGACCATTTTACAATTTGGGCCCAAGTTAGAAGCAGAGCCTAAGGTGTAAATTATCGATAGTCCATATCTCGGAAACTATAAGAGATAATGCAATTTGGCAACCGGCAATGTAATTAGCATGCCGAATATTACTTGGAATGTGAATTGGAACGAAATCGGCAATAGATAAGACCATTTTACAATTTGGGCCCAAGTTAGAAGCAGAGCCTAAGGTGTAAATTATCCATAGTCCATATCTCGGAAACTATAAGAGATAATGCAATTTGGCAACCGGCAATGTAATTAGCATGCCGAATACTACTTGGAATGTGAATTGGAACGAAATCGCCAATAGATAAGACCATTTTACAGTTTGGGCCCAAGTTAGAAGCAGAGCCTAAGGTTAAAAATAATCGATAATCCATATCTCGGAAACTATAAGAGATAATGCAATTTCGGAACCGGCAATGTAATTAGCATGCCGAATATTACTTGGAATGTGAATTGGAACGAAATCGCCAATAGATAAGACCATTTTACAATTTGGGCCCAAGTTAGAAGCAGAGCCTAAGGTGTAAATTATCGATAGTCCATATCTCGGAAACTATAAGAGATAATGCAATTTGGCAACCGGCAATGTAATTAGCATGCCGAATATTACTTACAATGTCAATTGGAACGAAATCGCCAATAGATAAGACCATTTTACAATTTGGGCCCAAGTTAGAAGCACAGCCTAAGGTGTAAATTATCGATAGTCCATATCTCGGAAACTATAAGAGATAATGCAATTTGGCAACCGGCAATGTAATTAGCATGCCGAATATTACTTGGAATGTGAATTGGAACGAAATCGGCAATAGATAAAACCATTTTACAATTTGGGCCCAAGTTAGAAGCAGAGCCTAAGGTGTAAATTATCGATAGTCCATATCTCGGAAACTATAAGAGATAATGCAATTTGGCCTCCGGCAATGTAATTGGCATGCCGAATAATACTTGGAATGTGAATTGGAACGAAATCGCCATTAGATAAGACCATTTTACAATTTGGGCCCAAGTTAGAAGCAGAGTCTAAGGTGTAAATTATCGATAGTCCATATCTCGGAAACTATAAGAGATAATGCAATTTGGCAACCGGCAATTTAATTAACATGCCGAATATTACCTGGAATGTGAATTGGAACGAAATCGCCAATAGATAAGACAATTTTACAATTTGGGCCCAAGTTAGAAGCAGAGCCTAAGGTGTAAATTATCGATAGTCCATATCTCGGAAACTATAAGAGATAATGCAATTTGGCAACCGGCAATGTAATTAGCATGCCGAATATTACTTGGAATGTGAATTGGAACGAAATCGGCAACAGATAAGACAATTTTACAATTTGGGCCCAAGTTAGAAGCAGAGCCTAAGGTGTAAATTATCCATAGTCCATATCTCGGAAACTATAAAAGATAATGCAATTTGGCAACTGGCAATGTAATTAGCATGCCGAATATTACTTGGAATGTGAATTGGAACGAAATCGCCAATAGATAAGACCATTTTACAATTTGGGCCCAAGTTAGAAGCAGAGCCTAAGGTGTAAATTATCGATAGTCCATATCTCGGAAACTATAAGAGATAATGCAATTTGGCAACCGGCAATGTAATTAGCATGCCGAATACTACTTGGAATGTGAATTGGAACGAAATCGCCAATAGATAAGACTATTTTACAGTTTGGGCCCAAGTTAGAAGCAGAGCCTAAGGTTAAAAATAATCGATAGTCCATATCTCGGAAACTATAAGAGATAATGCAATTTGGGAACCGGCGATGTAATTAGCATGCCGAATATTACTTGGAATGTGAATTGGAACGAAATCGCCAATAGATAAGACCATTTTACAATTTGGGCCCAAGTTAGAAGCAGAGCCTAAGGTGTAAATTATCGATAGTCCATATCTCGGAAACTATAAGAGATAATGCAACTTGGCCACCGGCAATGTAATTAGCATGCCGAATATTACTTGGAATGTGAATTGGAACGAAATCGCCAATAGGTAAGACCATTTTACAATTTGGGCCCAAGTTAGAAGCAGAGCCTAAGGTGTAAATTATCGATAGTCCATATCTCGGAAACCATAGGAGATAATTCAATTTGGCAACCGGCAATGTAATTAGCATGCCGAATATTACTTGGAATGTGAATTGGAACGAAATCGCCAATAGATAAGACCATTTTACAATTTGGGCCCAAGTTAGAAGCAGAGCCTAAGGTGTAAATTATCGATAGTCCATATCTCGGAAACTATAAGAGATAATGCAATTTGGCAAAAGGCAATGTAATTAGCATCCCGAATATTACTTGGAATGTGAATTGGAACGAAATCGCCAATAGATAAGACCATTTTACAATTTGGGCCCAAGTTAGAAGCAGAGCCTAAGGTGTAAATTATCGATAGTCCATATCTCTGAAACTATAAGAGATAATGCAATTTGGCAACCGGCAATGTAATCAGCATGCCGAGTATTACTTGGAATGTGAATTGGAACGAAATCGCCAATAGATAAGGCCATTTTACAATTTGGGCCCAAGTTAGAAGCAGAGCCTAAGGTGTAAATTATCGATAATCCATATCTCGGAAACTATAAGAGATAATGCAATTTGGCAACCGGCAATGTAATTAGCATGCCGAATATTACTTGGAATGTGAATTGGAACGAAATCGCCAATAGATAAGGCCATTTTACAATTTGGGCCCAAGTTAGAAGCAGAGCCTAAGGTGTAAATTATCGATAGTCCATATCTCGGAAACTATAAGAGATAATGCAATTTGGCAACCGGCAATGTAATTAGCATGCCGAATATTACTTGGAATGTGAATTTAAACGAAATCGCCAATAGATAAGACCATTTTAAAATTTGGGCCCAAGTTAGAAGCAGAGCCTAAGGTGTAAATTATCGATAGTCCATATCTCGGAAACTAAAAGGGATAATGCAATTTGGCAACCGGCAATGTAATTAGCATGCCGAATATTACTTGGAATGTGAATTGGAACGAAATCGCCAATAGATAAGACCATTTTACAATTTGGGCCCAAGTTAGAAGCAGAGCCTAAGGTGTAAATTATCGATAGTCCATATCTCGGAAACTATAAGAGATAATGCAATTTCGCAACCGGCAATGTAATTAGCATGCCGAATATTACTTGGAATGTGAATTGGGACGAAATCGCCAATAGATAAGACCATTTTACAATTTGGGCCCAAGTTAGAAGCAGAGCCTAAGGTGTAAATTATCGATAGTCCATATCTCGGAAACTATAAGAGATAATGCAATTTGGCAACCGGCAATGTAATTAGCATGCCGAATATTACTTGGAATGTGAATTGGAACGAAATCGCCAATAGATAAGACCATTTTACAATTTGGGCCCAAGTTAGAAGCAGAGCCTAAGGTGTAAATTATCGATAGTCCATATCTCGGAAACTATAAGAGATAATACAATTTGGCAACCGGCAATGTAATTAGCATGCCGAATACTACTTGGAATGTGAATTGAAACGAAATCGCCAATAGATAAGACCATTTTACAATTTGGGCCCAAGTTAGAAGCAGAGCCTAAGGTGTAAATTATCGATAGTCCATATCTCGGAAACTATAAGAGATAATTCAATTTGGCAACCGGCAATGTAATTAGCATGCCGAATATTACTTGGAATGTGAATTGGAACGAAATCGCCAATAGATAAGACGATTTTACAATTTGGGCCCAAGTTAGAAGCAGAGCCTAAGGTGTAAATTATCGATAGTCCATATCTCGGAAACTATAAGAGATAATGCAATTTGGCAACCGGCAATGTAATTAGCATGCCGAATATTACTTGGAATGTGAATTGGAACGAAATCGCCAATAGATAAGACCATTTTACAATTTGGCCCAAGTTAGAAGCAGAGCCTAAGGTGTAAATTATCGATAGTCCATATCTCGGAAACTATAAGAGATAATGCAATTTGGCAACCGGCAATGTAATTAGCATGCCGAAGATTACTTGGAATGTGAATTGGAATGGAATCGCCAATAGATAAGACCATTTTACAATTTGGGCCCAAGTTAGAAGCAGAGCCTAAGGTGTAAATTATCGATAGTCCATATCTCGGAAACTATAAGAGATAATGCAATTTGGCAACCGGCAATGTAATTAGCATGCCGAATATTACTTACAATGTCAATTGGAACGAAATCGCCAATAGATAAGACCATTTTACAATTTGGGCCCAAGTTAGAAGCACAGCCTAAGGTGTAAATTATCGATAGTCCATATCTCGGAAACTATAAGAGATAATGCAATTTGGCAACCGGCAATGTAATTAGCATGCCGAATATTACTTGGAATGTGAATTGGAACGAAATCGGCAATAGATAAGACCATTTTACAATTTGGGCCCAAGTTAGAAGCAGAGCCTAAGGTGTAAATTATCGATAGTCCATATCTCGGAAACTATAAGAGATAATGCAATTTGGCCTCCGGCAATGTAATTAGCATGCCGAATAATACTTGGAATGTGAATTGGAACGAAATCGCCATTAGATAAGACCATTTTACAATTTGGGCCCAAGTTAGAAGCAGAGTCTAAGGTGTAAATTATCGATAGTCCATATCTCGGAAACTATAAGAGATAATGCAATTTGGCAACCGGCAATTTAATTAACATGCCGAATATTACCTGGAATGTGAATTGGAACGAAATCGCCAATAGATAAGACAATTTTACAATTTGGGCCCAAGTTAGAAGCAGAGCCTAAGGTGTAAATTATCGATAGTCCATATCTCGGAAACTATAAGAGATAATGCAATTTGGCAACCGGCAATGTAATTAGCATGCCGAATATTACTTGGAATGTGAATTGGAACGAAATCGGCAACAGATAAGACAATTTTACAATTTGGGCCCAAGTTAGAAGCAGAGCCTAAGGTGTAAATTATCCATAGTCCATATCTCGGAAACTATAAAAGATAATGCAATTTGGCAACTGGCAATGTAATTAGCATGCCGAATATTACTTGGAATGTAAATTGGAACGAAATCGCCAATAGATAAGACCATTTTACAATTTGGGCCCAAGTTAGAAGCAGAGCCTAAGGTGTAAATTATCGATAGTCCATATCTCGGAAACTATAAGAGATAATGCAATTTGGCAACCGGCAATGTAACTAGCATGCCGAATACTACTTGGAATGTGAATTGGAACGAAATCGCCAATAGATAAGACTATTTTACAGTTTGGGCCCAAGTTAGAAGCAGAGCCTAAGGTTAAAAATAATCGATAGTCCATATCTCGGAAACTATAAGAGATAATGCAATTTGGGAACCGGCGATGTAATTAGCATGCCGAATATTACTTGGAATGTGAATTGGAACGAAATCGCCAATAGATAAGACCATTTTACAATTTGGGCCCAAGTTAGAAGCAGAGCCTAAGGTGTAAATTATCGATAGTCCATATCTCGGAAACTATAAGAGATAATGCAACTTGGCCACCGGCAATGTAATTAGCATGCCGAATATTACTTGGAATGTGAATTGGAACGAAATCGCCAATAGGTAAGACCATTTTACAATTTGGGCCCAAGTTAGAAGCAGAGCCTAAGGTGTAAATTATCGATAGTCCATATCTCGGAAACCATAGGAGATAATTCAATTTGGCAACCGGCAATGTAATTAGCATGCCGAACATTACTTGGAATGTGAATTGGAACGAAATCGCCAATAGATAAGACCATTTTACAATTTGGGCCCAAGTTAGAAGCAGAGCCTAAGGTGTAAATTATCGATAGTCCATATCTCGGAAACTATAAGAGATAATGCAATTTGGCAAAAGGCAATGTAATTAGCATCCCGAATATTACTTGGAATGTGAATTGGAACGAAATCGCCAATAGATAAGACCATTTTACAATTTGGGCCCAAGTTAGAAGCAGAGCCTAAGGTGTAAATTATCGATAGTCCATATCTCTGAAACTATAAGAGATAATGCAATTTGGGAACCGGCAATGTAATCAGCATGCCGAGTATTACTTGGAATGTGAATTGGAACGAAATCGCCAATAGATAAGGCCATTTTACAATTTGGGCCCAAGTTAGAAGCAGAGCCTAAGGTGTAAATTATCGATAGTCCATATCTCGGAAACTATAAGAGATAATGCAATTTGGCAACCGGCAATGTAATTAGCATGCCGAATATTACTTGGAATGTGAATTGGAACGAAATCGCCAATAGATAAGGCCATTTTACAATTTGGGCCCAAGTTAGAAGCAGAGCCTAAGGTGTAAATTATCGATAGTCCATATCTCGGAAACTATAAGAGATAATGCAATTTGGCAACCGGCAATGTAATTAGCATGCCGAATATTACTTGGAATGTGAATTGGAACGAAATCGCCAATAGATAAGACCATTTTAAAATTTGGGCCCAAGTTAGAAGCAGAGCCTAAGGTGTAAATTATCGATAGTCCATATCTCGGAAACTAAAAGAGATAATGCAATTTGGCAACCGGCAATGTAATTAGCATGCCGAATATTACTTGGAATGTGAATTGGAACGAAATCGCCAATAGATAAGACCATTTTACAATTTGGGCCCAAGTTAGAAGCAGAGCCTAAGGTGTAAATTATCGATAGTCCATATCTCGGAAACTATAAGAGATAATGCAATTTCGCAACCGGCAATGTAATTAGCATGCCGAATATTACTTGGAATGTGAATTGGGACGAAATCGCCAATAGATAAGACCATTTTACAATTTGGGCCCAAGTTAGAAGCAGAGCCTAAGGTGTAAATTATCGATAGTCCATATCTCGGAAACTATAAGAGATAATGCAATTTGGCAACCGGCAATGTAATTAGCATGCCGAATATTACTTGGAATGTGAATTGGAACGAAATCGCCAGTAGATAAGACCATTTTACAATTTGGGCCCAAGTTAGAAGCAGAGCCTAAGGTGTAAATTATCGATAGTCCATATCTCGGAAACTATAAGAGATAATACAATTTGGCAACCGGCAATGTAATTAGCATGCCGAATACTACTTGGAATGTGAATTGAAACGAAATCGCCAATAGATAAGACCATTTTACAATTTGGGCCCAAGTTAGAAGCAGAGCCTAAGGTGTAAATTATCGATAGTCCATATCTCGGAAACTATAAGAGATAATTCAATTTGGCAACCGGCAATGTAATTAGCATGCCGAATATTACTTGGTATGTGAATTGGAACGAAATCGCCAATAGATAAGACCATTTTACAATTTGGGCCCAAGTTAGAAGCAGAGCCTAAGGTGTAAATTATCGATAGTCCATATCTCGGAAACTATAAGAGATAATGCAATTTGGCAACCGGCAATGTAATTAGCATGCCGAATATTACTTGGAATGTGAATTGGAACGAAATCGCCAATAGATAAGACCATTTTACAATTTGGGCCCAAGTTAGAAGCAGAGCCTAAGGTGTAAATTATCGATAGTCCATATCTCGGAAACTATAAGAGATAATGCAATTTGGCAACCGGCAATGTAATTAGTATGCCGAATATTACTTGGAATGTGAATTGGAACGAAATCGCCAATAGATAAGACCATTTTACAATTTGGGCCCAAGTTAGAAGCAGACCCTAAGGTATAAATTATCGATAGTCCATATCTCGGAAACTATAAGAGATAATGCAATTTGGCAACCGGCAATGTAATTAGCATGCCGAATATTACTTGGAATGTGAATTGGAACGAAATCGCCAATAGATAAGACCATTTTACAATTTGGGCCCAAGTTAGAAGCAGAGCCTAAGGTGTAAATTATCGATAGTCCATATCTCGGAAACTATAAGAGATAATGCAATTTGGCAACCGGCAATGTAATTAGCATGCCGAATATTACTTGGAATGTGAATTGGAACGAAATCGCCAATAGATAAGACCATTTTACAATTTGGGCCCAAGTTAGAAGCAGAGCCTAAGGTGTAAATTATCGATAGTCCATATCTCGAAAACTAAAAGAGATAATGCAATTTGGCAACCGGCAATGTAATTAGCATGCCGAATATTACTTGGAATGTGAATTGGAACGAAATCGCCAATAGATAAGACCATTTTACAATTTGGGCCCAAGTTAGAAGCAGAGCCTAAGGTGTAAATTATAGATAGTCCATATCTCGGAAACTATAAGAGATAATGCAATTTCGCAACCGGCAATGTAATTAGCATGCCGAATATTACTTGGAATGTGAATTGGAACGAAATCGCCAATAGATAAGACCATTTTACAATTTGGGCCCAAGTTAGAAGCAGAGCCTAAGGTGTAAATTATCGATAGTCCATATCTCGGAAACTATAAGAGATAATGCAATTTGGCAACCGGCAATGTAATTAGCATGCCGAATATTACTTGGAATGTGAATTGGAACGAAATCGCCAATAGATAAGACCATTTTACAATTTGGGCCCAAGTTAGAAGCAGAGCCTAAGGTGTAAATTATCGATAGTCCATATCTCGGAAATTATAAGAGATAATGCAATTTGGCAACCGGCAATGTAATTAGCATGCCGAATACTACTTGGAATGTGAATTGGAACGAAATCGCCAATAGATAAGACCATTTTACAATTTGGGCCCAAGTTAGAAGCAGAGCCTAAGGTGTAAATTATCGATAGTCCATATCTCGGAAACTATAAGAGATAATTCAATTTGGCAACCGGCAATGTAATTAGCATGCCGAATATTACTTGGAATGTGAATTGGAACGAAATCGCCAATAGATAAGACCATTTTACAATTTGGGCCCAAGTTAGAAGCAGAGCCTAAGGTGTAAATTATCGATAGTCCATATCTCGGAAACTATAAGAGATAATGCAATTTGGCAACCGGCAATGTAATTAGCGTGCCGAATATTACTTGGAATGTGAATTGGAACGAAATCGCCAATAGATAAGACGATTTTACAATTTGGGCCCAAGTTAGAAGCAGAGCCTAAGGTGTAAATTATCGATAGTCCATATCTCGGAAACTATAAGAGATAATGCAATTTGGCAACCGGCAATGTAATTAGCATGCCGAATATTACTTGGAATGTGAATTGGAACGAAATCGCCAATAGATAAGACCATTTTACAATTTGGGCCCAAGTTAGAAGCAGAGCCTAAGGTGTAAATTATCGATAGTCCATATCTCGGAAACTATAAGAGATAATGCAATTTGGCAACCGGCAATGTAATTAGCATGCCGAATATTACTTGGAATGTGAATTGGAATGAAATCGCCAATAGATAAGACCATTTTACAATTTGGGCCCAAGTTAGAAGCAGAGCCTAAGGTGTAAACTATCGATAGTCCATATCTCGGAAACTATAAGAGATAATGCAATTTGGCCACCGGCCATGTAATTAGCATGCCGAATAATACTTGGAATGTGAATTGGAACGAAATCGCCATTAGATAAGACCATTTTACAATTTGGGCCCAAGTTAGAAGCAGAGTCTAAGGTGTAAATTATCGATAGTCCATATCTCGGAAACTATAAGAGATAATGCAATTTGGCAACCGGAAATTTAATTAACATGCCGAATATTACCTGGAATGTGAATTGGAACGAAATCGCCAATAGATAAGACCATTTTACAATTTGGGCCCATGTTAGAAGCAGAGCCTAAGGTGTAAATTATCGATAGTCCATATCTCGGAAACTATAAGAGATAATGCAATTTGGCAACCGGCAATGTAATTAGCATGCCGAATATTACTTGGAATGTGAATTGGAACGAAATCGGCAATAGATAAGACCATTTTACAATTTGGGCCCAAGTTAGAAGCAGAGCCTAAGGTGTAAATTATCCATAGTCCATATCTCGGAAACTATAAGAGATAATGCAATTTGGCAACTGGCAATGTAATTAGCATGCCGAATATTACTTGGAATGTGAATTGGAACGAAATCGCCAATAGATAAGACCATTTTACAATTTGGGCCCAAGTTAGAAGCAGAGCCTAAGGTGTAAATTATCGATAGTCCATATCTCGGAAACTATAAGAGATAATGCAATTTGGCAACCGGCAATGTAATTAGCATGCCGAATACTACTTGGAATGTGAATTGGAGCGAAATCGCCAATAGATAAGACCATTTTACAGTTTGGGCCCAAGTTAGAAGCAGAGCCTAAGGTTAAAAATAATCGATAGTCTATATCTCGGAAACTATAAGAGATATTGCAATTTGGGAACCGGCAATGTAATTAGCATGCCGAATATTACTTGGAATGTGAATTGGAACGAAATCGCCAATAGATAAGACCATTTTACAATTTGGGCCCAAGTTAGAAGCGGAGCCTAAGGTGTAAATTATCGATAGTCCATATCTCGGAAACTATAAGAGATAATGCAATTTCGCAACCGGCAATGTAATTAGCATGCCGAATATTACTTGGATTGTGAATTGGGACGAAATCGCCAATAGATAAGACCATTTTACAATTTGGGCCCAAGTTAGAAGCAGAGCCTAAGGTGTAAATTATCGATAGTCCATATCTCGGAAACTATAAGAGATAATGCAATTTGGGAACCGGCAATGTAATTAGCATGCCGGATATTACTTGGAATGTGAATTGGAACGAAATCGCCAATAGATAAGACCATTTTACAATTTGGGCCCAATTTAGAAGCAGAGCCTAAGGTGTAAATTACCGATAGTCCATATCTCGGAAACTATAAGAGATAATGCAATTTGGCAACCGGCAATGTAATTAGCATGCCGAATATTACTTGGAATGTGAATTGGAACGAAATCGCCAATAGATAAGACGATTTTAAAATTCGGGCCCAAGTTAGAAGCAGAGCCTAAGGTGTAATTTATCGATAGTCCATATCTCGGAAACTATAAGAGATAATGCAATTTGGCAACCGGAAATGTAATTAGCATGCCGAATATTACTTGGAATGTGAATTGGAACGAAATCGCCAATAGATAAGACCATTTTACAATTTGGGCCCAAGTTGGAAGCAGAGCCTAAGGTGTAAATTATCGATAGTCCATATCTCGGAAACTATAAGAGATAATGCAATTTGGCAACCGGCAATGTAATTAGCATGCCGAATATTACTTGGAATGTGAATTGGAACGAAATCGCCAATAGATAAGACCATTTTACAATTTGGGCCCAAGTTAGAAGCAGAGCCTAAGGTGTAAATTATCGATAGTCCATATCTCGGAAACTATAAGAGATAATGCAATTTGGCAACCGGCAATGTAATTAGCATGCCGAATATTATTTGGAATGTGAATTGGAACGAAATCGCCAATAGATAAGACCATTTTACAATTTGGGCCCAAGTTAGAAGCAGAGCCTAAGGTGTAAATTATGGATAGTCCATATCTCGGAAACTATAAGAGATAATGCAATTTGGCAACCGGCAATGTAATTAGCATGCCGAATATTACTTGGAATGTGAATTGGAACGAAATCGCCAATAGATAAGGCCATTTTACAATTTGGGCCCAAGTTAGAAGCAGAGCCTAAGGTGTAAATTATCGATAGTCCATATCTCGGAAACTATAAGAGATAATGCAATTTGGCAACCGGCAATGTAATTAGCATGCCGAATATTACTTGGAATGTGAATTGGAACGAAATCGCCAATAGATAAGACCATTTTACAATTTGTGCCCAAGTTAGAAGCAGAGACTAAGGTGTAAATTATCGATAGTCCATATCTCGGAAACTAAAAGAGATAATGCAATTTGGCAACCAGCAATGCAATTAGCATGCCGAATATTACTTGGAATGTGAATTGGAACGAAATCGCCAATAGATAAGACCATTTTACAATTTGGGCCCAAGTTAGAAGCAGAGCCTAAGGTGTAAATTATAGATAGTCCATATCTCGGAAACTATAAGAGATAATGCAATTTCGCAACCGGCAATGTAATTAGCATGCCGAATATTACTTGGAATGTGAATTGGGACGAAATCGCCAATAGATAAGACCATTTTACAATTTGGGCCCAAGTTAGAAGCAGAGCCTAAGGTGTAAATTATCGATAGTCCATATCTCGGAAACTATAAGAGATAATGCAATTTGGCAACCGGCAATGTAATTAGCATGCCGAATATTACTTGGAATGTGAATTGGAACGAAATCGCCAATAGATAAGACCATTTTACAATTTGGGCCCAAGTTAGAAGCAGAGCCTAAGGTGTAAATTATCGATAGTCCATATCTCGGAAATTATAAGAGATAATGCAATTTGGCAACCGGCAATGTAATTAGCATGCCGAATACTACTTGGAATGTGAATTGGAACGAAATCGCCAATAGATAAGACCATTTTACAATTTGGGCCCAAGTTAGAAGCAGAGCCTAAGGTGTAAATTATCGATAGTCCATATCTCGGAAACTATAAGAGATAATTCAATTTGGCAACCGGCAATGTAATTAGCATGCCGAATATTACTTGGAATGTGAATTGGAACGAAATCGCCAATAGATAAGACCATTTTACAATTTGGGCCCAAGTTAGAAGCAGAGCCTAAGGTGTAATTTATCGATAGTCCATATCTCGGAAACTATAAGAGATAATGCAATTTGGCAACCGGCAATGTAATTAGCATGCCGAATATTACTTGGAATGTGAATTGGAACGAAATCGCCAATAGATAAGACGATTTTACAATTTGGGCCCAAGTTAGAAGCAGAGCCTAAGGTGTAAATTATCGATAGTCCATATCTCGGAAACTATAAGAGATAATGCAATTTGGCAACCGGCAATGTAATTAGCATGCCGAATATTACTTGGAATGTGAATTGGAACGAAATCGCCAATAGATAAGACCATTTTACAATTTGGGCCCAAGTTAGAAGCAGAGCCTAAGGTGTAAATTATCGATAGTCCATATCTCGGAAACTATAAGAGATAATGCAATTTGGCAACCGGCAATGTAATTAGCATGCCGAATATTACTTGGAATGTGAATTGGAATGAAATCGCCAATAGATAAGACCATTTTACAATTTGGGCCCAAGTTAGAAGCAGAGCCTAAGGTGTAAATTATCGATAGTCCATATCTCGGAAACTATAAGAGATAATGCAATTTCGGAACCGGCAATGTAATTAGCATGCCGAATATTACTTGGAATGTGAATTGGAACGAAATCGCCAATAGATAAGACCATTTTACAATTTGGGCCCAAGTTAGAATCAGAGCCTAAGGTGTAAATTATCGATAGTCCATATCTCGGAAACTATAAGAGATAATGCAATTTCGGAACCGGCAATGTAATTAGCATGCCGAATATTACTTGGAATGTGAATTGGAATGAAATCGCCAATAGATAAGACCATTTTACAATTTGGGCCCAAGTTAGAAGCAGAGCCTAAGGTGTAAATTATCGATAGTCCATATCTCGGAAACTATAAGAGATAATGCAATTTGGCAACCGGCAATGTAATTAGCATGCCGAATATTACTTACAATGTCAATTGGAACGAAATCGCCAATAGATAAGACCATTTTACAATTTGGGCCCAAGTTAGAAGCAGAGCCTAAGGTGTAAATTATCGATAGTCCATATCTCGGAAACTATAAGAGATAATGCAATTTGGCAACCGGCAATGTAATTAGCATGCCGAATATTACTTGGAATGTGAATTGGAACGAAATCGGCAATAGATAAGACCATTTTACAATTTGGGCCCAAGTTAGAAGCAGAGCCTAAGGTGTAAATTATCGATAGTCCATATCTCGGAAACTATAAGAGATAATGCAATTTGGCCACCGGCAATGTAATTAGCATGCCGAATAATACTTGGAATGTGAATTGGAACGAAATCGCCATTAGATAAGACCATTTTACAATTTGGGCCCAAGTTAGAAGCAGAGTCTAAGGTGTAAATTATCGATAGTCCATACCTCGGAAACTATAAGAGATAATGCAATTTGGCAACCGGCAATTTAATTAACATGCCGAATATTACCTGGAATGTGAATTGGAACGAAATCGCCAATAGATAAGACCATTTTACAATTTGGGCCCAAGTTAGAAGCAGAGCCTAAGGTGTAAATTATCGATAGTCCATATCTCGGAAACTATAAGAGATAATGCAATTTGGCAACCGGCAATGTAATTAGCATGCCGAATATTACTTGGAATGTGAATTGGAACGAAATCGCCAATAGATAAGACGATTTTACAATTTGGGCCCAAGTTAGAAGCAGAGCCTAAGGTGTAAATTATCGATAGTCCATATCTCGGAAACTATAAGAGATAATGCAATTTGGCAACCGGCAATGTAATTAGCATGCCGAATATTACTTGGAATGTGAATTGGAACGAAATCGCCAATAGATAAGACCATTTTACAATTTGGGCCCAAGTTAGAAGCAGAGCCTAAGGTGTAAATTATCGATAGTCCATATCTCGGAAACTATAAGAGATAATGCAATTTCGGAACCGGCAATGTAATTAGCATGCCGAATATTACTTGGAATGTGAATTGGAACGAAATCGCCAATAGATAAGACCATTTTACAATTTGGGCCCAAGTTAGAAGCAGAGCCTAAGGTGTAAATTATCGATAGTCCATATCTCGGAAACTATAAGAGATAATGCAATTTCGGAACCGGCAATGTAATTAGTATGCCGAATATTACTTGGAATGTGAATTGGAATGAAATCGCCAATAGATAAGACCATTTTACAATTTGGGCCCAAGTTAGAAGCAGAGCCTAAGGTGTAAATTATCGATAGTCCATATCTCGGAAACTATAAGAGATAATGCAATTTGGCAACCGGCAATGTAATTAGCATGCCGAATATTACTTACAATGTCAATTGGAACGAAATCGCCAATAGATAAGACCATTTTACAATTTGGGCCCAAGTTAGAAGCAGAGCCTAAGGTGTAAATTATCGATAGTCCATATCTCGGAAACTATAAGAGATAATGCAATTTCGGAACCGGCAATGTAATTAGCATGCCGAATATTACTTGGAATGTGAATTGGAATGAAATCGCCAATAGATAAGACCATTTTACAATTTGGGCCCAAGTTAGAAGCAGAGCCTAAGGTGTAAATTATCGATAGTCCATATCTCGGAAACTATAAGAGATAATGCAATTTGGCAACCGGCAATGTAATTAGCATGCCGAATATTACTTACAATGTCAATTGGAACGAAATCGCCAATAGATAAGACCATTTTACAATTTGGGCCCAAGTTAGAAGCAGAGCCTAAGGTGTAAATTATCGATAGTCCATATCTCGGAAACTATAAGAGATAATGCAATTTGGCAACCGGCAATGTAATTAGCATGCCGAATATTACTTGGAATGTGAATTGGAACGAAATCGGCAATAGATAAGACCATTTTACAATTTGGGCCCAAGTTAGAAGCAGAGCCTAAGGTGTAAATTATCGATAGTCCATATCTCGGAAACTATAAGAGATAATGCAATTTGGCCACCGGCAATGTAATTAGCATGCCGAATAATACTTGGAATGTGAATTGGAACGAAATCGCCATTAGATAAGACCATTTTACAATTTGGGCCCAAGTTAGAAGCAGAGTCTAAGGTGTAAATTATCGATAGTCCATACCTCGGAAACTATAAGAGATAATGCAATTTGGCAACCGGCAATTTAATTAACATGCCGAATATTACCTGGAATGTGAATTGGAACGAAATCGCCAATAGATAAGACCATTTTACAATTTGGGCCCAAGTTAGAAGCAGAGCCTAAGGTGTAAATTATCGATAGTCCATATCTCGGAAACTATAAGAGATAATGCAATTTGGCAACCGGCAATGTAATTAGCATGCCGAATATTACTTGGAATGTGAATTGGAACGAAATCGCCAATAGATAAGACGATTTTACAATTTGGGCCCAAGTTAGAAGCAGAGCCTAAGGTGTAAATTATCGATAGTCCATATCTCGGAAACTATAAGAGATAATGCAATTTGGCAACCGGCAATGTAATTAGCATGCCGAATATTACTTGGAATGTGAATTGGAACGAAATCGCCAATAGATAAGACCATTTTACAATTTGGGCCCAAGTTAGAAGCAGAGCCTAAGGTGTAAATTATCGATAGTCCATATCTCGGAAACTATAAGAGATAATGCAATTTCGGAACCGGCAATGTAATTAGCATGCCGAATATTACTTGGAATGTGAATTGGAACGAAATCGCCAATAGATAAGACCATTTTACAATTTGGGCCCAAGTTAGAAGCAGAGCCTAAGGTGTAAATTATCGATAGTCCATATCTCGGAAACTATAAGAGATAATGCAATTTCGGAACCGGCAATGTAATTAGTATGCCGAATATTACTTGGAATGTGAATTGGAATGAAATCGCCAATAGATAAGACCATTTTACAATTTGGGCCCAAGTTAGAAGCAGAGCCTAAGGTGTAAATTATCGATAGTCCATATCTCGGAAACTATAAGAGATAATGCAATTTGGCAACCGGCAATGTAATTAGCATGCCGAATATTACTTACAATGTCAATTGGAACGAAATCGCCAATAGATAAGACCATTTTACAATTTGGGCCCAAGTTAGAAGCAGAGCCTAAGGTGTAAATTATCGATAGTCCATATCTCGGAAACTATAAGAGATAATGCAATTTGGCAACCGGCAATGTAATTAGCATGCCGAATATTACTTGGAATGTGAATTGGAACGAAATCGGCAATAGATAAGACCATTTTACAATTTGGGCCCAAGTTAGAAGCAGAGCCTAAGGTGTAAATTATCGATAGTCCATATCTCGGAAACTATAAGAGATAATGCAATTTGGCCACCGGCAATGTAATTAGCATGCCGAATAATACTTGGAATGTGAATTGGAACGAAATCGCTATTAGATAAGACCATTTTACAATTTGGGCCCAAGTTAGAAGCAGAGTCTAAGGTGTAAATTATCGATAGTCCATATCTCGGAAACTATAAGAGATAATGCAATTTGGCAACCGGCAATTTAATTAACATGCCGAATATTACCTGGAATGTGAATTGGAACGAAATCGCCAATAGATAAGACCATTTTACAATTTGGGCCCAAGTTAGAAGCAGAGCCTAAGGTGTAAATTATCGATAGTCCATATCTCGGAAACTATAAGAGATAATGCAATTTGGCAACCGGCAATGTAATTAGCATGCCGAATATTACTTGGAATGTGAATTGGAACGAAATCGGCAATAGATAAGAACATTTTACAATTTGGGCCCAAGTTAGAAGCAGAGCCTAAGGTGTAAATTATCCATAGTCCATATCTCGGAAACTATAAGAGATAATGCAATTTGGCAACTGGCAATGTAATTAGCATGCCGAATATTACTTGGAATGTGAATTGGAACGAAATCGCCAATAGATAAGACCATTTTACAATTTGGGCCCAAGTTAGAAGCAGAGCCTAAGGTGTAAATTATCGATAGTCCATATCTCGGAAACTATAAGAGATAATGCAATTTGGCAACCGGCAATGTAATTAGCATGCCGAATACTACTTGGAATGTGAATTGGAACGAAATCGCCAATAGATAAGACCATTTTACAATTTGGGCCCAAGTTAGAAGCAGAGCCTAAGGTTAAAAATAATCGATAGTCCATATCTCGGAAACTATAAGAGATAATGCAATTTGGGAACCGGCAATGTAATTAGCATGCCGAATAATACTTGGAATGTGAATTGGAACGAAATCGCCATTAGATAAGACCATTTTACAATTTGGGCCCAAGTTAGAAGCAGAGTCTAAGGTGTAAATTATCGATAGTCCATATCTCGGAAACTATAAGAGATAATGCAATTTGGCAACCGGCAATTTAATTAACATGCCGAATATTACCTGGAATGTGAATTGGAACGAAATCGCCAATAGATAAGACCATTTTACAATTTGGGCCCAAGTTAGAAGCAGAGCCTAAGGTGTAAATTATCGATAGTCCATATCTCGGAAACTATAAGAGATAATGCAATTTGGCAACCGGCAATGTAATTAGCATGCCGAATATTACTTGGAATGTGAATTGGAACGAAATCGCCAATAGATAAGACGATTTTACAATTTGGGCCCAAGTTAGAAGCAGAGCCTAAGGTGTAAATTATCGATAGTCCATATCTCGGAAACTATAAGAGATAATGCAATTTGGCAACCGGCAATGTAATTAGCATGCCGAATATTACTTGGAATGTGAATTGGAACGAAATCGCCAATAGATAAGACCATTTTACAATTTGGGCCCAAGTTAGAAGCAGAGCCTAAGGTGTAAATTATCGATAGTCCATATCTCGGAAACTATAAGAGATAATGCAATTTCGGAACCGGCAATGTAATTAGCATGCCGAATATTACTTGGAATGTGAATTGGAACGAAATCGCCAATAGATAAGACCATTTTACAATTTGGGCCCAAGTTAGAAGCAGAGCCTAAGGTGTAAATTATCGATAGTCCATATCTCGGAAACTATAAGAGATAATGCAATTTCGGAACCGGCAATGTAATTAGTATGCCGAATATTACTTGGAATGTGAATTGGAATGAAATCGCCAATAGATAAGACCATTTTACAATTTGGGCCCAAGTTAGAAGCAGAGCCTAAGGTGTAAATTATCGATAGTCCATATCTCGGAAACTATAAGAGATAATGCAATTTGGCAACCGGCAATGTAATTAGCATGCCGAATATTACTTACAATGTCAATTGGAACGAAATCGCCAATAGATAAGACCATTTTACAATTTGGGCCCAAGTTAGAAGCAGAGCCTAAGGTGTAAATTATCGATAGTCCATATCTCGGAAACTATAAGAGATAATGCAATTTGGCAACCGGCAATGTAATTAGCATGCCGAATATTACTTGGAATGTGAATTGGAACGAAATCGGCAATAGATAAGACCATTTTACAATTTGGGCCCAAGTTAGAAGCAGAGCCTAAGGTGTAAATTATCGATAGTCCATATCTCGGAAACTATAAGAGATAATGCAATTTGGCCACCGGCAATGTAATTAGCATGCCGAATAATACTTGGAATGTGAATTGGAACGAAATCGCTATTAGATAAGACCATTTTACAATTTGGGCCCAAGTTAGAAGCAGAGCCTAAGGTGTAAATTATCGATAGTCCATATCTCGGAAACTATAAGAGATAATGCAATTTCGGAACCGGCAATGTAATTAGCATGCCGAATATTACTTGGAATGTGAATTGGAATGAAATCGCCAATAGATAAGACCATTTTACAATTTGGGCCCAAGTTAGAAGCAGAGCCTAAGGTGTAAATTATCGATAGTCCATATCTCGGAAACTATAAGAGATAATGCAATTTGGCAACCGGCAATGTAATTAGCATGCCGAATATTACTTACAATGTCAATTGGAACGAAATCGCCAATAGATAAGACCATTTTACAATTTGGGCCCAAGTTAGAAGCAGAGCCTAAGGTGTAAATTATCGATAGTCCATATCTCGGAAACTATAAGAGATAATGCAATTTGGCAACCGGCAATGTAATTAGCATGCCGAATATTACTTGGAATGTGAATTGGAACGAAATCGGCAATAGATAAGACCATTTTACAATTTGGGCCCAAGTTAGAAGCAGAGCCTAAGGTGTAAATTATCGATAGTCCATATCTCGGAAACTATAAGAGATAATGCAATTTGGCCACCGGCAATGTAATTAGCATGCCGAATAATACTTGGAATGTGAATTGGAACGAAATCGCCATTAGATAAGACCATTTTACAATTTGGGCCCAAGTTAGAAGCAGAGTCTAAGGTGTAAATTATCGATAGTCCATACCTCGGAAACTATAAGAGATAATGCAATTTGGCAACCGGCAATTTAATTAACATGCCGAATATTACCTGGAATGTGAATTGGAACGAAATCGCCAATAGATAAGACCATTTTACAATTTGGGCCCAAGTTAGAAGCAGAGCCTAAGGTGTAAATTATCGATAGTCCATATCTCGGAAACTATAAGAGATAATGCAATTTGGCAACCGGCAATGTAATTAGCATGCCGAATATTACTTGGAATGTGAATTGGAACGAAATCGCCAATAGATAAGACGATTTTACAATTTGGGCCCAAGTTAGAAGCAGAGCCTAAGGTGTAAATTATCGATAGTCCATATCTCGGAAACTATAAGAGATAATGCAATTTGGCAACCGGCAATGTAATTAGCATGCCGAATATTACTTGGAATGTGAATTGGAACGAAATCGCCAATAGATAAGACCATTTTACAATTTGGGCCCAAGTTAGAAGCAGAGCCTAAGGTGTAAATTATCGATAGTCCATATCTCGGAAACTATAAGAGATAATGCAATTTCGGAACCGGCAATGTAATTAGCATGCCGAATATTACTTGGAATGTGAATTGGAACGAAATCGCCAATAGATAAGACCATTTTACAATTTGGGCCCAAGTTAGAAGCAGAGCCTAAGGTGTAAATTATCGATAGTCCATATCTCGGAAACTATAAGAGATAATGCAATTTCGGAACCGGCAATGTAATTAGTATGCCGAATATTACTTGGAATGTGAATTGGAATGAAATCGCCAATAGATAAGACCATTTTACAATTTGGGCCCAAGTTAGAAGCAGAGCCTAAGGTGTAAATTTTCGATAGTCCATATCTCGGAAACTATAAGAGATAATGCAATTTGGCAACCGGCAATGTAATTAGCATGCCGAATATTACTTACAATGTCAATTGGAACGAAATCGCCAATAGATAAGACCATTTTACAATTTGGGCCCAAGTTAGAAGCAGAGCCTAAGGTGTAAATTATCGATAGTCCATATCTCGGAAACTATAAGAGATAATGCAATTTGGCAACCGGCAATGTAATTAGCATGCCGAATATTACTTGGAATGTGAATTGGAACGAAATCGGCAATAGATAAGACCATTTTACAATTTGGGCCCAAGTTAGAAGCAGAGCCTAAGGTGTAAATTATCGATAGTCCATATCTCGGAAACTATAAGAGATAATGCAATTTGGCCACCGGCAATGTAATTAGCATGCCGAATAATACTTGGAATGTGAATTGGAACGAAATCGCTATTAGATAAGACCATTTTACAATTTGGGCCCAAGTTAGAAGCAGAGTCTAAGGTGTAAATTATCGATAGTCCATATCTCGGAAACTATAAGAGATAATGCAATTTGGCAACCGGCAATTTAATTAACATGCCGAATATTACCTGGAATGTGAATTGGAACGAAATCGCCAATAGATAAGACCATTTTACAATTTGGGCCCAAGTTAGAAGCAGAGCCTAAGGTGTAAATTATCGATAGTCCATATCTCGGAAACTATAAGAGATAATGCAATTTGGCAACCGGCAATGTAATTAGCATGCCGAATATTACTTGGAATGTGAATTGGAACGAAATCGGCAATAGATAAGAACATTTTACAATTTGGGCCCAAGTTAGAAGCAGAGCCTAAGGTGTAAATTATCCATAGTCCATATCTCGGAAACTATAAGAGATAATGCAATTTGGCAACTGGCAATGTAATTAGCATGCCGAATATTACTTGGAATGTGAATTGGAACGAAATCGCCAATAGATAAGACCATTTTACAATTTGGGCCCAAGTTAGAAGCAGAGCCTAAGGTGTAAATTATCGATAGTCCATATCTCGGAAACTATAAGAGATAATGCAATTTGGCAACCGGCAATGTAATTAGCATGCCGAATACTACTTGGAATGTGAATTGGAACGAAATCGCCAATAGATAAGACCATTTTACAATTTGGGCCCAAGTTAGAAGCAGAGCCTAAGGTTAAAAATAATCGATAGTCCATATCTCGGAAACTATAAGAGATAATGCAATTTGGGAACCGGCAATGTAATTAGCATGCCGAATAATACTTGGAATGTGAATTGGAACGAAATCGCCATTAGATAAGACCATTTTACAATTTGGGCCCAAGTTAGAAGCAGAGTCTAAGGTGTAAATTATCGATAGTCCATATCTCGGAAACTATAAGAGATAATGCAATTTGGCAACCGGCAATTTAATTAACATGCCGAATATTACCTGGAATGTGAATTGGAACGAAATCGCCAATAGATAAGACCATTTTACAATTTGGGCCCAAGTTAGAAGCAGAGCCTAAGGTGTAAATTATCGATAGTCCATATCTCGGAAACTATAAGAGATAATGCAATTTGGCAACCGGCAATGTAATTAGCATGCCGAATATTACTTGGAATGTGAATTGGAACGAAATCGCCAATAGATAAGACGATTTTACAATTTGGGCCCAAGTTAGAAGCAGAGCCTAAGGTGTAAATTATCGATAGTCCATATCTCGGAAACTATAAGAGATAATGCAATTTGGCAACCGGCAATGTAATTAGCATGCCGAATATTACTTGGAATGTGAATTGGAACGAAATCGCCAATAGATAAGACCATTTTACAATTTGGGCCCAAGTTAGAAGCAGAGCCTAAGGTGTAAATTATCGATAGTCCATATCTCGGAAACTATAAGAGATAATGCAATTTCGGAACCGGCAATGTAATTAGCATGCCGAATATTACTTGGAATGTGAATTGGAACGAAATCGCCAATAGATAAGACCATTTTACAATTTGGGCCCAAGTTAGAAGCAGAGCATAAGGTGTAAATTATCGATAGTCCATATCTCGGAAACTATAAGAGATAATGCAATTTCGGAACCGGCAATGTAATTAGTATGCCGAATATTACTTGGAATGTGAATTGGAATGAAATCGCCAATAGATAAGACCATTTTACAATTTGGGCCCAAGTTAGAAGCAGAGCCTAAGGTGTAAATTATCGATAGTCCATATCTCGGAAACTATAAGAGATAATGCAATTTGGCAACCGGCAATGTAATTAGCATGCCGAATATTACTTACAATGTCAATTGGAACGAAATCGCCAATAGATAAGACCATTTTACAATTTGGGCCCAAGTTAGAAGCAGAGCCTAAGGTGTAAATTATCGATAGTCCATATCTCGGAAACTATAAGAGATAATGCAATTTGGCAACCGGCAATGTAATTAGCATGCCGAATATTACTTGGAATGTGAATTGGAACGAAATCGGCAATAGATAAGACCATTTTACAATTTGGGCCCAAGTTAGAAGCAGAGCCTAAGGTGTAAATTATCGATAGTCCATATCTCGGAAACTATAAGAGATAATGCAATTTGGCCACCGGCAATGTAATTAGCATGCCGAATAATACTTGGAATGTGAATTGGAACGAAATCGCTATTAGATAAGACCATTTTACAATTTGGGCCCAAGTTAGAAGCAGAGTCTAAGGTGTAAATTATCGATAGTCCATATCTCGGAAACTATAAGAGATAATGCAATTTGGCAACCGGCAATTTAATTAACATGCCGAATATTACCTGGAATGTGAATTGGAACGAAATCGCCAATAGATAAGACCATTTTACAATTTGGGCCCAAGTTAGAAGCAGAGCCTAAGGTGTAAATTATCGATAGTCCATATCTCGGAAACTATAAGAGATAATGCAATTTGGCAACCGGCAATGTAATTAGCATGCCGAATATTACTTGGAATGTGAATTGGAACGAAATCGGCAATAGATAAGAACATTTTACAATTTGGGCCCAAGTTAGAAGCAGAGCCTAAGGTGTAAATTATCCATAGTCCATATCTCGGAAACTATAAGAGATAATGCAATTTGGCAACTGGCAATGTAATTAGCATGCCGAATATTACTTGGAATGTGAATTGGAACGAAATCGCCAATAGATAAGACCATTTTACAATTTGGGCCCAAGTTAGAAGCAGAGCCTAAGGTGTAAATTATCGATAGTCCATATCTCGGAAACTATAAGAGATAATGCAATTTGGCAACCGGCAATGTAATTAGCATGCCGAATACTACTTGGAATGTGAATTGGAACGAAATCGCCAATAGATAAGACCATTTTACAGTTTGGGCCCAAGTTAGAAGCAGAGCCTAAGGTTAAAAATAATCGATAGTCCATATCTCGGAAACTATAAGAGATAATGAAATTTGGGAACCGGCAATGTAATTAGCATGCCGAATATTACTTGGAATGTGAATTGGAACGAAATCGCCAATAGATAAGACCATTTTACAATTTGGGCCCAAGTTAGAAGCGGAGCCTAAGGTGTAAATTATCGATAGTCCATATCTCGGAAACTATAAGAGATAATGCAATTTCGCAACCGGCAATGTAATTAGCATGCCGAATATTACTTGGAATGTGAATTGGGACGAAATCGCCAATAGATAAGACCATTTTACAATTTGGGCCCAAGTTAGAAGCAGAGCCTAAGGTGTAAATTATCGATAGTCCATATCTCGGAAACTATAAGAGATAATGCAATTTGGGAACCGGCAATGTAATTAGCATGCCGGATATTACTTGGAATGTGAATTGGAACGAAATCGCCAATAGATAAGACCATTTTACAATTCGGGCCCAATTTAGAAGCAGAGCCTAAGGTGTAAATTACAGATAGTCCATATCTCGGAAACTATAAGAGATAATGCAATTTGGCAACCGGCAATGTAATTAGCATGCCGAATATTACTTGGAATGTGAATTGGAACGAAATCGCCAATAGATAAGACGATTTTACAATTCGGGCCCAAGTTAGAAGCAGAGCCTAAGGTGTAATTTATCGATAGTCCATATCTCGAAAACTATAAGAGATAATGCAATTTGGCAACCGGCAATGTAATTAGCATGCCGAATATTACTTGGAATGTGAATTGGAACGAAATCGCCAATAGATAAGACCATTTTACAATTTGGGCCCAAGTTAGAAGCAGAGCCTAAGGTGTAAATTATCGATAGTCCATATCTCGGAAACTATAAGAGATAATGCAATTTGGCAACCGGCAATGTAATTAGCATGCCGAATATTATTTGGAATGTGAATTGGAACGAAATCGCCAATAGATAAGACCATTTTACAATTTGGGCCCAAGTTAGAAGCAGAGCCTAAGGTGTAAATTATGGATAGTCCATATCTCGGAAACTATAAGAGATAATGCAATTTCGCAACCGGCAATGTAATTAGCATGCCGAATATTACTTGGAGTGTGAATTGGAACGAAATCGCCAATAGATAAGACCATTTTACAATTTGGGCCCAAGTTAGAAGCAGAGCCTAAGGTGTAAATTATCGATAGTCCATATCTCGGAAACTATAAGAGATAATGCAATTTGGCAACCGGCAATGTAATTAGCATGCCGAATATTACTTGGAATGTGAATTGGAACGGAATCGCCAATAGATAAGACCATTTTACAATTTGGGCCCAAGTTAGAAGCAGAGCCTAAGGTGTAAATTATCGATAGTCCATATCTCGGAAACTATAGGAGATAATGCAATTTGGCAACCGGCAATGTAATTAGCATGCCGAATATTACTTGGAATGTGAATTGGAACGAAATCGCCAATAGATAAGACCATTTTACAATTTGGGCCCAAGTTAGAAGCAGAGCCTAAGGTGTAAATTTTCGATAGTCCATATCTCGGAAACTATAAGAGATAATGCAATTTGGCAACCGGCAATGTAATTAGCATGCCGAATATTACTTGGAATGTGAATTGGAACGAAATCGCCAATAGATAAGACGATTTTACAATTTGGGCCCAAGTTAGAAGCAGAGCCTAAGGTGTAAATTATCGATTGTCCATATCTCGGAAACTATAAGAGATAATGCAATTTGGCAACCGGCAATGTAATTAGCATGCCGAATATTACTTGGAATGTGAATTGGAACGAAATCGCCAATAGATAAGACCATTTTACAATTTGGGCCCAAGTTAGAAGCAGAGCCTAAGGTGTAAATTATCGATAGTCCATATCTCGGAAACTATAAGAGATAATGCAATTTGGCAACCGGCAATGTAATTAGCATGCCGAATATTACTTGGAATGTGAATTGGAATGAAATCGCCAATAGATAAGACCATTTTACAATTTGGGCCCAAGTTAGAAGCAGAGCCTAAGGTGTAAATTATCGATAGTCCATATCTCGGAAACTATAAGAGATAATGCAATTTCGGAACCGGCAATGTAATTAGCATGCCGAATATTACTTGGAATGTGAATTGGAACGAAATCGCCAATAGATAAAACCATTTTACAATTTGGGCCCAAGTTAGAAGCAGAGCCTAAGGTGTAAATTATCGATAGTCCATATCTCGGAAACTATAAGAGATAATGCAATTTCGGAACCGGCAATGTAATTAGCATGCCGAATATTACTTGGAATGTGAATTGGAATGAAATCGACAATAGATAAGACCATTTTACAATTTGGGCCCAAGTTAGAAGCAGAGCCTAAGGTGTAAATTATCGATAGTCCATATCTCGGAAACTATAAGAGATAATGCAATTTGGCAACCGGCAATGTAATTAGCATGCCAAATATTACTTACAATGTCAATTGGAACGAAATCGCCAATAGATAAGACCATTTTACAATTTGGGCCCAAGTTAGATGCAGAGCCTAAGGTGTAAATTATCGATAGTCCATATCTCGGAAACTATAAGAGATAATGCAATTTGGCAACCGGCAATGTAATTAGCATGCCGAATATTACTTGGAATGTGAATTGGAACGAAATCGGCAATAGATAAGACCATTTTACAATTTGGGCCCAAGTTAGAAGCAGAGCCTAAGGTGTAAATTATCGATAGTCCATATCTCGGAAACTATAAGAGATAATGCAATTTGGCCACCGGCAATGTAATTAGCATGCCGAATAATACTTGGAATGTGAATTGGAACGAAATCGCCATTAGATAAGACCATTTTACAATTTGGGCCCAAGTTAGAAGCAGAGTCTAAGGTGTAAATTATCGATAGTCCATATCTCGGAAACTATAAGAGATAATGCAATTTGGCAACCGGCAATTTAATTAACATGCCGAATATTACCTGGAATGTGAATTGGAACGAAATCGCCAATAGATAAGACCATTTTACAATTTGGGCCCAAGTTAGAAGCAGAGCCTAAGGTGTAAATTATCGATAGTCCATATCTCGGAAACTATAAGAGATAATGCAATTTGGCAACCGGCAATGTAATTAGCATGCCGAATATTACTGGGAATGTGAATTGGAACGAAATCGGCAATAGATAAGACCATTTTACAATTTGGGCCCAAGTTAGAAGTAGAGCCTAAGGTGTAAATTATCCATAGTCCATATCTCGGAAACTATAAGAGATAATGCAATTTGGCAACTGGCAATGTAATTAGCATGCCGAATATTACTTGGAATGTGAATTGGAACGAAATCGCCAATAGATAAGACCATTTTACAATTTGGGCCCAAGTTAGAAGCAGAGCCTAAGGTGTAAATTATCGATAGTCCATATCTCGGAAACTATAAGAGATAATGCAATTTGGCAACCGGCAATGTAATTAGCATGCCGAATACTACTTGGAATGTGAATTGGAACGAAATCGCCAATAGATAAGACCATTTTACAGTTTGGGCCCAAGTTAGAAGCAGAGCCTAAGGTTAAAAATAATCGATAGTCCATATCTCGGAAACTATAAGAGATAATGCAATTTGGGAACCGGCAATGTAATTAGCATGCCGAATATTACTTGGAATGTGAATTGGAACGAAATCGCCAATAGATAAGACCATTTTACAATTTGGGCCCAAGTTAGAAGCGGAGCCTAAGGTGTAAATTATCGATAGTCCATATCTCGGAAACTATAAGAGATAATGCAATTTCGCAACCGGCAATGTAATTAGCATGCCGAATATTACTTGGAATGTGAATTGGGACGAAATCGCCAATAGATAAGACCATTTTACAATTTGGGCCCAAGTTAGAAGCAGAGCCTAAGGTGTAAATTATCGATAGTCCATATCTCGGAAACTATAAGAGATAATGCAATTTGGGAACCGGCAATGTAATTAGCATACCGGATATTACTTGGAATGTGAATTGGAACGAAATCGCCAATAGATAAGACCATTTTACAATTTGGGCCCAATTTAGAAGCAGAGCCTAAGGTGTAAATTACCGATAGTCCATATCTCGGAAACTATAAGAGATAATGCAATTTGGCAACCGGCAATGTAATTAGCATGCCGAATATTACTTGGAATGTGAATTGGAACGAAATCGCCAATAGATAAGACGATTTTACAATTCGGGCCCAAGTTAGAAGCAGAGCCTAAGGTGTAATTTATCGATAGTCCATATCTCGGAAACTATAAGAGATAATGCAATTTGGCAACCGGCAATGTAATTAGCATGCCGAATATTACTTGGAATGTGAATTGGAACGAAATCGCCAATAGATAAGACCATTTTACAATTTGGGCCCAAGTTAGAAGCAGAGCCTAAGGTGTAAATTATCGATAGTCCATATCTCGGAAACTATAAGAGATAATGCAATTTGGCAACCGGCAATGTAATTAGCAAGCCGAATATTACTTGGAATGTGAATTGGAACGAAATCGCCAATAGATAAGACCATTTTACAATTTGGGCCCAAGTTAGAAGCAGAGCCTAAGGTGTAAATTATCGATAGTCCATATCTCGGAAACTATAAGAGATAATGCAATTTGGCAACCGGCAATGTATTTAGCATGCCGAATATTATTTGGAATGTGAATTGGAACGAAATCGCCAATAGATAAGACCATTTTACAATTTGGGCCCAAGTTAGAAGCAGAGCCTAAGGTGTAAATTATGGATAGTCCATATCTCGGAAACTATAAGAGATAATGCAATTTCGCAACAGGCAATGTAATTAGCATGCCGAATATTACTTGGAGTGTGAATTGGAACGAAATCGCCAATAGATAAGACCATTTTACAATTTGGGCCCAAGTTAGAAGCAGAGCCTAAGGTGTAAATTATCGATAGTCCATATCTCGGAAACTATAAGAGATAATGCAATTTGGCAACCGGCAATGTAATTAGCATGCCGAATATTACTTGGAATGTGAATTGGAACGAAAACGCCAATAGATAAGACCATTTTACAATTTGGGCCCAAGTTAGAAGCAGAGCCTAAGGTGTAAATTATCGATAGTCCATATCTCGGAAACTATAAGAGATAATGCAATTTGGCAACCGGCAATGTAATTAGCATGCCGAATATTACTTGGAATGTGAATTGGAACGAAATCGCCAATAGATAAGACCATTTTACAATTTGGGCCCAAGTTAGAAGCAGAGCCTAAGGTGTAAATTATCGATAGTCCATATCTCGGAAACTATAAGAGATAATGCAATTTGGCAACCGGCAATGTAATTAGCATGCCGAATATTACTTGGAATGTGAATTGGAACGAAATCGCCAATAGATAAGACCATTTTACAATTTGGGCCCAAGTTAGAAGCAGAGCCTAAGGTGTAAATTATCGATAGTCCATATCTCGGAAACTATAAGAGATAATGCAATTTGGCAACCGGCAATGTAATTAGCATGCCGAATATTATTTGGAATGTGAATTGGAACGAAATCGCCAATAGATAAGACCATTTTACAATTTGGGCCCAAGTTAGAAGCAGAGCCTAAGGTGTAAATTATGGATAGTCCATATCTCGGAAACTATAAGAGATAATGCAATTTGGCAACCGGCAATGTAATTAGCATGCCGAATATTACTTGGAATGTGAATTGGAACGAAATCGCCAATAGATAAGACGATTTTACAATTTGGGCCCAAGTTAGAAGCAGAGCCTAAGGTGTAAATTATCGATAGTCCATATCTCGGAAACTATAAGAGATAATGCAATTTGGCAACCGGCAATGTAATTAGCATGCCGAATATTACTTGGAATGTGAATTGGAACGAAATCGCCAATAGATAAGACCATTTTACAATTTGGGCCCAAGTTAGAAGCAGAGCCTAAGGTGTAAATTATCGATAGTCCATATCTCGGAAACTATAAGAGATAATGCAATTTCGGAACCGGCAATGTAATTAGCATGCCGAATATTACTTGGAATGTGAATTGGAACGAAATCGCCAATAGATAAGACCATTTTACAATTTGGGCCCAAGTTAGAAGCAGAGCCTAAGGTGTAAATTATCGATAGTCCATATCTCGGAAACTATAAGAGATAATGCAATTTCGGAACCGGCAATGTAATTAGTATGCCGAATATTACTTGGAATGTGAATTGGAATGAAATCGCCAATAGATAAGACCATTTTACAATTTGGGCCCAAGTTAGAAGCAGAGCCTAAGGTGTAAATTATCGATAGTCCATATCTCGGAAACTATAAGAGATAATGCAATTTGGCAACCGGCAATGTAATTAGCATGCCGAATATTACTTACAATGTCAATTGGAACGAAATCGCCAATAGATAAGACCATTTTACAATTTGGGCCCAAGTTAGAAGCAGAGCCTAAGGTGTAAATTATCGATAGTCCATATCTCGGAAACTATAAGAGATAATGCAATTTCGGAACCGGCAATGTAATTAGCATGCCGAATATTACTTGGAATGTGAATTGGAATGAAATCGCCAATAGATAAGACCATTTTACAATTTGGGCCCAAGTTAGAAGCAGAGCCTAAGGTGTAAATTATCGATAGTCCATATCTCGGAAACTATAAGAGATAATGCAATTTGGCAACCGGCAATGTAATTAGCATGCCGAATATTACTTACAATGTCAATTGGAACGAAATCGCCAATAGATAAGACCATTTTACAATTTGGGCCCAAGTTAGAAGCAGAGCCTAAGGTGTAAATTATCGATAGTCCATATCTCGGAAACTATAAGAGATAATGCAATTTGGCAACCGGCAATGTAATTAGCATGCCGAATATTACTTGGAATGTGAATTGGAACGAAATCGGCAATAGATAAGACCATTTTACAATTTGGGCCCAAGTTAGAAGCAGAGCCTAAGGTGTAAATTATCGATAGTCCATATCTCGGAAACTATAAGAGATAATGCAATTTGGCCACCGGCAATGTAATTAGCATGCCGAATAATACTTGGAATGTGAATTGGAACGAAATCGCCATTAGATAAGACCATTTTACAATTTGGGCCCAAGTTAGAAGCAGAGTCTAAGGTGTAAATTATCGATAGTCCATACCTCGGAAACTATAAGAGATAATGCAATTTGGCAACCGGCAATTTAATTAACATGCCGAATATTACCTGGAATGTGAATTGGAACGAAATCGCCAATAGATAAGACCATTTTACAATTTGGGCCCAAGTTAGAAGCAGAGCCTAAGGTGTAAATTATCGATAGTCCATATCTCGGAAACTATAAGAGATAATGCAATTTGGCAACCGGCAATGTAATTAGCATGCCGAATATTACTTGGAATGTGAATTGGAACGAAATCGCCAATAGATAAGACGATTTTACAATTTGGGCCCAAGTTAGAAGCAGAGCCTAAGGTGTAAATTATCGATAGTCCATATCTCGGAAACTATAAGAGATAATGCAATTTGGCAACCGGCAATGTAATTAGCATGCCGAATATTACTTGGAATGTGAATTGGAACGAAATCGCCAATAGATAAGACCATTTTACAATTTGGGCCCAAGTTAGAAGCAGAGCCTAAGGTGTAAATTATCGATAGTCCATATCTCGGAAACTATAAGAGATAATGCAATTTCGGAACCGGCAATGTAATTAGCATGCCGAATATTACTTGGAATGTGAATTGGAACGAAATCGCCAATAGATAAGACCATTTTACAATTTGGGCCCAAGTTAGAAGCAGAGCCTAAGGTGTAAATTATCGATAGTCCATATCTCGGAAACTATAAGAGATAATGCAATTTCGGAACCGGCAATGTAATTAGTATGCCGAATATTACTTGGAATGTGAATTGGAATGAAATCGCCAATAGATAAGACCATTTTACAATTTGGGCCCAAGTTAGAAGCAGAGCCTAAGGTGTAAATTATCGATAGTCCATATCTCGGAAACTATAAGAGATAATGCAATTTGGCAACCGGCAATGTAATTAGCATGCCGAATATTACTTACAATGTCAATTGGAACGAAATCGCCAATAGATAAGACCATTTTACAATTTGGGCCCAAGTTAGAAGCAGAGCCTAAGGTGTAAATTATCGATAGTCCATATCTCGGAAACTATAAGAGATAATGCAATTTGGCAACCGGCAATGTAATTAGCATGCCGAATATTACTTGGAATGTGAATTGGAACGAAATCGGCAATAGATAAGACCATTTTACAATTTGGGCCCAAGTTAGAAGCAGAGCCTAAGGTGTAAATTATCGATAGTCCATATCTCGGAAACTATAAGAGATAATGCAATTTGGCCACCGGCAATGTAATTAGCATGCCGAATAATACTTGGAATGTGAATTGGAACGAAATCGCTATTAGATAAGACCATTTTACAATTTGGGCCCAAGTTAGAAGCAGAGTCTAAGGTGTAAATTATCGATAGTCCATATCTCGGAAACTATAAGAGATAATGCAATTTGGCAACCGGCAATTTAATTAACATGCCGAATATTACCTGGAATGTGAATTGGAACGAAATCGCCAATAGATAAGACCATTTTACAATTTGGGCCCAAGTTAGAAGCAGAGCCTAAGGTGTAAATTATCGATAGTCCATATCTCGGAAACTATAAGAGATAATGCAATTTGGCAACCGGCAATGTAATTAGCATGCCGAATATTACTTGGAATGTGAATTGGAACGAAATCGGCAATAGATAAGAACATTTTACAATTTGGGCCCAAGTTAGAAGCAGAGCCTAAGGTGTAAATTATCCATAGTCCATATCTCGGAAACTATAAGAGATAATGCAATTTGGCAACTGGCAATGTAATTAGCATGCCGAATATTACTTGGAATGTGAATTGGAACGAAATCGCCAATAGATAAGACCATTTTACAATTTGGGCCCAAGTTAGAAGCAGAGCCTAAGGTGTAAATTATCGATAGTCCATATCTCGGAAACTATAAGAGATAATGCAATTTGGCAACCGGCAATGTAATTAGCATGCCGAATACTACTTGGAATGTGAATTGGAACGAAATCGCCAATAGATAAGACCATTTTACAATTTGGGCCCAAGTTAGAAGCAGAGCCTAAGGTTAAAAATAATCGATAGTCCATATCTCGGAAACTATAAGAGATAATGCAATTTGGGAACCGGCAATGTAATTAGCATGCCGAATAATACTTGGAATGTGAATTGGAACGAAATCGCCATTAGATAAGACCATTTTACAATTTGGGCCCAAGTTAGAAGCAGAGTCTAAGGTGTAAATTATCGATAGTCCATATCTCGGAAACTATAAGAGATAATGCAATTTGGCAACCGGCAATTTAATTAACATGCCGAATATTACCTGGAATGTGAATTGGAACGAAATCGCCAATAGATAAGACCATTTTACAATTTGAGCCCAAGTTAGAAGCAGAGCCTAAGGTGTAAATTATCGATAGTCCATATCTCGGAAACTATAAGAGATAATGCAATTTGGCAACCGGCAATGTAATTAGCATGCCGAATATTACTTGGAATGTGAATTGGAACGAAATCGCCAATAGATAAGACGATTTTACAATTTGGGCCCAAGTTAGAAGCAGAGCCTAAGGTGTAAATTATCGATAGTCCATATCTCGGAAACTATAAGAGATAATGCAATTTGGCAACCGGCAATGTAATTAGCATGCCGAATATTACTTGGAATGTGAATTGGAACGAAATCGCCAATAGATAAGACCATTTTACAATTTGGGCCCAAGTTAGAAGCAGAGCCTAAGGTGTAAATTATCGATAGTCCATATCTCGGAAACTATAAGAGATAATGCAATTTCGGAACCGGCAATGTAATTAGCATGCCGAATATTACTTGGAATGTGAATTGGAACGAAATCGCCAATAGATAAGACCATTTTACAATTTGGGCCCAAGTTAGAAGCAGAGCCTAAGGTGTAAATTATCGATAGTCCATATCTCGGAAACTATAAGAGATAATGCAATTTCGGAACCGGCAATGTAATTAGTATGCCGAATATTACTTGGAATGTGAATTGGAATGAAATCGCCAATAGATAAGACCATTTTACAATTTGGGCCCAAGTTAGAAGCAGAGCCTAAGGTGTAAATTATCGATAGTCCATATCTCGGAAACTATAAGAGATAATGCAATTTGGCAACCGGCAATGTAATTAGCATGCCGAATATTACTTACAATGTCAATTGGAACGAAATCGCCAATAGATAAGACCATTTTACAATTTGGGCCCAAGTTAGAAGCAGAGCCTAAGGTGTAAATTATCGATAGTCCATATCTCGGAAACTATAAGAGATAATGCAATTTGGCAACCGGCAATGTAATTAGCATGCCGAATATTACTTGGAATGTGAATTGGAACGAAATCGGCAATAGATAAGACCATTTTACAATTTGGGCCCAAGTTAGAAGCAGAGCCTAAGGTGTAAATTATCGATAGTCCATATCTCGGAAACTATAAGAGATAATGCAATTTGGCCACCGGCAATGTAATTAGCATGCCGAATAATACTTGGAATGTGAATTGGAACGAAATCGCTATTAGATAAGACCATTTTACAATTTGGGCCCAAGTTAGAAGCAGAGCCTAAGGTGTAAATTATCGATAGTCCATATCTCGGAAACTATAAGAGATAATGCAATTTCGGAACCGGCAATGTAATTAGCATGCCGAATATTACTTGGAATGTGAATTGGAATGAAATCGCCAATAGATAAGACCATTTTACAATTTGGGCCCAAGTTAGAAGCAGAGCCTAAGGTGTAAATTATCGATAGTCCATATCTCGGAAACTATAAGAGATAATGCAATTTGGCAACCGGCAATGTAATTAGCATGCCGAATATTACTTACAATGTCAATTGGAACGAAATCGCCAATAGATAAGACCATTTTACAATTTGGGCCCAAGTTAGAAGCAGAGCCTAAGGTGTAAATTATCGATAGTCCATATCTCGGAAACTATAAGAGATAATGCAATTTGGCAACCGGCAATGTAATTAGCATGCCGAATATTACTTGGAATGTGAATTGGAACGAAATCGGCAATAGATAAGACCATTTTACAATTTGGGCCCAAGTTAGAAGCAGAGCCTAAGGTGTAAATTATCGATAGTCCATATCTCGGAAACTATAAGAGATAATGCAATTTGGCCACCGGCAATGTAATTAGCATGCCGAATAATACTTGGAATGTGAATTGGAACGAAATCGCCATTAGATAAGACCATTTTACAATTTGGGCCCAAGTTAGAAGCAGAGTCTAAGGTGTAAATTATCGATAGTCCATACCTCGGAAACTATAAGAGATAATGCAATTTGGCAACCGGCAATTTAATTAACATGCCGAATATTACCTGGAATGTGAATTGGAACGAAATCGCCAATAGATAAGACCATTTTACAATTTGGGCCCAAGTTAGAAGCAGAGCCTAAGGTGTAAATTATCGATAGTCCATATCTCGGAAACTATAAGAGATAATGCAATTTGGCAACCGGCAATGTAATTAGCATGCCGAATATTACTTGGAATGTGAATTGGAACGAAATCGCCAATAGATAAGACGATTTTACAATTTGGGCCCAAGTTAGAAGCAGAGCCTAAGGTGTAAATTATCGATAGTCCATATCTCGGAAACTATAAGAGATAATGCAATTTGGCAACCGGCAATGTAATTAGCATGCCGAATATTACTTGGAATGTGAATTGGAACGAAATCGCCAATAGATAAGACCATTTTACAATTTGGGCCCAAGTTAGAAGCAGAGCCTAAGGTGTAAATTATCGATAGTCCATATCTCGGAAACTATAAGAGATAATGCAATTTCGGAACCGGCAATGTAATTAGCATGCCGAATATTACTTGGAATGTGAATTGGAACGAAATCGCCAATAGATAAGACCATTTTACAATTTGGGCCCAAGTTAGAAGCAGAGCCTAAGGTGTAAATTATCGATAGTCCATATCTCGGAAACTATAAGAGATAATGCAATTTCGGAACCGGCAATGTAATTAGTATGCCGAATATTACTTGGAATGTGAATTGGAATGAAATCGCCAATAGATAAGACCATTTTACAATTTGGGCCCAAGTTAGAAGCAGAGCCTAAGGTGTAAATTTTCGATAGTCCATATCTCGGAAACTATAAGAGATAATGCAATTTGGCAACCGGCAATGTAATTAGCATGCCGAATATTACTTACAATGTCAATTGGAACGAAATCGCCAATAGATAAGACCATTTTACAATTTGGGCCCAAGTTAGAAGCAGAGCCTAAGGTGTAAATTATCGATAGTCCATATCTCGGAAACTATAAGAGATAATGCAATTTGGCAACCGGAAATGTAATTAGCATGCCGAATATTACTTGGAATGTGAATTGGAACGAAATCGGCAATAGATAAGACCATTTTACAATTTGGGCCCAAGTTAGAAGCAGAGCCTAAGGTGTAAATTATCGATAGTCCATATCTCGGAAACTATAAGAGATAATGCAATTTGGCCACCGGCAATGTAATTAGCATGCCGAATAATACTTGGAATGTGAATTGGAACGAAATCGCTATTAGATAAGACCATTTTACAATTTGGGCCCAAGTTAGAAGCAGAGTCTAAGGTGTAAATTATCGATAGTCCATATCTCGGAAACTATAAGAGATAATGCAATTTGGCAACCGGCAATTTAATTAACATGCCGAATATTACCTGGAATGTGAATTGGAACGAAATCGCCAATAGATAAGACCATTTTACAATTTGGGCCCAAGTTAGAAGCAGAGCCTAAGGTGTAAATTATCGAGAGTCCATATCTCGGAAACTATAAGAGATAATGCAATTTGGCAACCGGCAATGTAATTAGCATGCCGAATATTACTTGGAATGTGAATTGGAACGAAATCGGCAATAGATAAGAACATTTTACAATTTGGGCCCAAGTTAGAAGCAGAGCCTAAGGTGTAAATTATCCATAGTCCATATCTCGGAAACTATAAGAGATAATGCAATTTGGCAACTGGCAATGTAATTAGCATGCCGAATATTACTTGGAATGTGAATTGGAACGAAATCGCCAATAGATAAGACCATTTTACAATTTGGGCCCAAGTTAGAAGCAGAGCCTAAGGTGTAAATTATCGATAGTCCATATCTCGGAAACTATAAGAGATAATGCAATTTGGCAACCGGCAATGTAATTAGCATGCCGAATACTACTTGGAATGTGAATTGGAACGAAATCGCCAATAGATAAGACCATTTTACAATTTGAGCCCAAGTTAGAAGCAGAGCCTAAGGTTAAAAATAATCGATAGTCCATATCTCGGAAACTATAAGAGATAATGCAATTTGGGAACCGGCAATGTAATTAGCATGCCGAATAATACTTGGAATGTGAATTGGAACGAAATCGCCATTAGATAAGACCATTTTACAATTTGGGCCCAAGTTAGAAGCAGAGTCTAAGGTGTAAATTATCGATAGTCCATATCTCGGAAACTATAAGAGATAATGCAATTTGGCAACCAGCAATTTAATTAACATGCCGAATATTACCTGGAATGTGAATTGGAACGAAATCGCCAATAGATAAGACCATTTTACAATTTGGGCCCAAGTTAGAAGCAGAGCCTAAGGTGTAAATTATCGATAGTCCATATCTCGGAAACTATAAGAGATAATGCAATTTGGCAACCGGCAATGTAATTAGCATGCCGAATATTACTTGGAATGTGAATTGGAACGAAATCGCCAATAGATAAGACGATTTTACAATTTGGGCCCAAGTTAGAAGCAGAGCCTAAGGTGTAAATTATCGATAGTCCATATCTCGGAAACTATAAGAGATAATGCAATTTGGCAACCGGCAATGTAATTAGCATGCCGAATATTACTTGGAATGTGAATTGGAACGAAATCGCCAATAGATAAGACCATTTTACAATTTGGGCCCAAGTTAGAAGCAGAGCCTAAGGTGTAAATTATCGATAGTCCATATCTCGGAAACTATAAGAGATAATGCAATTTCGGAACCGGCAATGTAATTAGCATGCCGAATATTACTTGGAATGTGAATTGGAACGAAATCGCCAATAGATAAGACCATTTTACAATTTGGGCCCAAGTTAGAAGCAGAGCCTAAGGTGTAAATTATCGATAGTCCATATCTCGGAAACTATAAGAGATAATGCAATTTCGGAACCGGCAATGTAATTAGTATGCCGAATATTACTTGGAATGTGAATTGGAATGAAATCGCCAATAGATAAGACCATTTTACAATTTGGGCCCAAGTTAGAAGCAGAGCCTAAGGTGTAAATTATCGATAGTCCATATCTCGGAAACTATAAGAGATAATGCAATTTGGCAACCGGCAATGTAATTAGCATGCCGAATATTACTTACAATGTCAATTGGAACGAAATCGCCAATAGATAAGACCATTTTACAATTTGGGCCCAAGTTAGAAGCAGAGCCTAAGGTGTAAATTATCGATAGTCCATATCTCGGAAACTATAAGAGATAATGCAATTTGGCAACCGGCAATGTAATTAGCATGCCGAATATTACTTGGAATGTGAATTGGAACGAAATCGGCAATAGATAAGACCATTTTACAATTTGGGCCCAAGTTAGAAGCAGAGCCTAAGGTGTAAATTATCGATAGTCCATATCTCGGAAACTATAAGAGATAATGCAATTTGGCCACCGGCAATGTAATTAGCATGCCGAATAATACTTGGAATGTGAATTGGAACGAAATCGCTATTAGATAAGACCATTTTACAATTTGGGCCCAAGTTAGAAGCAGAGTCTAAGGTGTAAATTATCGATAGTCCATATCTCGGAAACTATAAGAGATAATGCAATTTGGCAACCGGCAATTTAATTAACATGCCGAATATTACCTGGAATGTGAATTGGAACGAAATCGCCAATAGATAAGACCATTTTACAATTTGGGCCCAAGTTAGAAGCAGAGCCTAAGGTGTAAATTATCGATAGTCCATATCTCGGAAACTATAAGAGATAATGCAATTTGGCAACCGGCAATGTAATTAGCATGCCGAATATTACTTGGAATGTGAATTGGAACGAAATCGGCAATAGATAAGAACATTTTACAATTTGGGCCCAAGTTAGAAGCAGAGCCTAAGGTGTAAATTATCCATAGTCCATATCTCGGAAACTATAAGAGATAATGCAATTTGGCAACTGGCAATGTAATTAGCATGCCGAATATTACTTGGAATGTGAATTGGAACGAAATCGCCAATAGATAAGACCATTTTACAATTTGGGCCCAAGTTAGAAGCAGAGCCTAAGGTGTAAATTATCGATAGTCCATATCTCGGAAACTATAAGAGATAATGCAATTTGGCAACCGGCAATGTAATTAGCATGCCGAATACTACTTGGAATGTGAATTGGAACGAAATCGCCAATAGATAAGACCATTTTACAGTTTGGGCCCAAGTTAGAAGCAGAGCCTAAGGTTAAAAATAATCGATAGTCCATATCTCGGAAACTATAAGAGATAATGAAATTTGGGAACCGGCAATGTAATTAGCATGCCGAATATTACTTGGAATGTGAATTGGAACGAAATCGCCAATAGATAAGAACATTTTACAATTTGGGCCCAAGTTAGAAGCGGAGCCTAAGGTGTAAATTATCGATAGTCCATATCTCGGAAACTATAAGAGATAATGCAATTTCGCAACCGGCAATGTAATTAGCATGCCGAATATTACTTGGAATGTGAATTGGGACGAAATCGCCAATAGATAAGACCATTTTACAATTTGGGCCCAAGTTAGAAGCAGAGCCTAAGGTGTAAATTATCGATAGTCCATATCTCGGAAACTATAAGAGATAATGCAATTTGGGAACCGGCAATGTAATTAGCATGCCGGATATTACTTGGAATGTGAATTGGAACGAAATCGCCAATAGATAAGACCATTTTACAATTTGGGCCCAATTTAGAAGCAGAGCCTAAGGTGTAAATTACCGATAGTCCATATCTCGGAAACTATAAGAGATAATGCAATTTGGCAACCGGCAATGTAATTAGCATGCCGAATATTACTTGGAATGTGAATTGGAACGAAATCGCCAATAGATAAGACGATTTTACAATTCGGGCCCAAGTTAGAAGCAGAGCCTAAGGTGTAATTTATCGATAGTCCATATCTCGAAAACTATAAGAGATAATGCAATTTGGCAACCGGCAATGTAATTAGCATGCCGAATATTACTTGGAATGTGAATTGGAACGAAATCGCCAATAGATAAGACCATTTTACAATTTGGGCCCAAGTTAGAAGCAGAGCCTAAGGTGTAAATTATCGATAGTCCATATCTCGGAAACTATAAGAGATAATGCAATTTGGCAACCGGCAATGTAATTAGCATGCCGAATATTATTTGGAATGTGAATTGGAACGAAATCGCCAATAGATAAGACCATTTTACAATTTGGGCCCAAGTTAGAAGCAGAGCCTAAGGTGTAAATTATGGATAGTCCATATCTCGGAAACTATAAGAGATAATGCAATTTCGCAACCGGCAATGTAATTAGCATGCCGAATATTACTTGGAGTGTGAATTGGAACGAAATCGCCAATAGATAAGACCATTTTACAATTTGGGCCCAAGTTAGAAGCAGAGCCTAAGGTGTAAATTATCGATAGTCCATATCTCGGAAACTATAAGAGATAATGCAATTTGGCAACCGGCAATGTAATTAGCATGCCGAATATTACTTGGAATGTGAATTGGAACGGAATCGCCAATAGATAAGACCATTTTACAATTTGGGCCCAAGTTAGAAGCAGAGCCTAAGGTGTAAATTATCGATAGTCCATATCTCGGAAACTATAAGAGATAATGCAATTTGGCAACCGGCAATGTAATTAGCATGCCGAATATTACTTGGAATGTGAATTGGAACGAAATCGCCAATAGATAAGACCATTTTACAATTTGGGCCCAAGTTAGAAGCAGAGCCTAAGGTGTAAATTATCGATAGTCCATATCTCGGAAACTATAAGAGATAATGCAATTTGGCAACCGGCAATGTAATTAGCATGCCGAATATTACTTGGAATGTGAATTGGAATGAAATCGCCAATAGATAAGACCATTTTACAATTTGGGCCCAAGTTAGAAGCAGAGCCTAAGGTGTAAATTATCGATAGTCCATATCTCGGAAACTATAAGAGATAATGCAATTTCGGAACCGGCAATGTAATTAGCATGCCGAATATTACTTGGAATGTGAATTGGAACGAAATCGCCAATAGATAAAACCATTTTACAATTTGGGCCCAAGTTAGAAGCAGAGCCTAAGGTGTAAATTATCGATAGTCCATATCTCGGAAACTATAAGAGATAATGCAATTTCGGAACCGGCAATGTAATTAGCATGCCGAATATTACTTGGAATGTGAATTGGAATGAAATCGACAATAGATAAGACCATTTTACAATTTGGGCCCAAGTTAGAAGCAGAGCCTAAGGTGTAAATTATCGATAGTCCATATCTCGGAAACTATAAGAGATAATGCAATTTGGCAACCGGCAATGTAATTAGCATGCCAAATATTACTTACAATGTCAATTGGAACGAAATCGCCAATAGATAAGACCATTTTACAATTTGGGCCCAAGTTAGATGCAGAGCCTAAGGTGTAAATTATCGATAGTCCATATCTCGGAAACTATAAGAGATAATGCAATTTGGCAACCGGCAATGTAATTAGCATGCCGAATATTACTTGGAATGTGAATTGGAACGAAATCGGCAATAGATAAGACCATTTTACAATTTGGGCCCAAGTTAGAAGCAGAGCCTAAGGTGTAAATTATCGATAGTCCATATCTCGGAAACTATAAGAGATAATGCAATTTGGCCACCGGCAATGTAATTAGCATGCCGAATAATACTTGGAATGTGAATTGGAACGAAATCGCCATTAGATAAGACCATTTTACAATTTGGGCCCAAGTTAGAAGCAGAGTCTAAGGTGTAAATTATCGATAGTCCATATCTCGGAAACTATAAGAGATAATGCAATTTGGCAACCGGCAATTTAATTAACATGCCGAATATTACCTGGAATGTGAATTGGAACGAAATCGCCAATAGATAAGACCATTTTACAATTTGGGCCCAAGTTAGAAGCAGAGCCTAAGGTGTAAATTATCGATAGTCCATATCTCGGAAACTATAAGAGATAATGCAATTTGGCAACCGGCAATGTAATTAGCATGCCGAATATTACTGGGAATGTGAATTGGAACGAAATCGGCAATAGATAAGACCATTTTACAATTTGGGCCCAAGTTAGAAGTAGAGCCTAAGGTGTAAATTATCCATAGTCCATATCTCGGAAACTATAAGAGATAATGCAATTTGGCAACTGGCAATGTAATTAGCATGCCGAATATTACTTGGAATGTGAATTGGAACGAAATCGCCAATAGATAAGACCATTTTACAATTTGGGCCCAAGTTAGAAGCAGAGCCTAAGGTGTAAATTATCGATAGTCCATATCTCGGAAACTATAAGAGATAATGCAATTTGGCAACCGGCAATGTAATTAGCATGCCGAATACTACTTGGAATGTGAATTGGAACGAAATCGCCAATAGATAAGACCATTTTACAGTTTGGGCCCAAGTTAGAAGCAGAGCCTAAGGTTAAAAATAATCGATAGTCCATATCTCGGAAACTATAAGAGATAATGCAATTTGGGAACCGGCAATGTAATTAGCATGCCGAATATTACTTGGAATGTGAATTGGAACGAAATCGCCAATAGATAAGACCATTTTACAATTTGGGCCCAAGTTAGAAGCGGAGCCTAAGGTGTAAATTATCGATAGTCCATATCTCGGAAACTATAAGAGATAATGCAATTTCGCAACCGGCAATGTAATTAGCATGCCGAATATTACTTGGAATGTGAATTGGGACGAAATCGCCAATAGATAAGACCATTTTACAATTTGGGCCCAAGTTAGAAGCAGAGCCTAAGGTGTAAATTATCGATAGTCCATATCTCGGAAACTATAAGAGATAATGCAATTTGGGAACCGGCAATGTAATTAGCATACCGGATATTACTTGGAATGTGAATTGGAACGAAATCGCCAATAGATAAGACCATTTTACAATTTGGGCCCAATTTAGAAGCAGAGCCTAAGGTGTAAATTACCGATAGTCCATATCTCGGAAACTATAAGAGATAATGCAATTTGGCAACCGGCAATGTAATTAGCATGCCGAATATTACTTGGAATGTGAATTGGAACGAAATCGCCAATAGATAAGACGATTTTACAATTCGGGCCCAAGTTAGAAGCAGAGCCTAAGGTGTAATTTATCGATAGTCCATATCTCGGAAACTATAAGAGATAATGCAATTTGGCAACCGGCAATGTAATTAGCATGCCGAATATTACTTGGAATGTGAATTGGAACGAAATCGCCAATAGATAAGACCATTTTACAATTTGGGCCCAAGTTAGAAGCAGAGCCTAAGGTGTAAATTATCGATAGTCCATATCTCGGAAACTATAAGAGATAATGCAATTTGGCAACCGGCAATGTAATTAGCAAGCCGAATATTACTTGGAATGTGAATTGGAACGAAATCGCCAATAGATAAGACCATTTTACAATTTGGGCCCAAGTTAGAAGCAGAGCCTAAGGTGTAAATTATCGATAGTCCATATCTCGGAAACTATAAGAGATAATGCAATTTGGCAACCGGCAATGTATTTAGCATGCCGAATATTATTTGGAATGTGAATTGGAACGAAATCGCCAATAGATAAGACCATTTTACAATTTGGGCCCAAGTTAGAAGCAGAGCCTAAGGTGTAAATTATGGATAGTCCATATCTCGGAAACTATAAGAGATAATGCAATTTCGCAACAGGCAATGTAATTAGCATGCCGAATATTACTTGGAGTGTGAATTGGAACGAAATCGCCAATAGATAAGACCATTTTACAATTTGGGCCCAAGTTAGAAGCAGAGCCTAAGGTGTAAATTATCGATAGTCCATATCTCGGAAACTATAAGAGATAATGCAATTTGGCAACCGGCAATGTAATTAGCATGCCGAATATTACTTGGAATGTGAATTGGAACGAAAACGCCAATAGATAAGACCATTTTACAATTTGGGCCCAAGTTAGAAGCAGAGCCTAAGGTGTAAATTATCGATAGTCCATATCTCGGAAACTATAAGAGATAATGCAATTTGGCAACCGGCAATGTAATTAGCATGCCGAATATTACTTGGAATGTGAATTGGAACGAAATCGCCAATAGATAAGACCATTTTACAATTTGGGCCCAAGTTAGAAGCAGAGCCTAAGGTGTAAATTATCGATAGTCCATATCTCGGAAACTATAAGAGATAATGCAATTTGGCAACCGGCAATGTAATTAGCATGCCGAATATTACTTGGAATGTGAATTGGAACGAAATCGCCAATAGATAAGACCATTTTACAATTTGGGCCCAAGTTAGAAGCAGAGCCTAAGGTGTAAATTATCGATAGTCCATATCTCGGAAACTATAAGAGATAATGCAATTTGGCAACCGGCAATGTAATTAGCATGCCGAATATTATTTGGAATGTGAATTGGAACGAAATCGCCAATAGATAAGACCATTTTACAATTTGGGCCCAAGTTAGAAGCAGAGCCTAAGGTGTAAATTATGGATAGTCCATATCTCGGAAACTATAAGAGATAATGCAATTTGGCAACCGGCAATGTAATTAGCATGCCGAATATTACTTGGAATGTGAATTGGAACGAAATCGCCAATAGATAAGACGATTTTACAATTCGGGCCCAAGTTAGAAGCAGAGCCTAAGGTGTAATTTATCGATAGTCCATATCTCGGAAACTATAAGAGATAATGCAATTTGGCAACCGGTAATGTAATTAGCATGCCGAATATTACTTGGAATGTGAATTGGAACGAAATCGCCAATAGATAAGACCATTTTACAATTTGGGCCCAAGTTAGAAGCAGAGCCTTAGGTGTAAATTATCGATAGTCCATATCTCGGAAACTATAAGAGATAATGCAATTTGGCAACCGGCAATGTAATTAGCAAGCCGAATATTACTTGGAATGTGAATTGGAACGAAATCGCCAATAGATAAGACCATTTTACAATTTGGGCCCAAGTTAGAAGCAGAGCCTAAGGTGTAAATTATCGATAGTCCATATCTCGGAAACTATAAGAGATAATGCAATTTGGCAACCGGCAATGTATTTAGCATGCCGAATATTATTTGGAATGTGAATTGGAACGAAATCGCCAATAGATAAGACCATTTTACAATTTGGGCCCAAGTTAGAAGCAGAGCCTAAGGTGTAAATTATGGATAGTCCATATCTCGGAAACTATAAGAGATAATGCAATTTCGCAACAGGCAATGTAATTAGCATGCCGAATATTACTTGGAGTGTGAATTGGAACGAAATCGCCAATAGATAAGACCATTTTACAATTTGGGCCCAAGTTAGAAGCAGAGCCTAAGGTGTAAATTATCGATAGTCCATATCTCGGAAACTATAAGAGATAATGCAATTTGGCAACCGGCAATGTAATTAGCATGCCGAATATTACTTGGAATGTGAATTGGAACGAAAACGCCAATAGATAAGACCATTTTACAATTTGGGCCCAAGTTAGAAGCAGAGCCTAAGGTGTAAATTATCGATAGTCCATATCTCGGAAACTATAAGAGATAATGCAATTTGGCAACCGGCAATGTAATTAGCATGCCGAATATTACTTGGAATGTGAATTGGAACGAAATCGCCAATAGATAAGACCATTTTACAATTTGGGCCCAAGTTAGAAGCAGAGCCTAAGGTGTAAATTATCGATAGTCCATATCTCGGAAACTATAAGAGATAATGCAATTTGGCAACCGGCAATGTAATTAGCATGCCGAATATTACTTGGAATGTGAATTGGAACGAAATCGCCAATAGATAAGACCATTTTACAATTTGGGCCCAAGTTAGAAGCAGAGCCTAAGGTGTAAATTATCGATAGTCCATATCTCGGAAACTATAAGAGATAATGCAATTTGGCGACCGGCAAAGTAATTAGCATGCCGAATATTACTTGTAATGTGAATTGGAACGAAATCGCCAATAGATAAGACCATATTACAATTTGGGCCCAAGTTAGAAGCAGAGCCTAAGGTGTTAATTATCGATAGTCCATATCTCGGAAACTATAAGAGATAATGCAATTTGGCAACCGGCAATGTAATTAGCATGCCGAATATTACTTGGAATGTGAATTGGAACGAAATCGCCAATAGATAAGACCATTTTACAATTTGGGCCCAAGTTAGAAGCAGAGCCTAAGGTGTAAATTATCGATAGTCCATATCTCGGAAACTATAAGGGATAATGCAATTTGGCAACCGGCAATGTAATTAGCATGCCGAATATTACTTGGAATGTGAATTGGAACGAAATCGCCAATAGGTAAGACAATTTTACAATTTGGGCCCAAGTTAGAAGCAGAGCCTAAGGTGTATATTACCGATAGTCCATATCTCGGAAACTATAAGAGATAATGCAATTTGGCAACCGGCAATGTAATTAGCATGCCGAATATTACTTGGAATGTGAATTGGAACGAAATCGCCAATAGATAAGGCCATTTTACAATTTGGGCCCAAGTTAGTAGCAGAGCCTAAGGTGTAAATTATCGATAGTCCATATCTCGGAAACTATAAGAGATAATGCAATTTGGCAACCGGCAATGTAATTAGCATGCCGAATATTACTTGGAATGTGAATTGGAACGAAATCGCCAATAGATAAGACCATTTTACAATTTGGGCCCAAGTTAGAAGCAGAGCCTAAGGTGTAAATTATCGATAGTCCATATCTCGGAAACTAAAAGAGATAATGCAATTTGGCAACCGGCAATGTAATTAGCATGCCGAATATTACTTGGAATGTGAATTGGAACGAAATCGCCAATAGATAAGACCATTTTACAATTTGGGCCCAAGTTAGAAGCAGAGCCTAAGGTGTAAATTATAGATAGTCCATATCTCGGAAACTATAAGAGATAATGCAATTTCGCAACCGGCAATGTAATTAGCATGCCGAATATTACTTGGAATGTGAATTGGGACGAAATCGCCAATAGATAAGACCATTTTACAATTTGGGCCCAAGTTAGAAGCAGAGCCTAAGGTGTAAATTATCGATAGTCCATATCTCGGAAACTATAAGAGATAATGCAATTTGGCAACCGGCAATGTAATTAGCATGCAGAATATTACTTGGAATGTGAATTGGAACGAAATCGCCAATAGATAAGACCATTTTACAATTGGGGCCCAAGTTAGAAGCAGAGCCTAAGGTGTAAATTATCGATAGTCAATATCTCGGAAATTATAAGAGATAATGCAATTTGGCAACCGACAATGTAATTAGCATGCCGAATACTACTTGGAATATGAATTGGAACGAAATCGCCAATAGATAAGACCATTTTACAATTTGGGCCCAAGTTAGAAGCAGAGCCTAAGGTGTAAATTATCGATAGTCCATATCTCGGAAACTATAAGAGATAATTCAATTTGGCAACCGGCAATGTAATTAGCATGCCGAATATTACTTGGAATGTGAATTGGAACGAAATCGCCAATAGATAAGACCATTTTACAATTTGGGCCCAAGTTAGAAGCAGAGCCTAAGGTGTAAATTATCGATAGTCCATATCTCGGAAACTATAAGAGATAATGCAATTTGGCAACCGGCAATGTAATTAGCATGCCGAATATTACTTGGAATGTGAATTGGAACGAAATCGCCAATAGATAAGACGATTTTACAATTTGGGCCCAAGTTAGAAGCAGAGCCTAAGGTGTAAATTATCGATAGTCCATATCTCGGAAACTATAAGAGATAATGCAATTTGGCAACCGGCATTGTAATTAGCATGCCGAATATTACTTGGAATGTGAATTGGAACGAAATCGCCAATAGATAAGACCATTTTACAATTTGGGCCCAAGTTAGAAGCAGAGCCTAAGGTGTAAATTATCGATAGTCCATATCTCGGAAACTATAAGAGATAATGCAATTTGGCAACCGGCAATGTAATTAGCATGCCGAATATTACTTGGAATGTGAATTGGAATGAAATCGCCAATAGATAAGACCATTTTACAATTTGGGCCCAAGTTAGAAGCAGAGCCTAAGGTGTAAATTATCGATAGTCCATATCTCGGAAACTATAAGAGATAATGCAACTTCGGAACCGGCAATGTAATTAGCATGCCGAATATTACTTGGAATGTGAATTGGAACGAAATCGCCAATAGATAAGACCATTTTACAATTTGGGCCCAAGTTAGAAGCAGAGCCTAAGGTGTAAATTATCGATAGTCCATATCTCGGAAACTATAAGAGATAATGCAATTTCGGAACCGGCAATGTAATTAGCATGCCGAATATTACTTGGAATGTGAATTGGAATGAAATCGCCAATAGATAAGACCATTTTACAATTTGGGCCCAAGTTAGAAGCAGAGCCTAAGGTGTAAATTATCGATAGTCCATATCTCGGAAACTACAAGAGATAATGCAATTTGGCAACCGGCAATGTAATTAGCATACCGAATATTACTTACAATGTCAATTGGAACGAAATCGCCAATAGATAAGACCATTTTACAATTTGGGCCCAAGTTAGAAGCAGAGCCTAAGGTGTAAATTATCGATAGTCCATATCTCGGAAACTATAAGAGATAATGCAATTTGGCAACCGACAATGTAATTAGCATGCCGAATATTATTTGGAATGTGAATTGGAACGAAATCGCCAATAGATAAGACCATTTTACAATTTGGGCCCAAGTTAGAAGCAGAGCCTAAGGTGTAAATTATGGATAGTCCATATCTCGGAAACTATAAGAGATAATGCAATTTCGCAACCGGCAATGTAATTAGCATGCCGAATATTACTTGGAGTGTGAATTGGAACGAAATCGCCAATAGATAAGACCATTTTACAATTTGGGCCCAAGTTAGAAGCAGAGCCTAAGGTGTAAATTATCGATAGTCTATATCTCGGAAACTATAAGAGATAATGCAATTTGGCAACCGGCAATGTAATTAGCATGCCGAATATTACTTGGAATGTGAATTGGAACGAAAACGCCAATAGATAAGACCATTTTACAATTTGGGCCCAAGTTAGAAGCAGAGCCTAAGGTGTAAATTATCGATAGTCCATATCTCGGAAACTATAAGAGATAATGCAATTTGGCAACCGGCAATGTAATTAGCATGCCGAATATTACTTGGAATGTGAATTGGAACGAAATCGCCAATAGATAAGACCATTTTACAATTTGGGCCCAAGTTAGAAGCAGAGCCTAAGGTGTAAATTATCGATAGTCCATATCTCGGAAACTATAAGAGATAATGCAATTTGGCAACCGGCAATGTAATTAGCATGCCGAATATTACTTGGAATGTGAATTGGAACGAGATCGCCAATAGATAAGACCATTTTACAATTTGGGCCCAAGTTAGAAGCAGAGCCTAAGGTGTAAATTATCGATAGTCCATATCTCGGAAACTATAAGAGATAATGCAATTTGGCGACCGGCAAAGTAATTAGCATGCCGAATATTACTTGTAATGTGAATTGGAACGAAATCGCCAATAGATAAGACCATATTACAATTTGGGCCCAAGTTAGAAGCAGAGCCTAAGGTGTAAATTATCGATAGTCCATATCTCGGAAACTATAAGAGATAATGCAATTTGGCAACCGGCAATGTAATTAGCATGCCGAATATTACTTGGAATGTGAATTGAAACGAAATCGCCAATAGGTAAGACAATTTTACAATTTGGGCCCAAGTTAGAAGCAGAGCCTAAGGTGTATATTACCGATAGTCCATATCTCGGAAACTATAAGAGATAATGCAATTTGGCAACCGGCAATGTAATTAGCATGCCGAATATTACTTGGAATGTGAATTGGAACGAAATCGCCAATAGATAAGGCCATTTTACAATTTGGGCCCAAGTTAGTAGCAGAGCCTAAGGTGTAAATTATCGATAGTCCATATCTCGGAAACTATAAGAGATAATGCAATTTGGCAACCGGCAATGTAATTAGCATGCCGAATATTACTTGGAATGTGAATTGGAACGAAATCGCCAATAGATAAGACCATTTTACAATTTGGGCCCAAGTTAGAAGCAGAGCCTAAGGTGTAAATTATCGATAGTCCATATCTCGGAAACTAAAAGAGATAATGCAATTTGGCAACCGGCAATGTAATTAGCATGCCGAATATTACTTGGAATGTGAATTGGAACGAAATCGCCAATAGATAAGACCATTTTACAATTTGGGCCCAAGTTAGAAACAGAGCCTAAGGTGTAAATTATAGATAGTCCATATCTCGGAAACTATAAGAGATAATGCAATTTCGCAACCGGCAATGTAATTAGCATGCCGAATATTACTTGGAATGTGAATTGGGACGAAATCGCCAATAGATAAGACCATTTTACAATTTGGGCCCAAGTTAGAAGCAGAGCCTAAGGTGTAAATTATCGATAGTCCATATCTCGGAAACTATAAGAGATAATGCAATTTGGCAACCGGCAATGTAATTAGCATGCAGAATATTACTTGGAATGTGAATTGGAACGAAATCGCCAATAGATAAGACCATTTTACAATTGGGGCCCAAGTTAGAAGCAGAGCCTAAGGTGTAAATTATCGATAGTCAATATCTCGGAAATTATAAGAGATAATGCAATTTGGCAACCGGCAATGTAATTAGCATGCCGAATACTACTTGGAATGTGAATTGGAACGAAATCGCCAATAGATAAGACCATTTTACAATTTGGGCCCAAGTTAGAAGCAGAGCCTAAGGTGTAAATTATCGATAGTCCATATCTCGGAAACTATAAGAGATAATTCAATTTGGCAACCGGCAATGTAATTAGCATGCCGAATATTACTTGGAATGTGAATTGGAACGAAATCGCCAATAGATAAGACCATTTTACAATTTGGGCCCAAGTTAGAAGCAGAGCCTAAGGTGTAAATTATCGATAGTCCATATCTCGGAAACTATAAGAGATAATGCAATTTGGCAACCGGCAATGTAATTAGCATGCCGAATATTACTTGGAATGTGAATTGGAACGAAATCGCCAATAGATAAGACGATTTTACAATTTGGGCCCAAGTTAGAAGCAGAGCCTAAGGTGTAAATTATCGATAGTCCATATCTCGGAAACTATAAGAGATAATGCAATTTGGCAACCGGCATTGTAATTAGCATGCCGAATATTACTTGGAATGTGAATTGGAACGAAATCGCCAATAGATAAGACCATTTTACAATTTGGGCCCAAGTTAGAAGCAGAGCCTAAGGTGTAAATTATCGATAGTCCATATCTCGGAAACTATAAGAGATAATGCAATTTGGCAACCGGCAATGTAATTAGCATGCCGAATATTACTTGGAATGTGAATTGGAATGAAATCGCCAATAGATAAGACCATTTTACAATTTGGGCCCAAGTTAGAAGCAGAGCCTAAGGTGTAAATTATCGATAGTCCATATCTCGGAAACTATAAGAGATAATGCAACTTCGGAACCGGCAATGTAATTAGCATGCCGAATATTACTTGGAATGTGAATTGGAACGAAATCGCCAATAGATAAGACCATTTTACAATTTGGGATCAAGTTAGAAGCAGAGCCTAAGGTGTAAATTATCGATAGTCCATATCTCGGAAACTATAAGAGATAATGCAATTTCGGAACCGGCAATGTAATTAGCATGCCGAATATTACTTGGAATGTGAATTGGAATGAAATCGCCAATAGATAAGACCATTTTACAATTTGGGCCCAAGTTAGAAGCAGAGCCTAAGGTGTAAATTATCGATAGTCCATATCTCGGAAACTACAAGAGATAATGCAATTTGGCAACCGGCAATGTAATTAGCATACCGAATATTACTTACAATGTCAATTGGAACGAAATCGCCAATAGATAAGACCATTTTACAATTTGGGCCCAAGTTAGAAGCAGAGCCTAAGGTGTAAATTATCGATAGTCCATATCTCGGAAACTATAAGAGAAAATGCAATTTGGCAACCGGCAATGTAATTAGCATGCCGAATATTACTTATAATGTGAATTGGATCGAAATCGGCAATAGATAAGACCATTTTACAATTTGGGCCCAAGTTAGAAGCAGAGCCTAAGGTGTAAATAATCGATAGTCCATATCTCGGAAACTATAAGAGATAATGCAATTTGGCCACCGGCAATGTAATTAGCATGCCGAATATTACTTGGAATGTGAATTGGAACGAAATCGCCAATAGATAAGACCATTTTACAATTGGGGCCCAAGTTAGAAGCAGAGCCTAAGGTGTAAATTATCGATAGTCAATATCTCGGAAATTATAAGAGATAATGCAATTTGGCAACCGGCAATGTAATTAGCATGCCGAATACTACTTGGAATGTGAATTGGAACGAAATCGCCAATAGATAAGACCATTTTACAATTTGGGCCCAAGTTAGAAGCAGAGCCTAAGGTGTAAATTATCGATAGTCCATATCTCGGAAACTATAAGAGATAATTCAATTTGGCAACCGGCAATGTAATTAGCATGCCGAATATTACTTGGAATGTGAATTGGAACGAAATCGCCAATAGATAAGACCATTTTACAATTTGGGCCCAAGTTAGAAGCAGAGCCTAAGGTGTAAATTATCGATAGTCCATATCTCGGAAACTATAAGAGATAATGCAATTTGGCAACCGGCAATGTAATTAGCATGCCGAATATTACTTGGAATGTGAATTGGAACGAAATCGCCAATAGATAAGACGATTTTACAATTTGGGCCCAAGTTAGAAGCAGAGCCTAAGGTGTAAATTATCGATAGTCCATATCTCGGAAACTATAAGAGATAATGCAATTTGGCAACCGGCATTGTAATTAGCATGCCGAATATTACTTGGAATGTGAATTGGAACGAAATCGCCAATAGATAAGACCATTTTACAATTTGGGCCCAAGTTAGAAGCAGAGCCTAAGGTGTAAATTATCGATAGTCCATATCTCGGAAACTATAAGAGATAATGCAATTTGGCAACCGGCAATGTAATTAGCATGCCGAATATTACTTGGAATGTGAATTGGAATGAAATCGCCAATAGATAAGACCATTTTACAATTTGGGCCCAAGTTAGAAGCAGAGCCTAAGGTGTAAATTATCGATAGTCCATATCTCGGAAACTATAAGAGATAATGCAACTTCGGAACCGGCAATGTAATTAGCATGCCGAATATTACTTGGAATGTGAATTGGAACGAAATCGCCAATAGATAAGACCATTTTACAATTTGGGCCCAAGTTAGAAGCAGAGCCTAAGGTGTAAATTATCGATAGTCCATATCTCGGAAACTATAAGAGATAATGCAATTTCGGAACCGGCAATGTAATTAGCATGCCGAATATTACTTGGAATGTGAATTGGAATGAAATCGCCAATAGATAAGACCATTTTACAATTTGGGCCCAAGTTAGAAGCAGAGCCTAAGGTGTAAATTATCGATAGTCCATATCTCGGAAACTACAAGAGATAATGCAATTTGGCAACCGGCAATGTAATTAGCATACCGAATATTACTTACAATGTCAATTGGAACGAAATCGCCAATAGATAAGACCATTTTACAATTTGGGCCCAAGTTAGAAGCAGAGCCTAAGGTGTAAATTATCGATAGTCCATATCTCGGAAACTATAAGAGAAAATGCAATTTGGCAACCGGCAATGTAATTAGCATGCCGAATATTACTTATAATGTGAATTGGATCGAAATCGGCAATAGATAAGACCATTTTACAATTTGGGCCCAAGTTAGAAGCAGAGCCTAAGGTGTAAATAATCGATAGTCCATATCTCGGAAACTATAAGAGATAATGCAATTTGGCCACCGGCAATGTAATTAGCATGCCGAATAATACTTGGAATGTGAATTGGAACGAAATCGCCATTAGATAAGACCATTTTACAATTTGGGCCCAAGTTAGAAGCAGAGTCTAAGGTGTAAATTATCGATAGTCCATATCTCGGAAACTATAAGAGATAATGCAATTTGGCAACCGGCAATTTAATTAACATGCCGAATATTACCTGGAATGTGAATTGGAACGAAATCGCCAATAGATAAGACCATTTTACAATTTGGGCCCAAGTTAGAAGCAGAGCCTAAGGTGTAAATTATCGATAGTCCATATCTCGGAAACTATAAGAGATAATGCAATTTGGCAACCGGCAATGTAATTAGCATGCCGAATATTACTTGGAATGTGAATTGGAACGAAATCGCCAATAGATAAGACCATTTTACAATTTGGGCCCAAGTTAGAAGCAGAGCCTAAGGTGTAAATTATGGATAGTCCATATCTCGGAAACTATAAGAGATAATGCAATTTCGCAACCGGCAATGTAATTAGCATGCCGAATATTACTTGGAGTGTGAATTGGAACGAAATCGCCAATAGATAAGACCATTTTACAATTTGGGCCCAAGTTAGAAGCAGAGCCTAAGGTGTAAATTATCGATAGTCCATATCTCGGAAACTATAAGAGATAATGCAATTTCGCAACCGGCAATGTAATTAGCATGCCGAATATTACTTGGAGTGTGAATTGGAACGAAATCGCCAATAGATAAGACCATTTTACAATTTGGGCCCAAGTTAGAAGCAGAGCCTAAGGTGTAAATTATCGATAGTCTATATCTCGGAAACTATAAGAGATAATGCAATTTGGCAACCGGCAATGTAATTAGCATGCCGAATATTACTTGGAATGTGAATTGGAACGAAAACGCCAATAGATAAGACCATTTTACAATTTGGGCCCAAGTTAGAAGCAGAGCCTAAGGTGTAAATTATCGATAGTCCATATCTCGGAAACTATAAGAGATAATGCAATTTGGCAACCGGCAATGTAATTAGCATGCCGAATATTACTTGGAATGTGAATTGGAACGAAATCGCCAATAGATAAGACCATTTTACAATTTGGGCCCAAGTTAGAAGCAGAGCCTAAGGTGTAAATTATCGATAGTCCATATCTCGGAAACTATAAGAGATAATGCAATTTGGCAACCGGCAATGTAATTAGCATGCCGAATATTACTTGGAATGTGAATTGGAACGAAATCGCCAATAGATAAGACGATTTTACAATTTGGGCCCAAGTTAGAAGCAGAGCCTAAGGTGTAAATTATCGATAGTCCATATCTCGGAAACTATAAGAGATAATGCAATTTGGCAACCGGCAATGTAATTAGCATGCCGAATATTACTTGGAATGTGAATTGGAACGAAATCGCCAATAGATAAGACCATTTTACAATTTGGGCCCAAGTTAGAAGCAGAGCCTAAGGTGTAAATTATCGATAGTCCATATCTCGGAAACTATAAGAGATAATGCAATTTGGCAACCGGCAATGTAATTAGCATGCCGAATATTACTTGGAATGTGAATTGGAACGAAATCGCCAATAGATAAGACGATTTTACAATTTGGGCCCAAGTTAGAAGCAGAGCCTAAGGTGTAAATTATCGATAGTCCATATCTCGGAAACTATAAGAGATAATGCAATTTGGCAACCGGCATTGTAATTAGCATGCCGAATATTACTTGGAATGTGAATTGGAACGAAATCGCCAATAGATAAGACCATTTTACAATTTGGGCCCAAGTTAGAAGCAGAGCCTAAGGTGTAAATTATCGATAGTCCATATCTCGGAAACTATAAGAGATAATTCAATTTGGCAACCGGCAATGTAATTAGCATGCCGAATATTACTTGGAATGTGAATTGGAACGAAATCGCCAATAGATAAGACCATTTTACAATTTGGGCCCAAGTTAGAAGCAGAGCCTAAGGTGTAAATTATCGATAGTCCATATCTCGGAAACTATAAGAGATAATGCAATTTGGCAACCGGCAATGTAATTAGCATGCCGAATATTACTTGGAATGTGAATTGGAACGAAATCGCCAATAGATAAGACGATTTTACAATTTGGGCCCAAGTTAGAAGCAGAGCCTAAGGTGTAAATTATCGATAGTCCATATCTCGGAAACTATAAGAGATAATGCAATTTGGCAACCGGCATTGTAATTAGCATGCCGAATATTACTTGGAATGTGAATTGGAACGAAATCGCCAATAGATAAGACCATTTTACAATTTGGGCCCAAGTTAGAAGCAGAGCCTAAGGTGTAAATTATCGATAGTCCATATCTCGGAAACTATAAGAGATAATGCAATTTGGCAACCGGCAATGTAATTAGCATGCCGAATATTACTTGGAATGTGAATTGGAATGAAATCGCCAATAGATAAGACCATTTTACAATTTGGGCCCAAGTTAGAAGCAGAGCCTAAGGTGTAAATTATCGATAGTCCATATCTCGGAAACTATAAGAGATAATGCAACTTCGGAACCGGCAATGTAATTAGCATGCCGAATATTACTTGGAATGTGAATTGGAACGAAATCGCCAATAGATAAGACCATTTTACAATTTGGGCCCAAGTTAGAAGCAGAGCCTAAGGTGTAAATTATCGATAGTCCATATCTCGGAAACTATAAGAGATAATGCAATTTCGGAACCGGCAATGTAATTAGCATGCCGAATATTACTTGGAATGTGAATTGGAATGAAATCGCCAATAGATAAGACCATTTTACAATTTGGGCCCAAGTTAGAAGCAGAGCCTAAGGTGTAAATTATCGATAGTCCATATCTCGGAAACTACAAGAGATAATGCAATTTGGCAACCGGCAATGTAATTAGCATACCGAATATTACTTACAATGTCAATTGGAACGAAATCGCCAATAGATAAGACCATTTTACAATTTGGGCCCAAGTTAGAAGCAGAGCCTAAGGTGTAAATTATCGATAGTCCATATCTCGGAAACTATAAGAGAAAATGCAATTTGGCAACCGGCAATGTAATTAGCATGCCGAATATTACTTATAATGTGAATTGGATCGAAATCGGCAATAGATAAGACCATTTTACAATTTGGGCCCAAGTTAGAAGCAGAGCCTAAGGTGTAAATAATCGATAGTCCATATCTCGGAAACTATAAGAGATAATGCAATTTGGCCACCGGCAATGTAATTAGCATGCCGAATAATACTTGGAATGTGAATTGGAACGAAATCGCCATTAGATAAGACCATTTTACAATTTGGGCCCAAGTTAGAAGCAGAGTCTAAGGTGTAAATTATCGATAGTCCATATCTCGGAAACTATAAGAGATAATGCAATTTGGCAACCGGCAATTTAATTAACATGCCGAATATTACCTGGAATGTGAATTGGAACGAAATCGCCAATAGATAAGACCATTTTACAATTTGGGCCCAAGTTAGAAGCAGAGCCTAAGGTGTAAATTATCGATAGTCCATATCTCGGAAACTATAAGAGATAATGCAATTTGGCAACCGGCAATGTAATTAGCATGCCGAATATTACTTGGAATGTGAATTGGAACGAAATCGCCAATAGATAAGACCATTTTACAATTTGGGCCCAAGTTAGAAGCAGAGCCTAAGGTGTAAATTATGGATAGTCCATATCTCGGAAACTATAAGAGATAATGCAATTTCGCAACCGGCAATGTAATTAGCATGCCGAATATTACTTGGAGTGTGAATTGGAACGAAATCGCCAATAGATAAGACCATTTTACAATTTGGGCCCAAGTTAGAAGCAGAGCCTAAGGTGTAAATTATCGATAGTCCATATCTCGGAAACTATAAGAGATAATGCAATTTCGCAACCGGCAATGTAATTAGCATGCCGAATATTACTTGGAGTGTGAATTGGAACGAAATCGCCAATAGATAAGACCATTTTACAATTTGGGCCCAAGTTAGAAGCAGAGCCTAAGGTGTAAATTATCGATAGTCTATATCTCGGAAACTATAAGAGATAATGCAATTTGGCAACCGGCAATGTAATTAGCATGCCGAATATTACTTGGAATGTGAATTGGAACGAAAACGCCAATAGATAAGACCATTTTACAATTTGGGCCCAAGTTAGAAGCAGAGCCTAAGGTGTAAATTATCGATAGTCCATATCTCGGAAACTATAAGAGATAATGCAATTTGGCAACCGGCAATGTAATTAGCATGCCGAATATTACTTGGAATGTGAATTGGAACGAAATCGCCAATAGATAAGACCATTTTACAATTTGGGCCCAAGTTAGAAGCAGAGCCTAAGGTGTAAATTATCGATAGTCCATATCTCGGAAACTATAAGAGATAATGCAATTTGGCAACCGGCAATGTAATTAGCATGCCGAATATTACTTGGAATGTGAATTGGAACGAGATCGCCAATAGATAAGACCATTTTACAATTTGGGCCCAAGTTAGAAGCAGAGCCTAAGGTGTAAATTATCGATAGTCCATATCTCGGAAACTATAAGAGATAATGCAATTTGGCGACCGGCAAAGTAATTAGCATGCCGAATATTACTTGTAATGTGAATTGGAACGAAATCGCCAATAGATAAGACCATATTACAATTTGGGCCCAAGTTAGAAGCAGAGCCTAAGGTGTAAATTATCGATAGTCCATATCTCGGAAACTATAAGAGATAATGCAATTTGGCAACCGGCAATGTAATTAGCATGCCGAATATTACTTGGAATGTGAATTGAAACGAAATCGCCAATAGGTAAGACAATTTTACAATTTGGGCCCAAGTTAGAAGCAGAGCCTAAGGTGTATATTACCGATAGTCCATATCTCGGAAACTATAAGAGATAATGCAATTTGGCAACCGGCAATGTAATTAGCATGCCGAATATTACTTGGAATGTGAATTGGAACGAAATCGCCAATAGATAAGGCCATTTTACAATTTGGGCCCAAGTTAGTAGCAGAGCCTAAGGTGTAAATTATCGATAGTCCATATCTCGGAAACTATAAGAGATAATGCAATTTGGCAACCGGCAATGTAATTAGCATGCCGAATATTACTTGGAATGTGAATTGGAACGAAATCGCCAATAGATAAGACCATTTTACAATTTGGGCCCAAGTTAGAAGCAGAGCCTAAGGTGTAAATTATCGATAGTCCATATCTCGGAAACTAAAAGAGATAATGCAATTTGGCAACCGGCAATGTAATTAGCATGCCGAATATTACTTGGAATGTGAATTGGAACGAAATCGCCAATAGATAAGACCATTTTACAATTTGGGCCCAAGTTAGAAACAGAGCCTAAGGTGTAAATTATAGATAGTCCATATCTCGGAAACTATAAGAGATAATGCAATTTCGCAACCGGCAATGTAATTAGCATGCCGAATATTACTTGGAATGTGAATTGGGACGAAATCGCCAATAGATAAGACCATTTTACAATTTGGGCCCAAGTTAGAAGCAGAGCCTAAGGTGTAAATTATCGATAGTCCATATCTCGGAAACTATAAGAGATAATGCAATTTGGCAACCGGCAATGTAATTAGCATGCAGAATATTACTTGGAATGTGAATTGGAACGAAATCGCCAATAGATAAGACCATTTTACAATTGGGGCCCAAGTTAGAAGCAGAGCCTAAGGTGTAAATTATCGATAGTCAATATCTCGGAAATTATAAGAGATAATGCAATTTGGCAACCGGCAATGTAATTAGCATGCCGAATACTACTTGGAATGTGAATTGGAACGAAATCGCCAATAGATAAGACCATTTTACAATTTGGGCCCAAGTTAGAAGCAGAGCCTAAGGTGTAAATTATCGATAGTCCATATCTCGGAAACTATAAGAGATAATTCAATTTGGCAACCGGCAATGTAATTAGCATGCCGAATATTACTTGGAATGTGAATTGGAACGAAATCGCCAATAGATAAGACCATTTTACAATTTGGGCCCAAGTTAGAAGCAGAGCCTAAGGTGTAAATTATCGATAGTCCATATCTCGGAAACTATAAGAGATAATGCAATTTGGCAACCGGCAATGTAATTAGCATGCCGAATATTACTTGGAATGTGAATTGGAACGAAATCGCCAATAGATAAGACGATTTTACAATTTGGGCCCAAGTTAGAAGCAGAGCCTAAGGTGTAAATTATCGATAGTCCATATCTCGGAAACTATAAGAGATAATGCAATTTGGCAACCGGCATTGTAATTAGCATGCCGAATATTACTTGGAATGTGAATTGGAACGAAATCGCCAATAGATAAGACCATTTTACAATTTGGGCCCAAGTTAGAAGCAGAGCCTAAGGTGTAAATTATCGATAGTCCATATCTCGGAAACTATAAGAGATAATGCAATTTGGCAACCGGCAATGTAATTAGCATGCCGAATATTACTTGGAATGTGAATTGGAATGAAATCGCCAATAGATAAGACCATTTTACAATTTGGGCCCAAGTTAGAAGCAGAGCCTAAGGTGTAAATTATCGATAGTCCATATCTCGGAAACTATAAGAGATAATGCAACTTCGGAACCGGCAATGTAATTAGCATGCCGAATATTACTTGGAATGTGAATTGGAACGAAATCGCCAATAGATAAGACCATTTTACAATTTGGGCCCAAGTTAGAAGCAGAGCCTAAGGTGTAAATTATCGATAGTCCATATCTCGGAAACTATAAGAGATAATGCAATTTCGGAACCGGCAATGTAATTAGCATGCCGAATATTACTTGGAATGTGAATTGGAATGAAATCGCCAATAGATAAGACCATTTTACAATTTGGGCCCAAGTTAGAAGCAGAGCCTAAGGTGTAAATTATCGATAGTCCATATCTCGGAAACTACAAGAGATAATGCAATTTGGCAACCGGCAATGTAATTAGCATACCGAATATTACTTACAATGTCAATTGGAACGAAATCGCCAATAGATAAGACCATTTTACAATTTGGGCCCAAGTTAGAAGCAGAGCCTAAGGTGTAAATTATCGATAGTCCATATCTCGGAAACTATAAGAGAAAATGCAATTTGGCAACCGGCAATGTAATTAGCATGCCGAATATTACTTATAATGTGAATTGGATCGAAATCGGCAATAGATAAGACCATTTTACAATTTGGGCCCAAGTTAGAAGCAGAGCCTAAGGTGTAAATAATCGATAGTCCATATCTCGGAAACTATAAGAGATAATGCAATTTGGCCACCGGCAATGTAATTAGCATGCCGAATATTACTTGGAATGTGAATTGGAACGAAATCGCCAATAGATAAGACCATTTTACAATTGGGGCCCAAGTTAGAAGCAGAGCCTAAGGTGTAAATTATCGATAGTCAATATCTCGGAAATTATAAGAGATAATGCAATTTGGCAACCGGCAATGTAATTAGCATGCCGAATACTACTTGGAATGTGAATTGGAACGAAATCGCCAATAGATAAGACCATTTTACAATTTGGGCCCAAGTTAGAAGCAGAGCCTAAGGTGTAAATTATCGATAGTCCATATCTCGGAAACTATAAGAGATAATTCAATTTGGCAACCGGCAATGTAATTAGCATGCCGAATATTACTTGGAATGTGAATTGGAACGAAATCGCCAATAGATAAGACCATTTTACAATTTGGGCCCAAGTTAGAAGCAGAGCCTAAGGTGTAAATTATCGATAGTCCATATCTCGGAAACTATAAGAGATAATGCAATTTGGCAACCGGCAATGTAATTAGCATGCCGAATATTACTTGGAATGTGAATTGGAACGAAATCGCCAATAGATAAGACGATTTTACAATTTGGGCCCAAGTTAGAAGCAGAGCCTAAGGTGTAAATTATCGATAGTCCATATCTCGGAAACTATAAGAGATAATGCAATTTGGCAACCGGCATTGTAATTAGCATGCCGAATATTACTTGGAATGTGAATTGGAACGAAATCGCCAATAGATAAGACCATTTTACAATTTGGGCCCAAGTTAGAAGCAGAGCCTAAGGTGTAAATTATCGATAGTCCATATCTCGGAAACTATAAGAGATAATGCAATTTGGCAACCGGCAATGTAATTAGCATGCCGAATATTACTTGGAATGTGAATTGGAATGAAATCGCCAATAGATAAGACCATTTTACAATTTGGGCCCAAGTTAGAAGCAGAGCCTAAGGTGTAAATTATCGATAGTCCATATCTCGGAAACTATAAGAGATAATGCAACTTCGGAACCGGCAATGTAATTAGCATGCCGAATATTACTTGGAATGTGAATTGGAACGAAATCGCCAATAGATAAGACCATTTTACAATTTGGGCCCAAGTTAGAAGCAGAGCCTAAGGTGTAAATTATCGATAGTCCATATCTCGGAAACTATAAGAGATAATGCAATTTCGGAACCGGCAATGTAATTAGCATGCCGAATATTACTTGGAATGTGAATTGGAATGAAATCGCCAATAGATAAGACCATTTTACAATTTGGGCCCAAGTTAGAAGCAGAGCCTAAGGTGTAAATTATCGATAGTCCATATCTCGGAAACTACAAGAGATAATGCAATTTGGCAACCGGCAATGTAATTAGCATACCGAATATTACTTACAATGTCAATTGGAACGAAATCGCCAATAGATAAGACCATTTTACAATTTGGGCCCAAGTTAGAAGCAGAGCCTAAGGTGTAAATTATCGATAGTCCATATCTCGGAAACTATAAGAGAAAATGCAATTTGGCAACCGGCAATGTAATTAGCATGCCGAATATTACTTATAATGTGAATTGGATCGAAATCGGCAATAGATAAGACCATTTTACAATTTGGGCCCAAGTTAGAAGCAGAGCCTAAGGCGTAAATAATCGATAGTCCATATCTCGGAAACTATAAGAGATAATGCAATTTGGCCACCGGCAATGTAATTAGCATGCCGAATAATACTTGGAATGTGAATTGGAACGAAATCGCCATTAGATAAGACCATTTTACAATTTGGGCCCAAGTTAGAAGCAGAGTCTAAGGTGTAAATTATCGATAGTCCATATCTCGGAAACTATAAGAGATAATGCAATTTGGCAACCGGCAATTTAATTAACATGCCGAATATTACCTGGAATGTGAATTGGAACGAAATCGCCAATAGATAAGACCATTTTACAATTTGGGCCCAAGTTAGAAGCAGAGCCTAAGGTGTAAATTATCGATAGTCCATATCTCGGAAACTATAAGAGATAATGCAATTTGGCAACCGGCAATGTAATTAGCATGCCGAATATTACTTGGAATGTGAATTGGAACGAAATCGCCAATAGATAAGACCATTTTACAATTTGGGCCCAAGTTAGAAGCAGAGCCTAAGGTGTAAATTATGGATAGTCCATATCTCGGAAACTATAAGAGATAATGCAATTTCGCAACCGGCAATGTAATTAGCATGCCGAATATTACTTGGAGTGTGAATTGGAACGAAATCGCCAATAGATAAGACCATTTTACAATTTGGGCCCAAGTTAGAAGCAGAGCCTAAGGTGTAAATTATCGATAGTCCATATCTCGGAAACTATAAGAGATAATGCAATTTGGCAACCGGCAATGTAATTAGCATGCCGAATATTACTTGGAATGTGAATTGGAACGAAATCGCCAATAGATAAGACCATTTTACAATTTGGGCCCAAGTTAGAAGCAGAGCCTAAGGTGTAAATTATCGATAGCCCATATCTCGGAAACTATAAGAGATAATGCAATTTGGCGACCGGCAAAGTAATTAGCATGCCGAATATTACTTGTAATGTGAATTGGAACGAAATCGCCAATAGATAAGACCTTATTACAATTTGGGCCCAAGTTAGAAGCAGAGCCTAAGGTGTAAATTATCGATAGTCCATATCTCGGAAACTATAAGAGATAATGCAATTTGGCAACCGGCAATGTAATTAGCATGCCGAATATTACTTGGAATGTGAATTGGAACGAAATCGCCAATAGATAAGACCATTTTACAATTTGGGCCCAAGTTAGAAGCAGAGCCTAAGGTGTAAATTATCGATAGTCCATATCTCGGAAACTATAAGGGATAATGCAATTTGGCAACCGGCAATGTAATTAGCATGCCGAATATTACTTGGAATGTGAATTGGAACGAAATCGCCAATAGGTAAGACAATTTTACAATTTGGGCCCAAGTTAGAAGCAGAGCCTAAGGTGTATATTACCGATAGTCCATATCTCGGAAACTATAAGAGATAATGCAATTTGGCAACCGGCAATGTAATTAGCATGCCGAATATTACTTGGAATGTGAATTGGAACGAAATCGCCAATAGATAAGGCCATTTTACAATTTGGGCCCAAGTTAGAAGCAGAGCCTAAGGTGTAAATTATCGATAGTCCATATCTCGGAAACTATAAGAGATAATGCAATTTGGCAACCGGCAATGTAATTAGCATGCCGAATATTACTTGGAATATGAATTGGAACGAAATCGCCAATAGATAAGACCATTTTACAATTTGGGCCCAAGTTAGAAGCAGAGCCTAAGGTGTAAATTATCGATAGTCCATATCTCGGAAACTAAAAGAGATAATGCAATTTGGCAACCGGCAATGTAATTAGCATGCCGAATATTACTTGGAATGTGAATTGGAACGAAATCGCCAATAGATAAGGCCATTTTACAATTTGGGCCCAAGTTAGAAGCAGAGCCTAAGGTGTAAATTATAGATAGTCCATATCTCGGAAACTATAAGAGATAATGCAATTTCGCAACCGGCAATGTAATTAGCATGCCGAATATTACTTGGAATGTGAATTGGGACGAAATCGCCAATAGATAAGACCATTTTACAATTTGGGCCCAAGTTAGAAGCAGAGCCTAAGGTGTAAATTATCGATAGTCCATATCTCGGAAACTATAAGAGATAATGCAATTTGGCAACCGGCAATGTAATTAGCATGCCGAATACTACTTGGAATGTGAATTGGAACGAAATCGCCAATAGATAAGACCATTTTACAATTTGGGCCCAAGTTAGAAGCAGAGCCTAAGGTGTAAATTATCGATAGTCCATATCTCGGAAACTATAAGAGATAATTCAATTTGGCAACCGGCAATGTAATTAGCATGCCGAATATTACTTGGAATGTGAATTGGAACGAAATCGCCAATAGATAAGACCATTTTACAATTTGGGCCCAAGTTAGAAGCTGAGCCTAAGGTGTAAATTATCGATAGTCCATATCTCGGAAACTATAAGAGATAATGCAATTTGGCAACCGGCAATGTAATTAGCATGCCGAATATTACTTGGAATGTGAATTGGAACGAAATCGCCAATAGATAAGACGATTTTACAATTTGGGCCCAAGTTAGAAGCAGAGCCTAAGGTGTAAATTATCGATAGTCCATATCTCGGAAACTATAAGAGATAATGCAATTTGGCAACCGGCATTGTAATTAGCATGCCGAATATTACTTGGAATGTGAATTGGAACGAAATCGCCAATAGATAAGACCATTTTACAATTTGGGCCCAAGTTAGAAGCAGAGCCTAAGGTGTAAATTATCGATAGTCCATATCTCGGAAACTATAAGAGATAATGCAATTTGGCAACCGGCAATGTAATTAGCATGCCGAATATTACTTGGAATGTGAATTGGAATGAAATCGCCAATAGATAAGACCATTTTACAATTTGGGCCCAAGTTAGAAGCAGAGCCTAAGGTGTAAATTATCGATAGTCCATATCTCGGAAACTATAAGAGATAATGCAACTTCGGAACCGGCAATGTAATTAGCATGCCGAATATTACTTGGAATGTGAATTGGAACGAAATCGCCAATAGATAAGACCATTTTACAATTTGGGCCCAAGTTAGAAGCAGAGCCTAAGGTGTAAATTATCGATAGTCCATATCTCGGAAACTATAAGAGATAATGCAATTTCGGAACCGGCAATGTAATTAGCATGCCGAATATTACTTGGAATGTGAATTGGAATGAAATCGCCAATAGATAAGACCATTTTACAATTTGGGCCCAAGTTAGAAGCAGAGCCTAAGGTGTAAATTATCGATAGTCCATATCTCGGAAACTATAAGAGATAATGCAATTTGGCAACCGGCAATGTAATTAGCATGCCGAATATTACTTATAATGTGAATTGGATCGAAATCGGCAATAGATAAGACCATTTTACAATTTGGGCCCAAGTTAGAAGCAGATCCTAAGGTGTAAATAATCGATAGTCCATATCTCGGAAACTATAAGAGATAATGCAATTTGGCCACCGGCAATGTAATTAGCATGCCGAATAATACTTGGAATGTGAATTGGAACGAAATCGCCATTAGATAAGACCATTTTACAATTTGGGCCCAAGTTAGAAGCAGAGCCTAAGGTGTAAATTATCGATAGTCCATATCTCGGAAACTATAAGAGATAATGCAATTTGGCGACCGGCAAAGTAATTAGCATGCCGAATATTACTTGTAATGTGAATTGGAACGAAATCGCCAATAGATAAGACCATATTACAATTTGGGCCCAAGTTAGAAGCAGAGCCTAAGGTGTAAATTATCGATAGTCCATATCTCGGAAACTATAAGAGATAATGCAATTTGGCAACCGGCAATGTAATTAGCATGCCGAATATTACTTGGAATGTGAATTGGAACGAAATCGCCAATAGATAAGACCATTTTACAATTTGGGCCCAAGTTAGAAGCAGAGCCTAAGGTGTAAATTATCGATAGTCCATATCTCGGAAACTATAAGGGATAATGCAATTTGGCAACCAGCAATGTAATTAGCATGCCGAATATTACTTGGAATGTGAATTGGAACGAAATCGCCAATAGGTAAGACAATTTTACAATTTGGGCCCAAGTTAGAAGCAGAGCCTAAGGTGTATATTTTCCGATAGTCCATATCTCGGAAACTATAAGAGATAATGCAATTTGGCAACCGGCAATGTAATTAGCATGCCGAATATTACTTGGAATGTGAATTGGAACGAAATCGCCAATAGATAAGACCATTTTACAATTGGGGCCCAAGTTAGAAGCAGAGCCTAAGGTGTAAATTATCGATAGTCCATATCTCGGAAACTATAAGAGATAATGCAATTTGGCAACCGGCAATGTAATTAGCATGCCGAATATTACTTGGAATGTGAATTGGAACGAAATCGCCAATAGATAAGACCATTTTACAATTTGGGCCCCAGTTAGAAGCAGAGCCTAAGGTGTAAATTATAGATAGTCCATATCTCGGAAACTATAAGAGATAATGCAATTTCGCAACCGGCAATGTAATTAGCATGCCGAATATTACTTGGAATGTGAATTGGGACGAAATCGCCAATAGATAAGACCATTTTACAATTTGGGCCCAAGTTAGAAGCAGAGCCTAAGGTGTAAATTATCGATAGTCCATATCTCGGAAACTATAAGAGATAATGCAATTTGGCAACCGGCAATGTAATTAGCATGCAGAATATTACTTGGAATGTGAATTGGAACGAAATCGCCAATAGATAAGACCATTTTACAATTGGGGCCCAAGTTAGAAGCAGAGCCTAAGGTGTAAATTATCGATAGTCAATATCTCGGAAATTATAAGAGATAATGAAATTTGGCAACCGGCAATGTAATTAGCATGCCGAATACTACTTGGAATGTGAATTGGAACGAAATCGCCAATAGATAAGACCATTTTACAATTTGGGCCCAAGTTAGAAGCAGAGCCTAAGGTGTAAATTATCGATAGTCCATATCTCGGAAACTATAAGAGATAATTCAATTTGGCAACCGGCAATGTAATTAGCATGCCGAATATTACTTGGAATGTGAATTGGAACGAAATCGCCAATAGATAAGACCATTTTACAATTTGGGCCCAAGTTAGAAGCAGAGCCTAAGGTGTAAATTATCGATAGTCCATATCTCGGAAACTATAAGAGATAATGCAATTTGGCAACCGGCAATGTAATTAGCATGCCGAATATTACTTGGAATGTGAATTGGAACGAAATCGCCAATAGATAAGACGATTTTACAATTTGGGCCCAAGTTAGAAGCAGAGCCTAAGGTGTAAATTATCGATAGTCCATATCTCGGAAACTATAAGAGATAATGCAATTTGGCAACCGGCAATGTAATTAGCATGCCGAATATTACTTGGAATGTGAATTGGAATGAAATCGCCAATAGATAAGACCATTTTACAATTTGGGCCCAAGTTAGAAGCAGAGAATAAGGTGTAAATTATCGATAGTCCATATCTCGGAAACTATAAGAGATAATGCAATTTGGCAACCGGCAATGTAATTAGCATGCCGAATATTACTTGGAATGTGAATTGGAACGAAATCGCCAATAGATAAGACCATTTTACAATTTGGGCCCAAGTTAGAAGCAGAGCCTAAGGTGTAAATTATCGATAGTCCATATCTCGGAAACTATAAGAGATAATGCAATTTGGCAACCGGCAATGTAATTAGCATGCCGAATATTACTTGGAATGTGAATTGGAATGAAATCGCCAATAGATAAGACCATTTTACAATTTGGGCCCAAGTTAGAAGCAGAGCCTAAGGTGTAAATTATCGATAGTCCATATCTCGGAAACTATAAGAGATAATGCAACTTCGGAACCGGCAATGTAATTAGCATGCCGAATATTACTTGGAATGTGAATTGGAACGAAATCGCCAATAGATAAGACCATTTTACAATTTGGGCCCAAGTTAGAAGCAGAGCCTAAGGTGTAAATTATCGATAGTCCATATCTCGGAAACTATAAGAGATAATGCAATTTCGGAACCGGCAATGTAATTAGCATGCCGAATATTACTTGGAATGTGAATTGGAATGAAATCGCCAATAGATAAGACCATTTTACAATTTGGGCCCAAGTTAGAATCAGAGCCTAAGGTGTAAATTATCGATAGTCCATATCTCGGAAACTACAAGAGATAATGCAATTTGGCAACCGGCAATGTAATTAGCATACCGAATATTACTTACAATGTCAATTGGAACGAAATCGCCAATAGATAAGACCATTTTACAATTTGGGCCCAAGTTAGAAGCAGAGCCTAAGGTGTAAATTATCGATAGTCCATATCTCGGAAACTATAAGAGATAATGCAATTTCGCAACCGGCAATGTAATTAGCATGCCGAATATTATTTGGAATGTGAATTGGAACGAAATCGCCAATAGATAAGACCATTTTACAATTTGGGCCCAAGTTAGAAGCAGAGCCTAAGGTGTAAATTATGGATAGTCCATATCTCGGAAACTATAAGAGATAATGCAATTTCGCAACCGGCAATGTAATTAGCATGCCGAATATTACTTGGAGTGTGAATTGGAACGAAATCGCCAATAGATAAGACCATTTTACAATTTGGGCCCAAGTTAGAAGCAGAGCCTAAGGTGTAAATTATCGATAGTCCATATCTCGGAAACTATAAGAGATAATGCAATTTGGCAACCGGCAATGTAATTAGCATGCCGAATATTACTTGGAATGTGAATTGGAACGAAAACGCCAATAGATAAGACCATTTTACAATTTGGGCCCAAGTTAGAAGCAGAGCCTAAGGTGTAAATTATCGATAGTCCATATGTCGGAAACTATAAGAGATAATGCAATTTGGCAACCGGCAATGTAATTAGCATGCCGAATATTACTTGGAATGTGAATTGGAACGAAATCGCCAATAGATAAGACCATTTTACAATTTGGGCCCAAGTTAGAAGCAGAGCCTAAGGTGTAAATTATCGATAGTCCATATCTCGGAAACTATAAGAGATAATGCAATTTGGCAACCGGCAATGTAATTAGCATGCCGAATATTACTTGGAATGTGAATTGGAACGAAATCGCCAATAGATGAGACCATTTTACAATTTGGGCCCAAGTTAGAAGCAGAGCCTAAGGTGTAAATTATCGATAGTCCATATCTCGGAAACTATAAGAGATAATGCAATTTGGCAACCGGCAATGTAATTAGCATGCCGAATATTACTTGGAATGTGAATTGGAACGAAATCGCCAATAGATAAGGCCATTTTACAATTTGGGCCCAAGTTAGTAGCAGAGCCTAAGGTGTAAATTATCGATAGTCCATATCTCGGAAACTATAAGAGATAATGCAATTTGGCAACCGGCAATGTAATTAGCATGCCGAATATTACTTGGAATGTGAATTGGAACGAAATCGCCAATAGATAAGACCATTTTACAATTTGGGCCCAAGTTAGAAGCAGAGCCTAAGGTGTAAATTATAGATAGTCCATATCTCGGAAACTATAAGAGATAATGCAATTTCGCAACCGGCAATGTAATTAGCATGCCGAATATTACTTGGAATGTGAATTGGGACGAAATCGCCAATAGATAAGACCATTTTACAATTTGGGCCCAAGTTAGAAGCAGAGCCTAAGGTGTAAATTATCGATAGCCCATATCTCGGAAACTATAAGAGATAATGCAATTTGGCAACCGGCAATGTAATTAGCATGCAGAATATTACTTGGAATGTGAATTGGAACGAAATCGCCAATAGATAAGACCATTTTACAATTTGGGCCCAAGTTAGAAGCAGAGCCTAAGGTGTAAATTATCGATAGTCCATATCTCGGAAACTATAAGAGATAATGCAATTTCGGAACCGGCAATGTAATTAGCATGCCGAATATTACTTGGAATGTGAATTGGAATGAAATCGCTAATAGATAAGACCATTTTACAATTTGGGCCCAAGTTAGAAGCAGAGCCTAAGGTGTAAATTATCGATAGTCCATATCTCGGAAACTACAAGAGATAATGCAATTTGGCAACCGGCAATGTAATTAGCATACCGAATATTACTTACAATGTCAATTGGAACGAAATCGCCAATAGATAAGACCATTTTACAATTTGGGCCCAAGTTAGAAGCAGAGCCTAAGGTGTAAATTATCGATAGTCCATATCTCGGAAACTATAAGAGATAATGCAATTTGGCAACCGGCAATGTAATTAGCATGCCGAATATTACTTATAATGTGAATTGGATCGAAATCGGCAATAGATAAGACCATTTTACAATTTGGGCCCAAGTTAGAAGCAGATCCTAAGGTGTAAATAATCGATAGTCCATATCTCGGAAACTATAAGAGATAATGCAATTTGGCCACCGGCAATGTAATTAGCATGCCGAATAATACTTGGAATGTGAATTGGAACGAAATCGCCATTAGATAAAACCATTTTACAATTTGGGCCCAAGTTAGAAGCAGAGCCTAAGGTGTAAATTATCGATAGTCCATATCTCGGAAACTATAAGAGATAATGCAATTTGGCGACCGGCAAAGTAATTAGCATGCCAAATATTACTTGTAATGTGAATTGGAACGAAATCGCCAATAGATAAGACCATATTACAATTTGGGCCCAAGTTAGAAGCAGAGCCTAAGGTGTAAATTATCGATAGTCCATATCTCGGAAACTATAAGAGATAATGCAATTTGGCAACCGGCAATGTAATTAGCATGCCGAATATTACTTGGAATGTGAATTGGAACGAAATCGCCAATAGATAAGACCATTTTACAATTTGGGCCCAAGTTAGAAGCAGAGCCTAAGGTGTAAATTATCGATAGTCCATATCTCGGAAACTATAAGGGATAATGCAATTTGGCAACCGGCAATGTAATTAGCATGCCGAATATTACTTGGAATGTGAATTGGAACGAAATCGCCAATAGGTAAGACAATTTTACAATTTGGGCCCAAGTTAGAAGCAGAGCCTAAGGTGTATATTACCGATAGTCCATATCTCGGAAACTATAAGAGATAATGCAATTTGGCAACCGGCAATGTAATTAGCATGCCGAATATTACTTGGAATGTGAATTGGAACGAAATCGCCAATAGATAAGACCATTTTACAATTTGGGCCCAAGTTAGAAGCAGAGCCTAAGGTGTAAATTATCGATAGTCCATATCTCGGAAACTAAAAGAGATAATGCAATTTGGCAACCGGCAATGTAATTAGCATGCCGAATATTACTTGGAATGTGAATTGGAACGAAATCGCCAATAGATAAGACCATTTTACAATTTGGGCCCAAGTTAGAAGCAGAGCCTAAGGTGTAAATTATAGATAGTCCATATCTCGGAAACTATAAGAGATAATGCAATTTCGCAACCGGCAATGTAATTAGCATGCCGAATATTACTTGGAATGTGAATTGGGACGAAATCGCCAATAGATAAGACCATTTTACAATTTGGGCCCAAGTTAGAAGCAGAGCCTAAGGTGTAAATTATCGATAGTCCATATCTCGGAAACTATAAGAGATAATGCAATTTGGCAACCGGCAATGTAATTAGCATGCAGAATATTACTTGGAATGTGAATTGGAACGAAATCGCCAATAGATAAGACCATTTTACAATTGGGGCCCAAGTTAGAAGCAGAGCCTAAGGTGTAAATTATCGATAGTCAATATCTCGGAAATTATAAGAGATAATGCAATTTGGCAACCGGCAATGTAATTAGCATGCCGAATACTACTTGGAATGTGAATTGGAACGAAATCGCCAATAGATAAGACCATTTTACAATTTGGGCCCAAGTTAGAAGCAGAGCCTAAGGTGTAAATTATCGATAGTCCATATCTCGGAAACTATAAGAGATAATTCAATTTGGCAACCGGCAATGTAATTAGCATGCCGAATATTACTTGGAATGTGAATTGGAACGAAATCGCCAATAGATAAGACCATTTTACAATTTGGGCCCAAGTTAGAAGCAGAGCCTAAGGTGTAAATTATCGATAGTCCATATCTCGGAAACTATAAGAGATAATGCAATTTGGCAACCGGCAATGTAATTAGCATGCCGAATATTACTTGGAATGTGAATTGGAACGAAATCGCCAATAGATAAGACGATTTTACAATTTGGGCCCAAGTTAGAAGCAGAGCCTAAGGTGTAAATTATCGATAGTCCATATCTCGGAAACTATAAGAGATAATGCAATTTGGCAACCGGCATTGTAATTAGCATGCCGAATATTACTTGGAATGTGAATTGGAACGAAATCGCCAATAGATAAGACCATTTTACAATTTGGGCCCAAGTTAGAAGCAGAGCCTAAGGTGTAAATTATCGATAGTCCATATCTCGGAAACTATAAGAGATAATGCAATTTGGCAACCGGCAATGTAATTAGCATGCCGAATATTACTTGGAATGTGAATTGGAATGAAATCGCCAATAGATAAGACCATTTTACAATTTGGGCCCAAGTTAGAAGCAGAGCCTAAGGTGTAAATTAACGATAGTCCATATCTCGGAAACTATAAGAGATAATGCAACTTCGGAACCGGCAATGTAATTAGCATGCCGAATATTACTTGGAATGTGAATTGGAACGAAATCGCCAATAGATAAGGCCATTTTACAATTTGGGCCCAAGTTAGAAGCAGAGCCTAAGGTGTAAATTATCGATAGTCCATATCTCGGAAACTATAAGAGATAATGCAATTTCGGAACCGGCAATGTAATTAGCATGCCGAATATTACTTGGAATGTGAATTGGAATGAAATCGCCAATAGATAAGACCATTTTACAATTTGGGCCCAAGTTAGAAGCAGAGCCTAAGGTGTAAATTATCGATAGTCCATATCTCGGAAACTACAAGAGATAATGCAATTTGGCAACCGGCAATGTAATTAGCATACCGAATATTACTTACAATGTCAATTGGAACGAAATCGCCAATAGATAAGACCATTTTACAATTTGGGCCCAAGTTAGAAGCAGAGCCTAAGGTGTAAATTATCGATAGTCCATATCTCGGAAACTATAAGAGATAATGCAATTTGGCAACCGGCAATGTAATTAGCATGCCGAATATTATTTGGAATGTGAATTGGAACGAAATCGCCAATAGATAAGACCATTTTACAATTTGGGCCCAAGTTAGAAGCAGAGCCTAAGGTGTAAATTATGGATAGTCCATATCTCGGAAACTATAAGAGATAATGCAATTTGGCAACCGGCAATGTAATTAGCATGCCGAATATTACTTGGAATGTGAATTGGAACGAAAACGCCAATAGATAAGACCATTTTACAATTTGGGCCCAAGTTAGAAGCAGAGCCTAAGGTGTAAATTATCGATAGTCCATATCTCGGAAACTATAAGAGATAATGCAATTTGGCAACCGGCAATGTAATTAGCATGCCGAATATTACTTGGAATGTGAATTGGAACGAAATCGCCAATAGATAAGACCATTTTACAATTTGGGCCCAAGTTAGAAGCAGAGCCTAAGGTGTAAATTATCGATAGTCCATATCTCGGAAACTATAAGAGATAATGCAATTTGGCAACCGGCAATGTAATTAGCATGCCGAATATTACTTGGAATGTGAATTGGAACGAAATCGCCAATAGATAAGACCATTTTACAATTTGGGCCCAAGTTAGAAGCAGAGCCTAAGGTGTAAATTATCGATAGTCCATATCTCGGAAACTATAAGAGATAATGCAATTTGGCGACCGGCAAAGTAATTAGCATGCCGAATATTACTTGTAATGTGAATTGGAACGAAATCGCCAATAGATAAGACCATATTACAATTTGGGCCCAAGTTAGAAGCAGAGCCTAAGGTGTAAATTATCGATAGTCCATATCTCGGAAACTATAAGAGATAATGCAATTTGGCAACCGGCAATGTAATTAGCATGCCGAATATTATTTGGAATGTGAATTGGAACGAAATCGCCAATAGATAAGACCATTTTACAATTTGGGCCCAAGTTAGAAGCAGAGCCTAAGGTGTAAATTATCGATAGTCCATATCTCGGAAACTATAAGGGATAATGCAATTTGGCAACCGGCAATGTAATTAGCATGCCGAATATTACTTGGAATGTGAATTGGAACGAAATCGCCAATAGGTAAGACAATTTTACAATTTGGGCCCAAGTTAGAAGCAGAGCCTAAGGTGTATATTACCGATAGTCCATATCTCGGAAACTATAAGAGATAATGCAATTTGGCAACCGGCAATGTAATTAGCATGCCGAATATTACTTGGAATGTGAATTGGAACGAAATCGCCAATAGATAAGGCCATTTTACAATTTGGGCCCAAGTTAGTAGCAGAGCCTAAGGTGTAAATTATCGATAGTCCATATCTCGGAAACTATAAGAGATAATGCAATTTGGCAACCGGCAATGTAATTAGCATGCCGAATATTACTTGGAATGTGAATTGGAACGAAATCGCCAATAGATAAGACCATTTTACAATTTGGGCCCAAGTTAGAAGCAGAGCCTAAGGTGTAAATTATCGATAGTCCATATCTCGGAAACTATAAGAGATAATGCAATTTGGCAACCGGCAATGTAATTAGCATGCCGAATATTACTTGGAATGTGAATTGGAACGAAATCGCCAATAGATAAGGCCATTTTACAATTTGGGCCCAAGTTAGAAGCAGAGCCTAAGGTGTAAATTATAGATAGTCCATATCTCGGAAACTATAAGAGATAATGCAATTTCGCAACCGGCAATGTAATTAGCATGCCGAATATTACTTGGAATGTGAATTGGGACGAAATCGCCAATAGATAAGACCATTTTACAATTTGGGCCCAAGTTAGAAGCAGAGCCTAAGGTGTAAATTATCGATAGTCCATATCTCGGAAACTATAAGAGATAATGCAATTTGGCAACCGGCAATGTAATTAGCATGCAGAATATTACTTGGAATGTGAATTGGAACGAAATCGCCAATAGATAAGACCATTTTACAATTGGGGCCCAAGTTAGAAGCTGAGCCTAAGGTGTAAATTATCGATAGTCAATATCTCGGAAATTATAAGAGATAATGCAATTTGGCAACCGGCAATGTAATTAGCATGCCGAATACTACTTGGAATGTGAATTGGAACGAAATCGCCAATAGATAAGACCATTTTACAATTTGGGCCCAAGTTAGAAGCAGAGCCTAAGGTGTAAATTATCGATAGTCCATATCTCGGAAACTATAAGAGATAATTCAATTTGGCAACCGGCAATGTAATTAGCATGCCGAATATTACTTGGAATGTGAATTGGAACGAAATCGCCAATAGATAAGACCATTTTACAATTTGGGCCCAAGTTAGAAGCAGAGCCTAAGGTGTAAATTATCGATAGTCCATATCTCGGAAACTATAAGAGATAATGCAATTTGGCAACCGGCAATGTAATTAGCATGCCGAATATTACTTGGAATGTGAATTGGAACGAAATCGCCAATAGATAAGACGATTTTACAATTTGGGCCCAAGTTAGAAGCAGAGCCTAAGGTGTAAATTATCGATAGTCCATATCTCGGAAACTATAAGAGATAATGCAATTTGGCAACCGACATTGTAATTAGCATGCCGAATATTACTTGGAATGTGAATTGGAACGAAATCGCCAATAGATAAGACCATTTTACAATTTGGGCCCAAGTTAGAAGCAGAGCCTAAGGTGTAAATTATCGATAGTCCATATCTCGGAAACTATAAGAGATAATGCAATTTGGCAACCGGCAATGTAATTAGCATGCCGAATATTACTTGGAATGTGAATTGGAATGAAATCGCCAATAGATAAGACCATTTTACAATTTGGGCCCAAGTTAGAAGCAGAGCCTAAGGTGTAAATTATCGATAGACCATATCTCGGAAACTATAAGAGATAATGCAACTTCGGAACCGGCAATGTAATTAGCATGCCGAATATTACTTGGAATGTGAATTGGAACGAAATCGCCAATAGATAAGACCATTTTACAATTTGGGCCCAAGTTAGAAGCAGAGCCTAAGGTGTAAATTATCGATAGTCCATATCTCGGAAACTATAAGAGATAATGCAATTTCGGAACCGGCAATGTAATTAGCATGCCGAATATTACTTGGAATGTGAATTGGAATGAAATCGCCAATAGATAAGACCATTTTACAATTTGGGCCCAAGTTAGAAGCAGAGCCTAAGGTGTAAATTATCGATAGTCCATATCTCGGAAACTACAAGAGATAATGCAATTTGGCAACCGGCAATGTAATTAGCATACCGAATATTACTTACAATGTCAATTGGAACGAAATCGCCAATAGATAAGACCATTTTACAATTTGGGCCCAAGTTAGAAGCAGAGCCTAAGGTGTAAATTATCGATAGTCCATATCTCGGAAACTATAAGAGATAATGCAATTTGGCAACCGGCAATGTAATTAGCATGCCGAATATTACTTATAATGTGAATTGGATCGAAATCGGCAATAGATAAGACCATTTTACAATTTGGGCCCAAGTTAGAAGCAGAGCCTAAGGTGTAAATAATCGATAGTCCATATCTCGGAAACTATAAGAGATAATGCAATTTGGCCACCGGCAATGTAATTAGCATGCCGAATAATACTTGGAACGTGAATTGGAACGAAATCGCCATTAGATAAGACCATTTTACAATTTGGGCCCAAGTTAGAAGCAGAGTCTAAGGTGTAAATTATCGATAGTCCATATCTCGGAAACTATAAGAGATAATGCAATTTGGCAACCGGCAATTTAATTAACATGCCGAATATTACCTGGAATGTGAATTGGAACGAAATCGCCAATAGATAAGACCATTTTACAATTTGGGCCAAAGTTAGAAGCAGAGCCTAAGGTGTAAATTATCGATAGTCCATATCTCGGAAACTATAAGAGATAATGCAATTTGGCAACCGGCAATGTAATTAGCATGCCGAATATTACTTGGAATGTGAATTGGAACGAAATCGGCAATAGATAAGACCATTTTACAATTTGGGCCCAAGTTAGAAGGAGAGCCTAAGGTGTAAATTATCCATAGTCCATATCTCGGAAACTATAAGAGATAATGCAATTTGGCAACTGGCAATGTAATTAGCATGCCGAATATTACTTGGAATGTGAATTGGAACTAAATCGCCAATAGATAAGACCATTTTACAATTTGGGCCCAAGTTAGAAGCAGAGCCTAAGGTGTAAATTATCGATAGTCCATATCTCGGAAACTATAAGAGATAATGCAATTTGGCAACCGGCAATGTAATTAGCATGCCGAATACTACTTGGAATGTGAATTGGAACGAAATCGCCAATAGATAAGACCATTTTACAGTTTGGGCCCAAGTTAGAAGCAGAGCCTAAGGTTAAAAATAATCGATAGTCCATATCTCGGAAACTATAAGAGATAATGCAATTTGGCAACCGGCAATGTAATTAGCATGCCGAATACTACTTGGAATGTGAATTGGAACGAAATCGCCAATAGATAAGACCATTTTACAATTTGGGCCCAAGTTAGAAGCAGAGCCTAAGGTGTAAATTATGGATAGTCCATATCTCGGAAACTATAAGAGATAATGCAATTTCGCAACCGGCAATGTAATTAGCATGCCGAATATTACTTGGAGTGTGAATTGGAACGAAATCGCCAATAGATAAGACCATTTTACAATTTGGGCCCAAGTTAGAAGCAGAGCCTAAGGTGTAAATTATCGATAGTCCATATCTCGGAAACTATAAGAGATAATGCAATTTGGCAACCGGCAATGTAATTAGCATGCCGAATATTACTTGGAATGTGAATTGGAACGAAAACGCCAATAGATAAGACCATTTTACAATTTGGGCCCAAGTTAGAAGCAGAGCCTAAGGTGTAAATTATCGATAGTCCATATCTCGGAAACTATAAGAGATAATGCAATTTGGCAACCGGCAATGTAATTAGCATGCCGAATATTACTTGGAATGTGAATTGGAACGAAATCGCCAATAGATAAGACCATTTTACAATTTGGGCCCAAGTTAGAAGCAGAGCCTAAGGTGTAAATTATCGATAGTCCATATCTCGGAAACTATAAGAGATAATGCAATTTGGCAACCGGCAATGTAATTAGCATGCCGAATATTACTTGGAATGTGAATTGGAACGAAATCGCCAATAGATAAGACCATTTTACAATTTGGGCCCAAGTTAGAAGCAGAGCCTAAGGTGTAAATTATCGATAGTCCATATCTCGGAAACTATAAGAGATAATGCAATTTGGCGACCGGCAAAGTAATTAGCATGCCGAATATTACTTGTAATGTGAATTGGAACGAAATCGCCAATAGATAAGACCATATTACAATTTGGGCCCAAGTTAGAAGCAGAGCCTAAGGTGTAAATTATCGATAGTCCATATCTCGGAAACTATAAGAGATAATGCAATTTGGCAACCGGCAATGTAATTAGCATGCCGAATATTACTTGGAATGTGAATTGGAACGAAATCGCCAATAGATAAGACCATTTTACAATTTGGGCCCAAGTTAGAAGCAGAGCCTAAGGTGTAAATTATCGATAGTCCATATCTCGGAAACTATAAGGGATAATGCAATTTGGCAACCGGCAATGTAATTAGCATGCCGAATATTACTTGGAATGTGAATTGGAACGAAATCGCCAATAGGTAAGACAATTTTACAATTTGGGCCCAAGTTAGAAGCAGAGCCTAAGGTGTATATTACCGATAGTCCATATCTCGGAAACTATAAGAGATAATGCAATTTGGCAACCGGCAATGTAATTAGCATGCCGAATATTACTTGGAATGTGAATTGGAACGAAATCGCCAATAGATAAGGCCATTTTACAATTTGGGCCCAAGTTAGAAGCAGAGCCTAAGGTGTAAATTATCGATAGTCCATATCTCGGAAACTATAAGAGATAATGCAATTTGGCAACCGGCAATGTAATTAGCATGCCGAATATTACTTGGAATGTGAATTGGAACGAAATCGCCAATAGATAAGACCATTTTACAATTTGGGCCCAAGTTAGAAGCAGAGCCTAAGGTGTAAATTATCGATAGTCCATATCTCGGAAACTAAAAGAGATAATGCAATTTGGCAACCGGCAATGTAATTAGCATGCCGAATATTACTTGGAATGTGAATTGGAACGAAATCGCCAATAGATAAGGCCATTTTACAATTTGGGCCCAAGTTAGAAGCAGAGCCTAAGGTGTAAATTATAGATAGTCCATATCTCGGAAACTATAAGAGATAATGCAATTTCGCAACCGGCAATGTAATTAGCATGCCGAATATTACTTGGAATGTGAATTGGGACGAAATCGCCAATAGATAAGACCATATTACAATTTGGGCCCAAGTTAGAAGCAGAGCCTAAGGTGTAAATTATCGATAGTCCATATCTCGGAAACTATAAGAGATAATGCAATTTGGCAACCGGCAATGTAATTAGCATGCAGAATATTACTTGGAATGTGAATTGGAACGAAATCGCCAATAGATAAGACCATTTTACAATTGGGGCCCAAGTTAGAAGCAGAGCCTAAGGTGTAAATTATCGATAGTCCATATCTCGGAAATTATAAGAGATAATGCAATTTGGCAACCGGCAATGTAATTAGCATGCCGAATACTACTTGGAATGTGAATTGGAATGAAATCGCCAATAGATAAGACCATTTTACAATTTGGGCCCAAGTTAGAAGCAGAGCCTAAGGTGTAAATTATCGATAGTCCATATCTCGGAAACTACAAGAGATAATGCAATTTGGCAACCGGCAATGTAATTAGCATACCGAATATTACTTACAATGTCAATTGGAACGAAATCGCCAATAGATAAGACCATTTTACAATTTGGGCCCAAGTTAGAAGCAGAGCCTAAGGTGTAAATTATCGATAGTCCATATCTCTGAAACTATAAGAGATAATGCAATTTGGCCACCGGCAATGTAATTAGCATGCCGAATAATACTTGGAATGTGAATTGGAACGAAATCGCCATTAGATAAGACCATTTTACAATTTGGGCCCAAGTTAGAAGCAGAGTCTAAGGTGTAAATTATCGATAGTCCATATCTCGGAAACTATAAGAGATAATGCAATTTGGCAACCGGCAATTTAATTAACATGCCGAATATTACCTGGAATGTGAATTGGAACGAAATCGCCAATAGATAAGACCATTTTACAATTTGGGCCAAAGTTAGAAGCAGAGCCTAAGGTGTAAATTATCGATAGTCCATATCTCGGAAACTATAAGAGATAATGCAATTTGGCAACCGGCAATGTAATTAGCATGCCGAATATTACTTGGAATGTGAATTGGAACGAAATCGGCAATAGATAAGACCATTTTACAATTTGGGCCCAAGTTAGAAGGAGAGCCTAAGGTGTAAATTATCCATAGTCCATATCTCGGAAACTATAAGAGATAATGCAATTTGGCAACTGGCAATGTAATTAGCATGCCGAATATTACTTGGAATGTGAATTGGAACTAAATCGCCAATAGATAAGACCATTTTACAATTTGGGCCCAAGTTAGAAGCAGAGCCTAAGGTGTAAATTATCGATAGTCCATATCTCGGAAACTATAAGAGATAATGCAATTTGGCAACCGGCAATGTAATTAGCATGCCGAATACTACTTGGAATGTGAATTGGAACGAAATCGCCAATACATAAGACCATTTTACAGTTTGGGCCCAAGTTAGAAGCAGAGCCTAAGGTTAAAAATAATCGATAGTCCATATCTCGGAAACTATAAGAGATAATGCAATTTGGCAACCGGCAATGTAATTAGCATGCCGAATACTACTTGGAATGTGAATTGGAACGAAATCGCCAATAGATAAGACCATTTTACAATTTGGGCCCAAGTTAGAAGCAGAGCCTAAGGTGTAAATTATGGATAGTCCATATCTCGGAAACTATAAGAGATAATGCAATTTCGCAACCGGCAATGTAATTAGCATGCCGAATATTACTTGGAGTGTGAATTGGAACGAAATCGCCAATAGATAAGACCATTTTACAATTTGGGCCCAAGTTAGAAGCAGAGCCTAAGGTGTAAATTATCGATAGTCCATATCTCGGAAACTATAAGAGATAATGCAATTTGGCAACCGGCAATGTAATTAGCATGCCGAATATTACTTGGAATGTGAATTGGAACGAAAACGCCAATAGATAAGACCATTTTACAATTTGGGCCCAAGTTAGAAGCAGAGCCTAAGGTGTAAATTATCGATAGTCCATATCTCGGAAACTATAAGAGATAATGCAATTTGGCAACCGGCAATGTAATTAGCATGCCGAATATTACTTGGAATGTGAATTGGAACGAAATCGCCAATAGATAAGACCATTTTACAATTTGGGCCCAAGTTAGAAGCAGAGCCTAAGGTGTAAATTATCGATAGTCCATATCTCGGAAACTATAAGAGATAATGCAATTTGGCAACCGGCAATGTAATTAGCATGCCGAATATTACTTGGAATGTGAATTGGAACGAAATCGCCAATAGATAAGACCATTTTACAATTTGGGCCCAAGTTAGAAGCAGAGCCTAAGGTGTAAATTATCGATAGTCCATATCTCGGAAACTATAAGAGATAATGCAATTTGGCGACCGGCAAAGTAATTAGCATGCCGAATATTACTTGTAATGTGAATTGGAACGAAATCGCCAATAGATAAGACCATATTACAATTTGGGCCCAAGTTAGAAGCAGAGCCTAAGGTGTAAATTATCGATAGTCCATATCTCGGAAACTATAAGAGATAATGCAATTTGGCAACCGGCAATGTAATTAGAATGCCGAATATTACTTGGAATGTGAATTGGAACGAAATCGCCAATAGATAAGACCATTTTACAATTTGGGCCCAAGTTAGAAGCAGAGCCTAAGGTGTAAATTATCGATAGTCCATATCTCGGAAACTATAAGGGATAATGCAATTTGGCAACCGGCAATGTAATTAGCATGCCGAATATTACTTGGAATGTGAATTGGAACGAAATCGCCAATAGGTAAGACAATTTTACAATTTGGGCCCAAGTTAGAAGCAGAGCCTAAGGTGTATATTACCGATAGTCCATATCTCGGAAACTATAAGAGATAATGCAATTTGGCAACCGGCAATGTAATTAGCATGCCGAATATTACTTGGAATGTGAATTGGAACGAAATCGCCAATAGATAAGGCCATTTTACAATTTGGGCCCAAGTTAGAAGCAGAGCCTAAGGTGTAAATTATCGATAGTCCATATCTCGGAAACTATAAGAGATAATGCAATTTGGCAACCGGCAATGTAATTAGCATGCCGAATATTACTTGGAATGTGAATTGGAACGAAATCGCCAATAGATAAGACCATTTTACAATTTGGGCCCAAGTTAGAAGCAGAGCCTAAGGTGTAAATTATCGATAGTCCATATCTCGGAAACTAAAAGAGATAATGCAATTTGGCAACCGGCAATGTAATTAGCATGCCGAATATTACTTGGAATGTGAATTGGAACGAAATCGCCAATAGATAAGGCCATTTTACAATTTGGGCCCAAGTTAGAAGCAGAGCCTAAGGTGTAAATTATAGATAGTCCATATCTCGGAAACTATAAGAGATAATGCAATTTCGCAACCGGCAATGTAATTAGCATGCCGAATATTACTTGGAATGTGAATTGGGACGAAATCGCCAATAGATAAGACCATTTTACAATTTGGGCCCAAGTTAGAAGCAGAGCCTAAGGTGTAAATTATCGATAGTCCATATCTCGGAAACTATAAGAGATAATGCAATTTGGCAACCGGCAATGTAATTAGCATGCAGAATATTACTTGGAATGTGAATTGGAACGAAATCGCCAATAGATAAGACCATTTTACAATTGGGGCCCAAGTTAGAAGCAGAGCCTAAGGTGTAAATTATCGATAGTCCATATCTCGGAAATTATAAGAGATAATGCAATTTGGCAACCGGCAATGTAATTAGCATGCCGAATACTACTAGGAATGTGAATTGGAACGAAATCGCCAATAGATAAGACCATTTTACAATTTGGGCCCAAGTTAGAAGCAGAGCCTAAGGTGTAAATTATCGATAGTCCATATCTCGGAAACTATAAGAGATAATTCAATTTGGCAACCGGCAATGTAATTAGCATGCCGAATATTACTTGGAATGTGAATTGGAACGAAATCGCCAATAGATAAGACCATTTTACAATTTGGGCCCAAGTTAGAAGCTGAGCCTAAGGTGTAAATTATCGATAGTCCATATCTCGGAAACTATAAGAGATAATGCAATTTGGCAACCGGCAATGTAATTAGCATGCCGAATATTACTTGGAATGTGAATTGGAATGAAATCGCCAATAGATAAGACCATTTTACAATTTGGGCCCAAGTTAGAAGCAGAGCCTAAGGTGTAAATTATCGATAGTCCATATCTCGGAAACTATAAGAGATAATGCAACTTCGGAACCGGCAATGTAATTAGCATGCCGAATATTACTTGGAATGTGAATTGGAACGAAATCGCCAATAGATAAGACCATTTTACAATTTGGGCCCAAGTTAGAAGCAGAGCCTAAGGTGTAAATTATCGATAGTCCATATCTCGGAAACTATAAGAGATAATGCAATTTCGGAACCGGCAATGTAATTAGCATGCCGAATATTACTTGGAATGTGAATTGGAATGAAATCGCCAATAGATAAGACCATTTTACAATTTGGGCCCAAGTTAGAAGCAGAGCCTAAGGTGTAAATTATCGATAGTCCATATCTCGGAAACTACAAGAGATAATGCAATTTGGCAACCGGCAATGTAATTAGCATACCGAATATTACTTACAATGTCAATTGGAACGAAATCGCCAATAGATAAGACCATTTTACAATTTGGGCCCAAGTTAGAAGCAGAGCCTAAGGTGTAAATTATCGATAGTCCATATCTCGGAAACTATAAGAGATAATGCAATTTGGCAACCGGCAATGTAATTAGCATGCCGAATATTACTTATAATGTGAATTGGATCGAAATGGGCAATAGATAAGACCATTTTACAATTTGGGCCCAAGTTAGAAGCAGATCCTAAGGTGTAAATAATCGATAGTCCATATCTCGGAAACTATAAGAGATAATGCAATTTGGCCACCGGCAATGTAATTAGCATGCCGAATAATACTTGGAATGTGAATTGGAACGAAATCGCCATTAGATAAGACCATTTTACAATTTGGGCCCAAGTTAGAAGCAGAGTCTAAGGTGTAAATTATCGATAGTCCATATCTCGGAAACTATAAGAGATAATGCAATTTGGCAACCGGCAATTTAATTAACATGCCGAATATTACCTGGAATGTGAATTGGAACGAAATCGCCAATAGATAAGACCATTTTACAATTTGGGCCCAAGTTAGAAGCAGAGCCTAAGGTGTAAATTATCGATAGTCCATATCTCGGAAACTATAAGAGATAATGCAATTTGGCAACCGGCAATGTAATTAGCATGCCGAATATTACTTGGAATGTGAATTGGAACGAAATCGGCAATAGATAAGACCATTTTACAATTTGGGCCCAAGTTAGAAGCAGAGCCTAAGGTGTAAATTATCCATAGTCCATATCTCGGAAACTATAAGAGATAATGCAATTTGGCAACTGGCAATGTAATTAGCATGCCGAATATTACTTGGAATGTGAATTGGAACTAAATCGCCAATAGATAAGACCATTTTACAATTTGGGCCCAAGTTAGAAGCAGAGCCTAAGGTGTAAATTATCGATAGTCCATATCTCGGAAACTATAAGAGATAATGCAATTTGGCAACCGGCAATGTAATTAGCATGCCGAATACTACTTGGAATGTGAATTGGAACGAAATCGCCAATAGATAAGACCATTTTACAGTTTGGGCCCAAGTTAGAAGCAGAGCCTAAGGTTAAAAATAATCGATAGTCCATATCTCGGAAACTATAAGAGATAATGCAATTTGAGAACCGGCAATGTAATTAGCATGCCGAATATTACTTGGAATGTGAATTGGAACGAAATCGCCAATAGATAAGACCATTTTACAATTTGGGCCCAAGTTAGAAGCGGAGCCTAAGGTGTAAATTATCGATAGTCCATATCTCGAAAAATTATAAGAGATAATGCAATTTCGCAACCGGCAATGTAATTAGCATGCCGAATATTACTTGGAATGTGAATTGGGACGAAATCGCCAATAGATAAGACCATTTTACAATTTGGGCCCAAGTTAGAAGCAGAGCCTAAGGTGTAAATTATCGATAGTCCATATCTCGGAAACTATAAGAGATAATGCAATTTGGGAACCGGCAATGTAATTAGCATGCCGAATATTACTTGGAATGTGAATTGGAACGAAATCGCCAATAGATAAGACCATTTTACAATTTGGGCCCAAGTTAGAAGCAGAGCCTAAGGTGTAAATTATCGATAGTCCATATCTCGGAAACTATAAGAGATAATGCAATTTCGCAACCGGCAATGTAATTAGCATGCCGAATATTACTTGGAATGTGAATTGGGACGAAATCGCCAATAGATAAGACCATTTTACAATTTGGGCCCAAGTTAGAAGCAGAGCCTAAGGTGTAAATTATCGATAGTCCATATCTCGGAAACTATAAGAGACAATGCAATTTGGCAACCGGCAATGTAATTAGCATGCCGAATATTACTTGGAATGTGAATTGGAACGAAATCGCCAATAGATAAGACCATTTTACAATTTGGGCCCAAGTTAGAAGCAGAGCCTAAGGTGTTAATTATCGATAGTCCATATCTCGGAAACTATAAGAGATAATGCAATTTGGCAACCGGTAATGTAATTAGCATGCCGAATACTACTTGGAATGTGAATTGAAACGAAATCGCCAATAGATAAGACCATTTTACAATTTGGGCCCAAGTTAGAAGCAGAGCCTAAGGTGTAAATTATCGATAGTCCATATCTCGGAAACTATAAGAGATAATTCAATTTGGCAACCGGCAATGTAATTAGCATGCCGAATATTACTTGGAATGTGAATTGGAACGAAATCGCCAATAGATAAGACCATTTTACAATTTGGGCCCAAGTTAGAAGCAGAGCCTAAGGTGTAAATTATCGATAGTCCATATCTCGGAAACTATAAGAGATAATGCAATTTGGCAACCGGCAATGTAATTAGCATGCCGAATTTTACTTGGAATGTGAATTGGAACGAAATCGCCAATAGATAAGACGATTTTACAATTTGGGCCCAAGTTAGAAGCAGAGCCTAAGGTGTAAATTATCGATAGTCCATATCTCGGAAACTATAAGAGATAATGCAATTTGGCAACCGGCAATGTAATTAGCATGCCGAATATTACTTGGAATGTGAATTGGAACGAAATCGCCAATAGATAAGACCATTTTACAATTTGGGCCCAAGTTAGAAGCAAAGCCTAAGATGTAAATAATCGATAGTCCATATCTCGGAAACTATAAGAGATAATGCAATTTGGCAACCGGCAATGTAATTAGCATGCCGAATATTACTTGGAATGTGAATTGGAACGAAATCGCCAATAGATAAGACCATTTTACAATTTCTGCCCAAGTTAGAAGCAGAGCCTAAGTTGTAAATTATCGATAGTCCATATCTCGGAAACTATAAGAGATAATGCAATTTGGCAACCGGCAATGTAATTAGCATGCCGAATATTACTTGGAATGTGAATTGGAACGAAATCGCCAATAGATAAGGCCATTTTACAATTTGGGCCCAAGTTAGAAGCAGAGCCTAAGGTGTAAATTATAGATAGTCCATATCTCGGAAACTATAAGAGATAATGCAATTTCGCAACCGGCAATGTAATTAGCATGCCGAATATTACTTGGAATGTGAATTGGGACGAAATCGCCAATAGATAAGACCATTTTACAATTTGGGCCCAAGTTAGAAGCAGAGCCTAAGGTGTAAATTATCGATAGTCCATATCTCGGAAACTATAAGAGATAATGCAATTTGGCAACCGGCAATGTAATTAGCATGCAGAATATTACTTGGAATGTGAATTGGAACGAAATCGCCAATAGATAAGACCATTTTACAATTGGGGCCCAAGTTAGAAGCTGAGCCTAAGGTGTAAATTATCGATAGTCAATATCTCGGAAATTATAAGAGATAATGCAATTTGGCAACCGGCAATGTAATTAGCATGCCGAATACTACTTGGAATGTGAATTGGAACGAAATCGCCAATAGATAAGACCATTTTACAATTTGGGCCCAAGTTAGAAGCAGAGCCTAAGGTGTAAATTATCGATAGTCCATATCTCGGAAACTATAAGAGATAATTCAATTTGGCAACCGGCAATGTAATTAGCATGCCGAATATTACTTGGAATGTGAATTGGAACGAAATCGCCAATAGATAAGACCATTTTACAATTTGGGCCCAAGTTAGAAGCAGAGCCTAAGGTGTAAATTATCGATAGTCCATATCTCGGAAACTATAAGAGATAATGCAATTTGGCAACCGGCAATGTAATTAGCATGCCGAATATTACTTGGAATGTGAATTGGAACGAAATCGCCAATAGATAAGACGATTTTACAATTTGGGCCCAAGTTAGAAGCAGAGCCTAAGGTGTAAATTATCGATAGTCCATATCTCGGAAACTATAAGAGATAATGCAATTTGGCAACCGGCATTGTAATTAGCATGCCGAATATTACTTGGAATGTGAATTGGAACGAAATCGCCAATAGATAAGACCATTTTACAATTTGGGCCCAAGTTAGAAGCAGAGCCTAAGGTGTAAATTATCGATAGTCCATATCTCGGAAACTATAAGAGATAATGCAATTTCGGAACCGGCAATGTAATTAGCATGCCGAATATTACTTGGAATGTGAATTGGAATGAAATCGCCAATAGATAAGACCATTTTACAATTTGGGCCCAAGTTAGAAGCAGAGCCTAAGGTGTAAATTATCGATAGTCCATATCTCGGAAACTACAAGAGATAATGCAATTTGGCAACCGGCAATGTAATTAGCATACCGAATATTACTTACAATGTCAATTGGAACGAAATCGCCAATAGATAAGACCATTTTACAATTTGGGCCCAAGTTAGAAGCAGAGCCTAAGGTGTAAATAATCGATAGTCCATATCTCGGAAACTATAAGAGATAATGCAATTTGGCCACCGGCAATGTAACTAGCATGCCGAATAATACTTGGAATGTGAATTGGAACGAAATCGCCATTAGATAAGACCATTTTACAATTTGGGCCCAAGTTAGAAGCAGAGTCTAAGGTGTAAATTATCGATAGTCCATATCTCGGAAATTATAAGAGATAATGCAATTTGGCAACCGGCAATTTAATTAACATGCCGAATATTACCTGGAATGTGAATTGGAACGAAATCGCCAATAGATAAGACCATTTTACAATTTGGGCCAAAGTTAGAAGCAGAGCCTAAGGTGTAAATTATCGATAGTCCATATCTCGGAAACTATAAGAGATAATGCAATTTGGCAACCGGCAATGTAATTAGCATGCCGAATATTACTTGGAATGTGAATTGGAACGAAATCGGCAATAGATAAGACCATTTTACAATTTGGGCCCAAGTTAGAAGCAGAGCCTAAGGTGTAAATTATCCATAGTCCATATCTCGGAAACTATAAGAGATAATGCAATTTGGCAACTGGCAATGTAATTAGCATGCCGAATATTACTTGGAATGTGAATTGGAACTAAATCGCCAATAGATAAGACCATTTTACAATTTGGGCCCAAGTTAGAAGCAGAGCCTAAGGTGTAAATTATCGATAGTCCATATCTCGGAAACTATAAGAGATAATGCAATTTGGCAACCGGCAATGTAATTAGCATGCCGAATACTACTTGGAATGTGAATTGGAACGAAATCGCCAATAGATAAGACCATTTTACAGTTTGGGCCCAAGTTAGAAGCAGAGCCTAAGGTTAAAAATAATCGATAGTCCATATCTCGGAAACTATAAGAGATAATGCAATTTGGCAACCGGCAATGTAATTAGCATGCCGAATACTACTTGGAATGTGAATTGGAACGAAATCGCCAATAGATAAGACCATTTTACAATTTGGGCCCAAGTTAGAAGCAGAGCCTAAGGTGTAAATTATGGATAGTCCATATCTCGGAAACTATAAGAGATAATGCAATTTCGCAACCGGCAATGTAATTAGCATGCCGAATATTACTTGGAGTGTGAATTGGAACGAAATCGCCAATAGATAAGACCATTTTACAATTTGGGCCCAAGTTAGAAGCAGAGCCTAAGGTGTAAATTATCGATAGTCCATATCTCGGAAACTATAAGAGATAATGCAATTTGGCAACCGGCAATGTAATTAGCATGCCGAATATTACTTGGAATGTGAATTGGAACGAAAACGCCAATAGATAAGACCATTTTACAATTTGGGCCCAAGTTAGAAGCAGAGCCTAAGGTGTAAATTATCGATAGTCCATATCTCGGAAACTATAAGAGATAATGCAATTTGGCAACCGGCAATGTAATTAGCATGCCGAATATTACTTGGAATGTGAATTGGAACGAAATCGCCAATAGATAAGACCATTTTACAATTTGGGCCCAAGTTAGAAGCAGAGCCTAAGGTGTAAATTATCGATAGTCCATATCTCGGAAACTATAAGAGATAATGCAATTTGGCAACCGGCAATGTAATTAGCATGCCGAATATTACTTGGAATGTGAATTGGAACGAAATCGCCAATAGATAAGACCATTTTACAATTTGGGCCCAAGTTAGAAGCAGAGCCTAAGGTGTAAATTATCGATAGTCCATATCTCGGAAACTATAAGAGATAATGCAATTTGGCGACCGGCAAAGTAATTAGCATGCCGAATATTACTTGTAATGTGAATTGGAACGAAATCGCCAATAGATAAGACCATATTACAATTTGGGCCCAAGTTAGAAGCAGAGCCTAAGGTGTAAATTATCGATAGTCCATATCTCGGAAACTATAAGAGATAATGCAATTTGGCAACCGGCAATGTAATTAGCATGCCGAATATTACTTGGAATGTGAATTGGAACGAAATCGCCAATAGATAAGACCATTTTACAATTTGGGCCCAAGTTAGAAGCAGAGCCTAAGGTGTAAATTATCGATAGTCCATATCTCGGAAACTATAAGGGATAATGCAATTTGGCAACCGGCAATGTAATTAGCATGCCGAATATTACTTGGAATGTGAATTGGAACGAAATCGCCAATAGGTAAGACAATTTTACAATTTGGGCCCAAGTTAGAAGCAGAGCCTAAGGTGTATATTACCGATAGTCCATATCTCGGAAACTATAAGAGATAATGCAATTTGGCAACCGGCAATGTAATTAGCATGCCGAATATTACTTGGAATGTGAATTGGAACGAAATCGCCAATAGATAAGGCCATTTTACAATTTGGGCCCAAGTTAGAAGCAGAGCCTAAGGTGTAAATTATCGATAGTCCATATCTCGGAAACTATAAGAGATAATGCAATTTGGCAACCGGCAATTTAATTAACATGCCGAATATTACCTGGAATGTGAATTGGAACGAAATCGCCAATAGATAAGACCATTTTACAATTTGGGCCAAAGTTAGAAGCAGAGCCTAAGGTGTAAATTATCGATAGTCCATATCTCGGAAACTATAAGAGATAATGCAATTTGGCAACCGGCAATGTAATTAGCATGCCGAATATTACTTGGAATGTGAATTGGAACGAAATCGGCAATAGATAAGACCATTTTACAATTTGGGCCCAAGTTAGAAGCAGAGCCTAAGGTGTAAATTATCCATAGTCCATATCTCGGAAACTATAAGAGATAATGCAATTTGGCAACTGGCAATGTAATTAGCATGCCGAATATTACTTGGAATGTGAATTGGAACTAAATCGCCAATAGATAAGACCATTTTACAATTTGGGCCCAAGTTAGAAGCAGAGCCTAAGGTGTAAATTATCGATAGTCCATATCTCGGAAACTATAAGAGATAATGCAATTTGGCAACCGGCAATGTAATTAGCATGCCGAATACTACTTGGAATGTGAATTGGAACGAAATCGCCAATAGATAAGACCATTTTACAGTTTGGGCCCAAGTTAGAAGCAGAGCCTAAGGTTAAAAATAATCGATAGTCCATATCTCGGAAACTATAAGAGATAATGCAATTTGGCAACCGGCAATGTAATTAGCATGCCGAATACTACTTGGAATGTGAATTGGAACGAAATCGCCAATAGATAAGACCATTTTACAATTTGGGCCCAAGTTAGAAGCAGAGCCTAAGGTGTAAATTATGGATAGTCCATATCTCGGAAACTATAAGAGATAATGCAATTTCGCAACCGGCAATGTAATTAGCATGCCGAATATTACTTGGAGTGTGAATTGGAACGAAATCGCCAATAGATAAGACCATTTTACAATTTGGGCCCAAGTTAGAAGCAGAGCCTAAGGTGTAAATTATCGATAGTCCATATCTCGGAAACTATAAGAGATAATGCAATTTGGCAACCGGCAATGTAATTAGCATGCCGAATATTACTTGGAATGTGAATTGGAACGAAAACGCCAATAGATAAGACCATTTTACAATTTGGGCCCAAGTTAGAAGCAGAGCCTAAGGTGTAAATTATCGATAGTCCATATCTCGGAAACTATAAGAGATAATGCAATTTGGCAACCGGCAATGTAATTAGCATGCCGAATATTACTTGGAATGTGAGTTGGAACGAAATCGCCAATAGATAAGACCATTTTACAATTTGGGCCCAAGTTAGAAGCAGAGCCTAAGGTGTAAATTATCGATAGTCCATATCTCGGAAACTATAAGAGATAATGCAATTTGGCAACCGGCAATGTAATTAGCATGCCGAATATTACTTGGAATGTGAATTGGAACGAAATCGCCAATAGATAAGACCATTTTACAATTTGGGCCCAAGTTAGAAGCAGAGCCTAAGGTGTAAATTATCGATAGTCCATATCTCGGAAACTATAAGAGATAATGCAATTTGGCGACCGGCAAAGTAATTAGCATGCCGAATATTACTTGTAATGTGAATTGGAACGAAATCGCCAATAGATAAGACCATATTACAATTTGGGCCCAAGTTAGAAGCAGAGCCTAAGGTGTAAATTATCGATAGTCCATATCTCGGAAACTATAAGAGATAATGCAATTTGGCAACCGGCAATGTAATTAGCATGCCGAATATTACTTGGAATGTGAATTGGAACGAAATCGCCAATAGATAAGACCATTTTACAATTTGGGCCCAAGTTAGAAGCAGAGCCTAAGGTGTAAATTATCGATAGTCCATATCTCGGAAACTATAAGGGATAATGCAATTTGGCAACCGGCAATGTAATTAGCATGCCGAATATTACTTGGAATGTGAATTGGAACGAAATCGCCAATAGGTAAGACAATTTTACAATTTGGGCCCAAGTTAGAAGCAGAGCCTAAGGTGTATATTACCGATAGTCCATATCTCGGAAACTATAAGAGATAATGCAATTTGGCAACCGGCAATGTAATTAGCATGCCGAATATTACTTGGAATGTGAATTGGAACGAAATCGCCAATAGATAAGGCCATTTTACAATTTGGGCCCAAGTTAGAAGCAGAGCCTAAGGTGTAAATTATCGATAGTCCATATCTCGGAAACTATAAGAGATAATGCAATTTGGCAACCGGCAATGTAATTAGCATGCCGAATATTACTTGGAATGTGAATTGGAACGAAATCGCCAATAGATAAGACCATTTTACAATTTGGGCCCAAGTTAGAAGCAGAGCCTAAGGTGTAAATTATCGATAGTCCATATCTCGGAAACTAAAAGAGATAATGCAATTTGGCAACCGGCAATGTAATTAGCATGCCGAATATTACTTGGAATGTGAATTGGAACGAAATCGCCAATAGATAAGGCCATTTTACAATTTGGGCCCAAGTTAGAAGCAGAGCCTAAGGTGTAAATTATAGATAGTCCATATCTCGGAAACTATAAGAGATAATGCAATTTCGCAACCGGCAATGTAATTAGCATGCCGAATATTACTTGGAATGTGAATTGGGACGAAATCGCCAATAGATAAGACCATTTTACAATTTGGGCCCAAGTTAGAAGCAGAGCCTAAGGTGTAAATTATCGATAGTCCATATCTCGGAAACTATAAGAGATAATGCAATTTGGCAACCGGCAATGTAATTAGCATGCAGAATATTACTTGGAATGTGAATTGGAACGAAATCGCCAATAGATAAGACCATTTTACAATTGGGGCCCAAGTTAGAAGCAGAGCCTAAGGTGTAAATTATCGATAGTCCATATCTCGGAAATTATAAGAGATAATGCAATTTGGCAACCGGCAATGTAATTAGCATGCCGAATACTACTTGGAATGTGAATTGGAACGAAATCGCCAATAGATAAGACCATTTTACAATTTGGGCCCAAGTTAGAAGCAGAGCCTAAGGTGTAAATTATCGATAGTCCATATCTCGGAAACTATAAGAGATAATTCAATTTGGCAACCGGCAATGTAATTAGCATGCCGAATATTACTTGGAATGTGAATTGGAACGAAATCGCCAATAGATAAGACCATTTTACAATTTGGGCCCAAGTTAGAAGCTGAGCCTAAGGTGTAAATTATCGATAGTCCATATCTCGGAAACTATAAGAGATAATGCAATTTGGCAACCGGCAATGTAATTAGCATGCCGAATATTACTTGGAATGTGAATTGGAACGAAATCGCCAATAGATAAGACGATTTTACAATTTGGGCCCAAGTTAGAAGCAGAGCCTAAGGTGTAAATTATCGATAGTCCATATCTCGGAAACTATAAGAGATAATGCAATTTGGCAACCGGCATTGTAATTAGCATGCCGAATATTACTTGGAATGTGAATTGGAACGAAATCGCCAATAGATAAGACCATTTTACAATTTGGGCCCAAGTTAGAAGCAGAGCCTAAGGTGTAAATTATCGATAGTCCATATCTCGGAAACTATAAGAGATAATGCAATTTGGCAACCGGCAATGTAATTAGCATGCCGAATATTACTTGGAATGTGAATTGGAATGAAATCGCCAATAGATAAGACCATTTTACAATTTGGGCCCAAGTTAGAAGCAGAGCCTAAGGTGTAAATTATCGATAGTCCATATCTCGGAAACTATAAGAGATAATGCAACTTCGGAACCGGCAATGTAATTAGCATGCCGAATATTACTTGGAATGTGAATTGGAACGAAATCGCCAATAGATAAGACCATTTTACAATTTGGGCCCAAGTTAGAAGCAGAGCCTAAGGTGTAAATTATCGATAGTCCATATCTCGGAAACTATAAGAGATAATGCAATTTCGGAACCGGCAATGTAATTAGCATGCCGAATATTACTTGGAATGTGAATTGGAATGAAATCGCCAATAGATAAGACCATTTTACAATTTGGGCCCAAGTTAGAAGCAGAGCCTAAGGTGTAAATTATCGATAGTCCATATCTCGGAAACTACAAGAGATAATGCAATTTGGCAACCGGCAATGTAATTAGCATACCGAATATTACTTACAATGTCAATTGGAACGAAATCGCCAATAGATAAGACCATTTTACAATTTGGGCCCAAGTTAGAAGCAGAGCCTAAGGTGTAAATTATCGATAGTCCATATCTCGGAAACTATAAGAGATAATGCAATTTGGCAACCGGCAATGTAATTAGCATGCCGAATATTACTTATAATGTGAATTGGATCGAAATCGGCAATAGATAAGACCATTTTACAATTTGGGCCCAAGTTAGAAGCAGATCCTAAGGTGTAAATAATCGATAGTCCATATCTCGGAAACTATAAGAGATAATGCAATTTGGCCACCGGCAATGTAATTAGCATGCCGAATAATACTTGGAATGTGAATTGGAACGAAATCGCCATTAGATAAGACCATTTTACAATTTGGGCCCAAGTTAGAAGCAGAGTCTAAGGTGTAAATTATCGATAGTCCATATCTCGGAAACTATAAGAGATAATGCAATTTGGCAACCGGCAATTTAATTAACATGCCGAATATTACCTGGAATGTGAATTGGAACGAAATCGCCAATAGATAAGACCATTTTACAATTTGGGCCCAAGTTAGAAGCAGAGCCTAAGGTGTAAATTATCGATAATCCATATCTCGGAAACTATAAGAGATAATGCAATTTGGCAACCGGCAATGTAATTAGCATGCCGAATATTACTTGGAATGTGAATTGGAACGAAATCGGCAATAGATAAGACCATTTTACAATTTGGGCCCAAGTTAGAAGCAGAGCCTAAGGTGTAAATTATCCATAGTCCATATCTCGGAAACTATAAGAGATAATGCAATTTGGCAACTGGCAATGTAATTAGCATGCCGAATATTACTTGGAATGTGAATTGGAACTAAATCGCCAATAGATAAGACCATTTTACAATTTGGGCCCAAGTTAGAAGCAGAGCCTAAGGTGTAAATTATCGATAGTCCATATCTCGGAAACTATAAGAGATAATGCAATTTGGCAACCGGCAATGTAATTAGCATGCCGAATACTACTTGGAATGTGAATTGGAACGAAATCGCCAATAGATAAGACCATTTTACAGTTTGGGCCCAAGTTAGAAGCAGAGCCTAAGGTTAAAAATAATCGATAGTCCATATCTCGGAAACTATAAGAGATAATGCAATTTGAGAACCGGCAATGTAATTAGCATGCCGAATATTACTTGGAATGTGAATTGGAACGAAATCGCCAATAGATAAGACCATTTTACAATTTGGGCCCAAGTTAGAAGCGGAGCCTAAGGTGTAAATTATCGATAGTCCATATCTCGGAAACTATAAGAGATAATGCAATTTCGCAACCGGCAATGTAATTAGCATGCCGAATATTACTTGGAATGTGAATTGGGACGAAATCGCCAATAGATAAGACCATTTTACAATTTGGGCCCAAGTTAGAAGCAGAGCCTAAGGTGTAAATTATCGATAGTCCATATCTCGGAAACTATAAGAGATAATGCAATTTGGCAACCGGCAATGTAATTAGCATGCCGAATATTACTTGGAATGTGAATTGGAACGAAATCGCCAATAGATAAGACCATTTTACAATTTGGGCCCAACTTAGAAGCAGAGCCTAAGGTGTAAATTATCGATAGTCCATATCTCGGAAACTATAAGAGATAATGCAATTTGGCAACCGGTAATGTAATTAGCATGCCGAATACTACTTGGAATGTGAATTGAAACGAAATCGCCAATAGATAAGACCATTTTACAATTTGGGCCCAAGTTAGAAGCAGAGCCTAAGGTGTAAATTATCGATAGTCCATATCACGGAAACTATAAGAGATAATTCAATTTGGCAACCGGCAATGTAATTAGCATGCCGAATATTACTTGGAATGTGAATTGGAACGAAATCGCCAATAGATAAGACCATTTTACAATTTGGGCCCAAGTTAGAAGCAGAGCCTAAGGTGTAAATTATCGATAGTCCATATCTCGGAAACTATAAGAGATAATGCAATTTGGCAACCGGCAATGTAATTAGCATGCCGAATTTTACTTGGAATGTGAATTGGAACGAAATCGCCAATAGATAAGACGATTTTACAATTTGGGCCCAAGTTAGAAGCAGAGCCTAAGGTGTAAATTATCGATAGTCCATATCTCGGAAACTATAAGAGATAATGCAATTTGGCAACCGGCAATGTAATTAGCATGCCGAATATTACTTGGAATGTGAATTGGAACGAAATCGCCAATAGATAAGACCATTTTACAATTTGGGCCCAAGTTAGAAGCAGAGCCTAAGATGTAAATAATCGATAGTCCATATCTCGGAAACTATAAGAGATAATGCAATTTGGCAACCGGCAATGTAATTAGCATGCCGAATATTACTTGGAATGTGAATTGGAACGAAATCGCCAATAGATAAGACTATTTTACAATTTCTGCCCAAGTTAGAAGCAGAGCCTAAGGTGTAAATTATCGATAGTCCATATCTCGGAAACTATAAGAGATAATGCAATTTGGCAACCGGCAATGTAATTAGCATGCCGAATATTACTTGGAATGTGAATTGGAACGAAATCGCCAATAGGTAAGACCATTTTACAATTTGGGCCCAAGTTAGAAGCAGAGCCTAAGGTGTAAATTATCGATAGTCCATATCTCGGAAACTATAAGAGATAATTTAATTTGGCAACCGGCAATGTAATTAGCATGCCGAATATTACTTGGAATGTGAATTGGAACGAAATCGCCAATAGGTAAGACAATTTTACAATTTGGGCCCAAGTTAGAAGCAGAGCCTAAGGTGTATATTACCGATAGTCCATATCTCGGAAACTATAAGAGATAATGCAATTTGGCAACCGGCAATGTAATTAGCATGCCGAATATTACTTGGAATGTGAATTGGAACGAAATCGCCAATAGATAAGGCCATTTTACAATTTGGGCCCAAGTTAGAAGCAGAGCCTAAGGTGTAAATTATCGATAGTCCATATCTCGGAAACTATAAGAGATAATGCAATTTGGCAACCGGCAATGTAATTAGCATGCCGAATATTACTTGGAATGTGAATTGGAACGAAATCGCCAATAGATAAGACCATTTTACAATTTGGGCCCAAGTTAGAAGCAGAGCCTAAGGTGTAAATTATCGATAGTCCATATCTCGGAAACTATAAGAGATAATGCAATTTGGCAACCGGCATTGTAATTAGCATGCCGAATATTACTTGGAATGTGAATTGGAACGAAATCGCCAATAGATAAGACCATTTTACAATTTGGGCCCAAGTTAGAAGCAGAGCCTAAGGTGTAAATTATCGATAGTCCATATCTCGGAAACTATAAGAGATAATGCAATTTGGCAACCGGCAATGTAATTAGCATGCCGAATATTACTTGGAATGTGAATTGGAATGAAATCGCCAATAGATAAGACCATTTTACAATTTGGGCCCAAGTTAGAAGCAGAGCCTAAGGTGTAAATTATCGATAGTCCATATCTCGGAAACTATAAGAGATAATGCAACTTCGGAACCGGCAATGTAATTAGCATGCCGAATATTACTTGGAATGTGAATTGGAACGAAATCGCCAATAGATAAGACCATTTTACAATTTGGGCCCAAGTTAGAAGCAGAGCCTAAGGTGTAAATTATCGATAGTCCATATCTCGGAAACTATAAGAGATAATGCAATTTCGGAACCGGCAATGTAATTAGCATGCCGAATATTACTTGGAATGTGAATTGGAATGAAATCGCCAATAGATAAGACCATTTTACAATTTGGGCCCAAGTTAGAAGCAGAGCCTAAGGTGTAAATTATCGATAGTCCATATCTCGGAAACTACAAGAGATAATGCAATTTGGCAACCGGCAATGTAATTAGCATACCGAATATTACTTACAATGTCAATTGGAACGAAATCGCCAATAGATAAGACCATTTTACAATTTGGGCCCAAGTTAGAAGCAGAGCCTAAGGTGTAAATTATCGATAGTCCATATCTCGGAAACTATAAGAGGTAATGCAATTTGGCAACCGGCAATGTAATTAGCATACCGAATATTACTTACAATGTCAATTGGAACGAAATCGCCAATAGATAAGACCATTTTACAATTTGGGCCCAAGTTAGAAGCAGAGCCTAAGGTGTAAATTATCGATAGTCCATATCTCGGAAACTATAAGAGATAATGCAATTTGGCAACCGGCAATGTAATTAGCATGCCGAATATTACTTATAATGTGAATTGGATCGAAATCGGCAATAGATAAGACCATTTTACAATTTGGGCCCAAGTTAGAAGCAGATCCTAAGGTGTAAATAATCGATAGTCCATATCTCGGAAACTATAAGAGATAATGCAATTTGGCCACCGGCAATGTAATTAGCATGCCGAATAATACTTGGAATGTGAATTGGAACGAAATCGCCATTAGATAAGACCATTTTACAATTTGGGCCCAAGTTAGAAGCAGAGTCTAAGGTGTAAATTATCGATAGTCCATATCTCGGAAACTATAAGAGATAATGCAATTTGGCAACCGGCAATTTAATTAACATGCCGAATATTACCTGGAATGTGAATTGGAACGAAATCGCCAATAGATAAGACCATTTTACAATTTGGGCCCAAGTTAGAAGCAGAGCCTAAGGTGTAAATTATCGATAGTCCATATCTCGGAAACTATAAGAGATAATGCAATTTGGCAACCGGCAATGTAATTAGCATGCCGAATATTACTTGGAATGTGAATTGGAACGAAATCGGCAATAGATAAGACCATTTTACAATTTGGGCCCAAGTTAGAAGCAGAGCCTAAGGTGTAAATTATCCATAGTCCATATCTCGGAAACTATAAGAGATAATGCAATTTGGCAACTGGCAATGTAATTAGCATGCCGAATATTACTTGGAATGTGAATTGGAACTAAATCGCCAATAGATAAGACCATTTTACAATTTGGGCCCAAGTTAGAAGCAGAGCCTAAGGTGTAAATTATCGATAGTCCATATCTCGGAAACTATAAGAGATAATGCAATTTGGCAACCGGCAATGTAATTAGCATGCCGAATACTACTTGGAATGTGAATTGGAACGAAATCGCCAATAGATAAGACCATTTTACAGTTTGGGCCCAAGTTAGAAGCAGAGCCTAAGGTTAAAAATAATCGATAGTCCATATCTCGGAAACTATAAGAGATAATGCAATTTGAGAACCGGCAATGTAATTAGCATGCCGAATATTACTTGGAATGTGAATTGGAACGAAATCGCCAATAGATAAGACCATTTTACAATTTGGGCCCAAGTTAGAAGCGGAGCCTAAGGTGTAAATTATCGATAGTCCATATCTCGAAAAATTATAAGAGATAATGCAATTTCGCAACCGGCAATGTAATTAGCATGCCGAATATTACTTGGAATGTGAATTGGGACGAAATCGCCAATAGATAAGACCATTTTACAATTTGGGCCCAAGTTAGAAGCAGAGCCTAAGGTGTAAATTATCGATAGTCCATATCTCGGAAACTATAAGAGATAATGCAATTTGGCAACCGGTAATGTAATTAGCATGCCGAATACTACTTGGAATGTGAATTGAAACGAAATCGCCAATAGATAAGACCATTTTACAATTTGGGCCCAAGTTAGAAGCAGAGCCTAAGGTGTAAATTATCGATAGTCCATATCTCGGAAACTATAAGAGATAATTCAATTTGGCAACCGGCAATGTAATTAGCATGCCGAATATTACTTGGAATGTGAATTGGAACGAAATCGCCAATAGATAAGACCATTTTACAATTTTGGCCCAAGTTAGAAGCAGAGCCTAAGGTGTAAATTATCGATAGTCCATATCTCGGAAACTATAAGAGATAATGCAATTTGGCAACCGGCAATGTAATTAGCATGCCGAATTTTACTTGGAATGTGAATTGGAACGAAATCGCCAATAGATAAGACGATTTTACAATTTGGGCCCAAGTTAGAAGCAGAGCCTAAGGTGTAAATTATCGATAGTCCATATCTCGGATACTAGAGAGATAATGCAATTTGGCAACCTGCAATTTAATTAACATGCCGAATATTACTTGGAATGTGAATTGGAACGAAATCGCCAATAGATAAGACCATTTTACAATTTGGGCCCAAGTTAGAAGCAGAGCCTAAGGTGTAAATTATCGATAGTCCATATCTCGGAAACTATAAGAGATAATGCAATTTGGCAACCGGCAATGTAATTAGCATGCCGAATATTACTTGGAATGTGAATTGGAACGAAATCGCCAATAGATAAGACCATTTTACAATTTGGGCCCAAGTTAGAAGCAGAGCCTAAGGTGTAAATTATCGATAGTCCATATCTCTGAAACTATAAGAGATAATGCAATTTGGCAACCGGCAATGTAATCAGCATGCCGAGTATTACTTGGAATGTGAATTGGAACGAAATCGCCAATAGATAAGACCATTTTACAATTTGGGCCCAAGTTAGAAGCAGAGCCTAAGGTGTAAATTATCGATAGTCCATATCTCGGAAACTATAAGAGATAATGCAGTTTGGCAACCGGCAATGTAATTAGCATGCCGAATATTACTTGGAATGTGAATTGGAACGAAATCGCCAATAGATAAGACCATTTTACAATTTGGGCCCAAGTTAGAAGCAGAGCCTAAGGTGTAAATTATCCATAGTCCATATCTCGGAAACTATAAGAGATAATGCAATTTGGCAACTGGCAATGTAATTAGCATGCCGAATATTACTTGGAATGTGAATTGGAAGGAAATCGCCAATAGATAAGACCATTTTACAATTTGGGCCCAAGTTAGAAGCAGAGCCTAAGGTGTAAATTATCGATAGTCCATATCTCGGAAACTATAAGAGATAATGCAATTTGGCAACCGGCAATGTAATTAGCATGCCGAATACTACTTGGAATGTGAATTGGAACGAAATCGCCAATAGATAAGACCATTTTACAATTTGGGCCCAAGTTAGAAGCAGAGCCTAAGGTGTAAATTATCGATAGTCCATATCTCGGAAACTATAAGAGATAATGCAATTTGGCAACCGGCAATGTAATTAGCATGCCGAATATTACTTGGAATGTGAATTGGAACGAAATCGCCAATAGATAAGACGATTTTACAATTTGGGCCCAAGTTAGAAGCAGAGCCTAAGGTGTAAATTATCGATAGTCCATATCTCGGAAACTATAAGAGATAATGCAATTTGGCAACCGGCAATGTAATTAGCATGCCGAATATTACTTGGAATGTGAATTGGAACGAAATCGCCAATAGATAAGACCATTTTACAATTTGGGCCCAAGTTAGAAGCAGAGCCTAAGGTGTAAATTATCGATAGTCCATATCTCGGAAACTATAAGAGATAATGCAATTTGGCAACCGGCAATGTAATTAGCATGCCGAATTTTACTTGGAATGTGAATTGGAACGAAATCGCCAATAGATAAGACCATTTTACAATTTGGGCCCAAGTTAGAAGCAGAGCCTAAGGTGTAAATTATCGATAGTCCATATCTCGGAAACTATAAGAGATAATGCAACTTCGGAACCGGCAATGTAATTAGCATGCCGAATATTACTTGGAATGTGAATTGGAACGAAATCGCCAATAGATAAGACCATTTTACAATTTGGGCCCAAGTTAGAAGCAGAGCCTAAGGTGTAAATTATCGATAGTCCATATCTCGGAAACTATAAGAGATAATGCAATTTCGGAACCGGCAATGTAATTAGCATGCCGAATATTACTTGGAATGTGAATTGGAATGAAATCGCCAATAGATAAGACCATTTTACAATTTGGGCCCAAGTTAGAAGCAGAGCCTAAGGTGTAAATTATCGATAGTCCATATCTCGGAAACTACAAGAGATAATGCAATTTGGCAACCGGCAATGTAATTAGCATACCGAATATTACTTACAATGTCAATTGGAACGAAATCGCCAATAGATAAGACCATTTTACAATTTGGGCCCAAGTTAGAAGCAGAGCCTAAGGTGTAAATTATCGATAGTCCATATCTCGGAAACTATAAGAGATAATGCAATTTGGCAACCGGCAATGTAATTAGCATGCCGAATATTACTTATAATGTGAATTGGATCGAAATCGGCAATAGATAAGACCATTTTACAATTTGGGCCCAAGTTAGAAGCAGATCCTAAGGTGTAAATAATCGATAGTCCATATCTCGGAAACTATAAGAGATAATGCAATTTGGCCACCGGCAATGTAATTAGCATGCCGAATAATACTTGGAATGTGAATTGGAACGAAATCGCCATTAGATAAGACCATTTTACAATTTGGGCCCAAGTTAGAAGCAGAGTCTAAGGTGTAAATTATCGATAGTCCATATCTCGGAAACTATAAGAGATAATGCAATTTGGCAACCGGCAATTTAATTAACATGCCGAATATTACCTGGAATGTGAATTGGAACGAAATCGCCAATAGATAAGACCATTTTACAATTTGGGCCCAAGTTAGAAGCAGAGCCTAAGGTGTAAATTATCGATAGTCCATATCTCGGAAACTATAAGAGATAATGCAATTTGGCAACCGGCAATGTAATTAGCATGCCGAATATTACTTGGAATGTGAATTGGAACGAAATCGGCAATAGATAAGACCATTTTACAATTTGGGCCCAAGTTAGAAGCAGAGCCTAAGGTGTAAATTATCCATAGTCCATATCTCGGAAACTATAAGAGATAATGCAATTTGGCAACTGGCAATGTAATTAGCATGCCGAATATTACTTGGAATGTGAATTGGAACTAAATCGCCAATAGATAAGACCATTTTACAATTTGGGCCCAAGTTAGAAGCAGAGCCTAAGGTGTAAATTATCGATAGTCCATATCTCGGAAACTATAAGAGATAATGCAATTTGGCAACCGGCAATGTAATTAGCATGCCGAATACTACTTGGAATGTGAATTGGAACGAAATCGCCAATAGATAAGACCATTTTACAGTTTGGGCCCAAGTTAGAAGCAGAGCCTAAGGTTAAAAATAATCGATAGTCCATATCTCGGAAACTATAAGAGATAATGCAATTTGAGAACCGGCAATGTAATTAGCATGCCGAATATTACTTGGAATGTGAATTGGAACGAAATCGCCAATAGATAAGACCATTTTACAATTTGGGCCCAAGTTAGAAGCGGAGCCTAAGGTGTAAATTATCGATAGTCCATATCTCGAAAAATTATAAGAGATAATGCAATTTCGCAACCGGCAATGTAATTAGCATGCCGAATATTACTTGGAATGTGAATTGGGACGAAATCGCCAATAGATAAGACCATTTTACAATTTGGGCCCAAGTTAGAAGCAGAGCCTAAGGTGTAAATTATCGATAGTCCATATCTCGGAAACTATAAGAGATAATGCAATTTGGGAACCGGCAATGTAATTAGCATGCCGAATATTACTTGGAATGTGAATTGGAACGAAATCGCCAATAGATAAGACCATTTTACAATTTGGGCCCAAGTTAGAAGCAGAGCCTAAGGTGTAAATTATCGATAGTCCATATCTCGGAAACTATAAGAGATAATGCAATTTCGCAACCGGCAATGTAATTAGCATGCCGAATATTACTTGGAATGTGAATTGGGACGAAATCGCCAATAGATAAGACCATTTTACAATTTGGGCCCAAGTTAGAAGCAGAGCCTAAGGTGTAAATTATCGATAGTCCATATCTCGGAAACTATAAGAGATAATGCAATTTGGCAACCGGCAATGTAATTAGCATGCCGAATATTACTTGGAATGTGAATTGGAACGAAATCGCCAATAGATAAGACCATTTTACAATTTGGGCCCAACTTAGAAGCAGAGCCTAAGGTGTAAATTATCGATAGTCCATATCTCGGAAACTATAAGAGATAATGCAATTTGGCAACCGGTAATGTAATTAGCATGCCGAATACTACTTGGAATGTGAATTGAAACGAAATCGCCAATAGATAAGACCATTTTACAATTTGGGCCCAAGTTAGAAGCAGAGCCTAAGGTGTAAATTATCGATAGTCCATATCTCGGAAACTATAAGAGATAATTCAATTTGGCAACCGGCAATGTAATTAGCATGCCGAATATTACTTGGAATGTGAATTGGAACGAAATCGCCAATAGATAAGACCATTTTACAATTTGGGCCCAAGTTAGAAGCAGAGCCTAAGGTGTAAATTATCGATAGTCCATATCTCGGAAACTATAAGAGATAATGCAATTTGGCAACCGGCAATGTAATTAGCATGCCGAATTTTACTTGGAATGTGAATTGGAACGAAATCGCCAATAGATAAGACGATTTTACAATTTGGGCCCAAGTTAGAAGCAGAGCCTAAGGTGTAAATTATCGATAGTCCATATCTCGGAAACTATAAGAGATAATGCAATTTGGCAACCGGCAATGTAATTAGCATGCCGAATATTACTTGGAATGTGAATTGGAACGAAATCGCCAATAGATAAGACCATTTTACAATTTGGGCCCAAGTTAGAAGCAGAGCCTAAGATGTAAATAATCGATAGTCCATATCTCGGAAACTATAAGAGATAATGCAATTTGGCAACCGGCAATGTAATTAGCATGCCGAATATTACTTGGAATGTGAATTGGAACGAAATCGCCAATAGATAAGACTATTTTACAATTTCTGCCCAAGTTAGAAGCAGAGCCTAAGGTGTAAATTATCGATAGTCCATATCTCGGAAACTATAAGAGATAATGCAATTTGGCAACCGGCAATGTAATTAGCATGCCGAATATTACTTGGAATGTGAATTGGAACGAAATCGCCAATAGGTAAGACCATTTTACAATTTGGGCCCAAGTTAGAAGCAGAGCCTAAGGTGTAAATTATCGATAGTCCATATCTCGGAAACTATAAGAGATAATTTAATTTGGCAACCGGCAATGTAATTAGCATGCCGAATATTACTTGGAATGTGAATTGGAACGAAATCGCCAATAGGTAAGACAATTTTACAATTTGGGCCCAAGTTAGAAGCAGAGCCTAAGGTGTATATTACCGATAGTCCATATCTCGGAAACTATAAGAGATAATGCAATTTGGCAACCGGCAATGTAATTAGCATGCCGAATATTACTTGGAATGTGAATTGGAACGAAATCGCCAATAGATAAGGCCATTTTACAATTTGGGCCCAAGTTAGAAGCAGAGCCTAAGGTGTAAATTATCGATAGTCCATATCTCGGAAACTATAAGAGATAATGCAATTTGGCAACCGGCAATGTAATTAGCATGCCGAATATTACTTGGAATGTGAATTGGAACGAAATCGCCAATAGATAAGACCATTTTACAATTTGGGCCCAAGTTAGAAGCAGAGCCTAAGGTGTAAATTATCGATAGTCCATATCTCGGAAACTATAAGAGATAATGCAATTTGGCAACCGGCATTGTAATTAGCATGCCGAATATTACTTGGAATGTGAATTGGAACGAAATCGCCAATAGATAAGACCATTTTACAATTTGGGCCCAAGTTAGAAGCAGAGCCTAAGGTGTAAATTATCGATAGTCCATATCTCGGAAACTATAAGAGATAATGCAATTTGGCAACCGGCAATGTAATTAGCATGCCGAATATTACTTGGAATGTGAATTGGAATGAAATCGCCAATAGATAAGACCATTTTACAATTTGGGCCCAAGTTAGAAGCAGAGCCTAAGGTGTAAATTATCGATAGTCCATATCTCGGAAACTATAAGAGATAATGCAACTTCGGAACCGGCAATGTAATTAGCATGCCGACTATTACTTGGAATGTGAATTGGAACGAAATCGCCAATAGATAAGACCATTTTACAATTTGGGCCCAAGTTAGAAGCAGAGCCTAAGGTGTAAATTATCGATAGTCCATATCTCGGAAACTATAAGAGATAATGCAATTTCGGAACCGGCAATGTAATTAGCATGCCGAATATTACTTGGAATGTGAATTGGAATGAAATCGCCAATAGATAAGACCATTTTACAATTTGGGCCCAAGTTAGAAGCAGAGCCTAAGGTGTAAATTATCGATAGTCCATATCTCGGAAACTACAAGAGATAATGCAATTTGGCAACCGGCAATGTAATTAGCATACCGAATATTACTTACAATGTCAATTGGAACGAAATCGCCAATAGATAAGACCTTTTTACAATTTGGGCCCAAGTTAGAAGCAGAGCCTAAGGTGTAAATTATCGATAGTCCATATCTCGGAAACTATAAGAGATAATGCAATTTGGCAACCGGCAATGTAATTAGCATACCGAATATTACTTACAATGTCAATTGGAACGAAATCGCCAATAGATAAGACCATTTTACAATTTGGGCCCAAGTTAGAAGCAGAGCCTAAGGTGTAAATTATCGATAGTCCATATCTCGGAAACTATAAGAGATAATGCAATTTGGCAACCGGCAATGTAATTAGCATGCCGAATATTACTTATAATGTGAATTGGATCGAAATCGGCAATAGATAAGACCATTTTACAATTTGGGCCCAAGTTAGAAGCAGATCCTAAGGTGTAAATAATCGATAGTCCATATCTCGGAAACTATAAGAGATAATGCAATTTGGCCACCGGCAATGTAATTAGCATGCCGAATAATACTTGGAATGTGAATTGGAACGAAATCGCCATTAGATAAGACCATTTTACAATTTGGGCCCAAGTTAGAAGCAGAGTCTAAGGTGTAAATTATCGATAGTCCATATCTCGGAAACTATAAGAGATAATGCAATTTGGCAACCGGCAATTTAATTAACATGCCGAATATTACCTGGAATGTGAATTGGAACGAAATCGCCAATAGATAAGACCATTTTACAATTTGGGCCCAAGTTAGAAGCAGAGCCTAAGGTGTAAATTATCGATAGTCCATATCTCGGAAACTATAAGAGATAATGCAATTTGGCAACCGGCAATGTAATTAGCATGCCGAATATTACTTGGAATGTGAATTGGAACGAAATCGGCAATAGATAAGACCATTTTACAATTTGGGCCCAAGTTAGAAGCAGAGCCTAAGGTGTAAATTATCCATAGTCCATATCTCGGAAACTATAAGAGATAATGCAATTTGGCAACTGGCAATGTAATTAGCATGCCGAATATTACTTGGAATGTGAATTGGAACTAAATCGCCAATAGATAAGACCATTTTACAATTTGGGCCCAAGTTAGAAGCAGAGCCTAAGGTGTAAATTATCGATAGTCCATATCTCGGAAACTATAAGAGATAATGCAATTTGGCAACCGGCAATGTAATTAGCATGCCGAATACTACTTGGAATGTGAATTGGAACGAAATCGCCAATAGATAAGACCATTTTACAGTTTGGGCCCAAGTTAGAAGCAGAGCCTAAGGTTAAAAATAATCGATAGTCCATATCTCGGAAACTATAAGAGATAATGCAATTTGAGAACCGGCAATGTAATTAGCATGCCGAATATTACTTGGAATGTGAATTGGAACGAAATCGCCAATAGATAAGACCATTTTACAATTTGCGCCCAAGTTAGAAGCGGAGCCTAAGGTGTAAATTATCGATAGTCCATATCTCGAAAAATTATAAGAGATAATGCAATTTCGCAACCGGCAATGTAATTAGCATGCCGAATATTACTTGGAATGTGAATTGGGACGAAATCGCCAATAGATAAGACCATTTTACAATTTGGGCCCAAGTTAGAAGCAGAGCCTAAGGTGTAAATTATCGATAGTCCATATCTCGGAAACTATAAGAGATAATGCAATTTGGGAACCGGCAATGTAATTAGCATGCCGAATATTACTTGGAATGTGAATTGGAACGAAATCGCCAATAGATAAGACCATTTTACAATTTGGGCCCAAGTTAGAAGCAGAGCCTAAGGTGTAAATTATCGATAGTCCATATCTCGGAAACTATAAGAGATAATGCAATTTCGCAACCGGCAATGTAATTAGCATGCCGAATATTACTTGGAATGTGAATTGGGACGAAATCGCCAATAGATAAGACCATTTTACAATTTGGGCCCAAGTTAGAAGCAGAGCCTAAGGTGTAAATTATCGATAGTCCATATCTCGGAAACTATAAGAGATAATGCAATTTGGCAACCGGCAATGTAATTAGCATGCCGAATATTACTTGGAATGTGAATTGGAACGAAATCGCCAATAGATAAGACCATTTTACAATTTGGGCCCAAGTTAGAAGCAGAGCCTAAGGTGTAAATTATCGATAGTCCATATCTCGGAAACTATAAGAGATAATGCAATTTGGCAACCGGTAATGTAATTAGCATGCCGAATACTACTTGGAATGTGAATTGAAACGAAATCGCCAATAGATAAGACCATTTTACAATTTGGGCCCAAGTTAGAAGCAGAGCCTAAGGTGTAAATTATCGATAGTCCATATCTCGGAAACTATAAGAGATAATTCAATTTGGCAACCGGCAATGTAATTAGCATGCCGAATATTACTTGGAATGTGAATTGGAACGAAATCGCCAATAGATAAGACCATTTTACAATTTGGGCCCAAGTTAGAAGCAGAGCCTAAGGTGTAAATTATCGATAGTCCATATCTCGGAAACTATAAGAGATAATGCAATTTGGCAACCGGCAATGTAATTAGCATGCCGAATTTTACTTGGAATGTGAATTGGAACGAAATCGCCAATAGATAAGACGATTTTACAATTTGGGCCCAAGTTAGAAGCAGAGCCTAAGGTGTAAATTATCGATAGTCCATATCTCGGAAACTATAAGAGATAATGCAATTTGGCAACCTGCAATTTAATTAACATGCCGAATATTACTTGGAATGTGAATTGGAACGAAATCGCCAATAGATAAGACCATTTTACAATTTGGGCCCAAGTTAGAAGCAGAGCCTAAGGTGTAAATTATCGATAGTCCATATCTCGGAAACTATAAGAGATAATGCAATTTGGCAACCGGCAATGTAATTAGCATGCCGAATATTACTTGGAATGTGAATTGGAACGAAATCGCCAATAGATAAGACCATTTTACAATTTGGGCCCAAGTTAGAAGCAGAGCCTAAGGTGTAAATTATCGATAGTCCATATCTCTGAAACTATAAGAGATAATGCAATTTGGCAACCGGCAATGTAATCAGCATGCCGAGTATTACTTGGAATGTGAATTGGAACGAAATCGCCAATAGATAAGACCATTTTACAATTTGGGCCCAAGTTAGAAGCAGAGCCTAAGGTGTAAATTATCGATAGTCCATATCTCGGAAACTATAAGAGATAATGCAGTTTGGCAACCGGCAATGTAATTAGCATGCCGAATATTACTTGGAATGTGAATTGGAACGAAATCGCCAATAGATAAGACCATTTTACAATTTGGGCCCAAGTTAGAAGCAGAGCCTAAGGTGTAAATTATCCATAGTCCATATCTCGGAAACTATAAGAGATAATGCAATTTGGCAACTGGCAATGTAATTAGCATGCCGAATATTACTTGGAATGTGAATTGGAAGGAAATCGCCAATAGATAAGACCATTTTACAATTTGGGCCCAAGTTAGAAGCAGAGCCTAAGGTGTAAATTATCGATAGTCCATATCTCGGAAACTATAAGAGATAATGCAATTTGGCAACCGGCAATGTAATTAGCATGCCGAATACTACTTGGAATGTGAATTGGAAAGAAATCGCCAATAGATAAGACCATTTTACAATTTGGGCCCAAGTTAGAAGCAGAGCCTAAGGTGTAAATTATCGATAGTCCATATCTCGGAAACTATAAGAGATAATGCAATTTGGCAACCGGCAATGTAATTAGCATGCCGAATATTACTTGGAATGTGAATTGGAACGAAATCGCCAATAGGTAAGACAATTTTACAATTTGGGCCCAAGTTAGAAGCAGAGCCTAAGGTGTATATTACCGATAGTCCATATCTCGGAAACTATAAGAGATAATGCAATTTGGCAACCGGCAATGTAATTAGCATGCCGAATATTACTTGGAATGTGAATTGGAACGAAATCGCCAATAGATAAGGCCATTTTACAATTTGGGCCCAAGTTAGAAGCAGAGCCTAAGGTGTAAATTATCGATAGTCCATATCTCGGAAACTATAAGAGATAATGCAATTTGGCAACCGGCAATGTAATTAGCATGCCGAATATTACTTGAAATGTGAATTGGAACGAAATCGCCAATAGATAAGACCATTTTACAATTTGGGCCCAAGTTAGAAGCAGAGCCTAAGGTGTAAATTATCGATAGTCCATATCTCGGAAACTATAAGAGATAATGCAATTTGGCAACCGGCATTGTAATTAGCATGCCGAATATTACTTGGAATGTGAATTGGAACGAAATCGCCAATAGATAAGACCATTTTACAATTTGGGCCCAAGTTAGAAGCAGAGCCTAAGGTGTAAATTATCGATAGTCCATATCTCGGAAACTATAAGAGATAATGCAATTTGGCAACCGGCAATGTAATTAGCATGCCGAATATTACTTGGAATGTGAATTGGAATGAAATCGCCAATAGATAAGACCATTTTACAATTTGGGCCCAAGTTAGAAGCAGAGCCTAAGGTGTAAATTATCGATAGTCCATATCTCGGAAACTATAAGAGATAATGCAACTTCGGAACCGGCAATGTAATTAGCATGCCGAATATTACTTGGAATGTGAATTGGAACGAAATCGCCAATAGATAAGACCATTTTACAATTTGGGCCCAAGTTAGAAGCAGAGCCTAAGGTGTAAATTATCGATAGTCCATATCTCGGAAACTATAAGAGATAATGCAATTTCGGAACCGGCAATGTAATTAGCATGCCGAATATTACTTGGAATGTGAATTGGAATGAAATCGCCAATAGATAAGACCATTTTACAATTTGGGCCCAAGTTAGAAGCAGAGCCTAAGGTGTAAATTATCGATAGTCCATATCTCGGAAACTACAAGAGATAATGCAATTTGGCAACCGGCAATGTAATTAGCATACCGAATATTACTTACAATGTCAATTGGAACGAAATCGCCAATAGATAAGACCATTTTACAATTTGGGCCCAAGTTAGAAGCAGAGCCTAAGGTGTAAATTATCGATAGTCCATATCTCGGAAACTATAAGAGATAATGCAATTTGGCAACCGGCAATGTAATTAGCATACCGAATATTACTTACAATGTCAATTGGAACGAAATCGCCAATAGATAAGACCATTTTACAATTTGGGCCCAAGTTAGAAGCAGAGCCTAAGGTGTAAATTATCGATAGTCCATATCTCGGAAACTATAAGAGATAATGCAATTTGGCAACCGGCAATGTAATTAGCATGCCGAATATTACTTATAATGTGAATTGGATCGAAATCGGCAATAGATAAGACCATTTTACAATTTGGGCCCAAGTTAGAAGCAGATCCTAAGGTGTAAATAATCGATAGTCCATATCTCGGAAACTATAAGAGATAATGCAATTTGGCCACCGGCAATGTAATTAGCATGCCGAATAATACTTGGAATGTGAATTGGAACGAAATCGCCATTAGATAAGACCATTTTACAATTTGGGCCCAAGTTAGAAGCAGAGTCTAAGGTGTAAATTATCGATAGTCCATATCTCGGAAACTATAAGAGATAATGCAATTTGGCAACCGGCAATTTAATTAACATGCCGAATATTACCTGGAATGTGAATTGGAACGAAATCGCCAATAGATAAGACCATTTTACAATTTGGGCCCAAGTTAGAAGCAGAGCCTAAGGTGTAAATTATCGATAGTCCATATCTCGGAAACTATAAGAGATAATGCAATTTGGCAACCGGCAATGTAATTAGCATGCCGAATATTACTTGGAATGTGAATTGGAACGAAATCGGCAATAGATAAGACCATTTTACAATTTGGGCCCAAGTTAGAAGCAGAGCCTAAGGTGTAAATTATCCATAGTCCATATCTCGGAAACTATAAGAGATAATGCAATTTGGCAACTGGCAATGTAATTAGCATGCCGAATATTACTTGGAATGTGAATTGGAACTAAATCGTCAATAGATAAGACCATTTTACAATTTGGGCCCAAGTTAGAAGCAGAGCCTAAGGTGTAAATTATCGATAGTCCATATCTCGGAAACTATAAGAGATAATGCAATTTGGCAACCGGCAATGTAATTAGCATGCCGAATACTACTTGGAATGTGAATTGGAACGAAATCGCCAATAGATAAGACCATTTTACAGTTTGGGCCCAAGTTAGAAGCAGAGCCTAAGGTTAAAAATAATCGATAGTCCATATCTCGGAAACTATAAGAGATAATGCAATTTGAGAACCGGCAATGTAATTAGCATGCCGAATATTACTTGGAATGTGAATTGGAACGAAATCGCCAATAGATAAGACCATTTTACAATTTGCGCCCAAGTTAGAAGCGGAGCCTAAGGTGTAAATTATCGATAGTCCATATCTCGAAAAATTATAAGAGATAATGCAATTTCGCAACCGGCAATGTAATTAGCATGCCGAATATTACTTGGAATGTGAATTGGGACGAAATCGCCAATAGATAAGACCATTTTACAATTTGGGCCCAAGTTAGAAGCAGAGCCTAAGGTGTAAATTATCGATAGTCCATATCTCGGAAACTATAAGAGATAATGCAATTTGGGAACCGGCAATGTAATTAGCATGCCGAATATTACTTGGAATGTGAATTGGAACGAAATCGCCAATAGATAAGACCATTTTACAATTTGGGCCCAAGTTAGAAGCAGAGCCTAAGGTGTAAATTATCGATAGTCCATATCTCGGAAACTATAAGAGATAATGCAATTTCGCAACCGGCAATGTAATTAGCATGCCGAATATTACTTGGAATGTGAATTGGGACGAAATCGCCAATAGATAAGACCATTTTACAATTTGGGCCCAAGTTAGAAGCAGAGCCTAAGGTGTAAATTATCGATAGTCCATATCTCGGAAACTATAAGAGATAATGCAATTTGGCAACCGGCAATGTAATTAGCATGCCGAATATTACTTGGAATGTGAATTGGAACGAAATCGCCAATAGATAAGACCATTTTACAATTTGGGCCCAAGTTAGAAGCAGAGCCTAAGGTGTAAATTATCGATAGTCCATATCTCGGAAACTATAAGAGATAATGCAATTTGGCAACCGGTAATGTAATTAGCATGCCGAATACTACTTGGAATGTGAATTGAAACGAAATCGCCAATAGATAAGACCATTTTACAATTTGGGCCCAAGTTAGAAGCAGAGCCTAAGGTGTAAATTATCGATAGTCCATATCTCGGAAACTATAAGAGATAATTCAATTTGGCAACCGGCAATGTAATTAGCATGCCGAATATTACTTGGAATGTGAATTGGAACGAAATCGCCAATAGATAAGACCATTTTACAATTTGGGCCCAAGTTAGAAGCAGAGCCTAAGGTGTAAATTATCGATAGTCCATATCTCGGAAACTATAAGAGATAATGCAATTTGGCAACCGGCAATGTAATTAGCATGCCGAATTTTACTTGGAATGTGAATTGGAACGAAATCGCCAATAGATAAGACGATTTTACAATTTGGGCCCAAGTTAGAAGCAGAGCCTAAGGTGTAAATTATCGATAGTCCATATCTCGGAAACTATAAGAGATAATGCAATTTGGCAACCTGCAATTTAATTAACATGCCGAATATTACTTGGAATGTGAATTGGAAAGAAATCGCCAATAGATAAGACCATTTTACAATTTGGGCCCAAGTTAGAAGCAGAGCCTAAGGTGTAAATTATCGATAGTCCATATCTCGGAAACTATAAGAGATAATGCAATTTGGCAACCGGCAATGTAATTAGCATGCCGAATATTACTTGGAATGTGAATTGGAACGAAATCGCCAATAGATAAGACCATTTTACAATTTGGGCCCAAGTTAGAAGCAGAGCCTAAGGTGTATATTATCGATAGTCCATATCTCTGAAACTATAAGAAATAATGCAATTTGGCAACCGGCAATGTAATCAGCATGCCGAGCATTACTTGGAATGTGAATTGGAACGAAATCGCCAATAGATAAGACCATTTTATAATTTGGGCCCAAGTTAGAAGCAGAGCCTAAGGTGTAAATTATCGATAGTCCATATCTCGGAAACTATAAGAGATAATGCAGTTTGGCAACCGGCAATGTAATTAGCATGCCGAATATTACTTGGAATGTGAATTGGAACGAAATCGCCAATAGATAAGACCATTTTACAATTTGGGCTAAAGTTAGAAGCAGAGCCTAAGGTGTAAATTATCCATAGTCCATATCTCGGAAACTATAAGAGATAATGCAATTTGGCAACTGGCAATGTAATTAGCATGCCGAATATTACTTGGAATGTGAATTGGAAGGAAATCGCCAATAGATAAGACCATTTTACAATTTGGGCCCAAGTTAGAAGCAGAGCCTAAGGTGTAAATTATCGATAGTCCATATCTCGGAAACTATAAGAGATAATGCAATTTGGCAACCGGCAATGTAATTAGCATGCCGAATACTACTTGGAATGTGAATTGGAACGAAATCGCCAATAGATAAGACCATTTTACAATTTGGGCCCAAGTTAGAAGCAGAGCCTAAGGTGTAAATTATCGATAGTCCATATCTCGGAAACTATAAGAGATAATGCAATTTGGCAACCGGCAATGTAATTAGCATGCCGAATATTACTTGGAATGTGAATTGGAACGAAATCGCCAATAGATAAGACGATTTTACAATTTGGGCCCAAGTTAGAAGCAGAGCCTAAGGTGTAAATTATCGATAGTCCATATCTCGGAAACTATAAGAGATAATGCAATTTGGCAACCGGCAATGTAATTAGCATGCCGAATATTACTTGGAATGTGAATTGGAACGAAATCGCCAATAGATAAGACCATTTTACAATTTGGGCCCAAGTTAGAAGCAGAGCCTAAGGTGTAAATTATCGATAGTCCATATCTCGGAAACTATAAGAGATAATGCAATTTGGCAACCGGCAATGTAATTAGCATGCCGAATTTTACTTGGAATGTGAATTGGAACGAAATCGCCAATAGATAAGACGATTTTACAATTTGGGCCCAAGTTAGAAGCAGAGCCTAAGGTGTAAATTATCGATAGTCCATATCTCGGAAACTATAAGAGATAATGCAATTTGGCAACCGGCAATTTAATTAACATGCCGAATATTACTTGGAATGTGAATTGGAACGAAATCGCCAATAGATAAGACCATTTTACAATTTGGGCCCAAGTTAGAAGCAGAGCCTAAGGTGTAAATTATCGATAGTCCATATCTCGGAAACTATAAGAGATAATGCAATTTGGCAACCGGCAATGTAATTAGCATGCCGAATATTACATGGAATGTGAATTGGAACGAAATCGCCAATAGATAAGACCATTTTACAATTTGGGCCCAAGTTAGAAGCAGAGCCTAAGGTGTAAATTATCGATAGTCCATATCTCTGAAACTATAAGAGATAATGCAATTTGGCAACCGGCAATGTAATCAGCATGCCGAGTATTACTTGGAATGTGAATTGGAACGAAATCGCCAATAGATAAGACCATTTTACAATTTGGGCCCAAGTTAGAAGCAGAGCCTAAGGTGTAAATTATCGATAGTCCATATCTCGGAAACTATAAAAGATAATGCAATTTGGCAACCGGCAATGTAATTAGCATGCCGAATATTACTTGGAATGTGAATTGGAACGAAATCGCCAATAGATAAGACCATTTTACAATTTGGGCCCAAGTTAGAAGCAGAGCCTAAGGTGTAAATTATCCATAGTCCATATCTCGGAAACTATAAGAGATAATGCAATTTGGCAACTGGCAATGTAATTAGCATGCCGAATATTACTTGGAATGTGAATTGGAAGCAAATCGCCAATAGATAAGACCATTTTACAATTTGGGCCCAAGTTAGAAGCAGAGCCTAAGGTGTAAATTATCGATAGTCCATATCTCGGAAACTATAAGAGATAATGCAATTTGGCAACCGGCAATGTAATTAGCATGCCGAATACTACTTGGAATGTGAATTGGAACGAAATCGCCAATAGATAAGACCATTTTACAATTTGGGGCCAAGTTAGAAGCAGAGCCTAAGGTGTAAATTATCGATAGTCCATATCCCGGAAACTATAAGAGATAATTCAATTTGGCAACCGGCAATGTAATTAGCATGCCGAATATTCCTTGGAATGTGAACTGGAACGAAATCGCCAATAGATAAGACCATTTTACAATTTGGGCCCAAGTTAGAAGCAGAGCCTAAGGTGTAAATTATCGATAGTCCATATCTCGGAAACTATAAGAGATAATGCAATTTGGCAACCGGCAATGTAATTAGCATGCCGAATATTACTTGGAATGTGAATTGGAACAAAATCGCCAATAGATAAGACGATTTTACAATTTGGGCCCAAGTTAGAAGCAGAGCCTAAGGTGTAAATTATCGATAGTCCATATCACGGAAACTATAAGAGATAATGCAATTTGGCAACCGGCAATGTAATTAGCATGCCGAATATTACTTGGAATGTGAATTGGAACGAAATCGCCAATAGATAAGACCATTTTACAATTTGGGCCCAAGTTAGAAGCAGAGCCTAAGGTGCAAATTATCGATAGTCCATATCTCGGAAACTATAAGAGATAATGCAATTTGGCAACCGGCAATGTAATTAGCATGGCGAATATTACTTGGAATGTGAATTGGAACGAAATCGCCAATAGATAAGACCATTTTACAATTTGGGCCCAAGTTAGAAGCAGAGCCTAAGGTGTAAATTATCGATAGTCCATATCTCGGAAACTATAAGAGATAATGCAATTTGGCAACCGGCAATGTAATTAGCATGCCGAATATTACTTGGAATGTGAATTGGAACGAAATCGCCAATAGATAAGACCATTTTACAATTTCTGCCCAAGTTAGAAGCAGAGCCTAAGGTGTAAATTATCGATAGTCCATATCTCGGAAACTATAAGAGATAATGCAATTTGGCAACCGGCAATGTAATTAGCATGCCGGATATTACTTGGACTGTGAATTGGAACGAAATCGCCAATAGATAAGGCGATTTTACAATTTGGGCCCAAGTTAGAAGCAGAGCCTAAGGTGTAAATTATCGATAGTCCATATCTCGGAAACTACAAGAGATAATGCAACTTGGCAACCGGCAATGTAATTAGCATGCCGAATATTACTTGGAATGTGAATTGGAACGAAATCGCCAATAGATAAGACCATTTTACAATTTGGGCCCAAGTTAGAAGCAGAGCCTAAGGTGTAAATTATTGATAGTCCATATCTTGGAAACTATAAGAGATAATGCAATTTCGCAACCGGCAATGTAATTAGCATGCCGAATATTACTTGGAGTGTGAATTGGAACGAAATCGCCAATAGATAAGACCATTTTACAATTTGGGCCCAAGTTAGAAGCAGAGCCTAAGGTGTAAATTATCGATAGTCCATATCTCGGAAACTATAAGAGATAATGCAATTTGGCAACCGGCAATGTAATTAGCATGCCGAATATTACTTGGAATGTGAATTGGAACGAAATCGCCAATAGATAAGACCATTTTACAATTTGGGCCCAAGTTAGAAGCAGAGCCTAAGGTGTAAATTATCGATAGTCCATATCTCGGAAACTATAAGAGATAATGCAATTTGGCAACCGGCAATGTAATTAGCATGCCGAATATTACTTGGAATGTGAATTGGAACCAAATCGCCAATAGATAAGACCATTTTACAATTTGGGCCCAAGTTAGAAGCAGAGCCTAAGGTGTAAATTATCGATAGTCCATATCTCGGAAACTATAAGAGATAATGCAATTTGGCAACTGGCAATGTAATTAGCATGCCGAATATTACTTGGAATGTGAATTGGAAGCAAATCGCCAATAGATAAGACCATTTTACAATTTGGGCCCAAGTTAGAAGCAGAGCCTAAGGTGTAAATTATCGATAGTCCATATCTCGGAAACTATAAGAGATAATGCAATTTGGCAACCGGCAATGTAATTAGCATGCCGAATACTACTTGGAATGTGAATTGGAACGAAATCGCCAATAGATAAGACCATTTTACAATTTGGGGCCAAGTTAGAAGCAGAGCCTAAGGTGTAAATTATCGATAGTCCATATCTCGGAAACTATAAGAGATAATTCAATTTGGCAACCGGCAATGTAATTAGCATGCCGAATATTACTTGGAATGTGAATTGGAACGAAATCGCCAATAGATAAGACCATTTTACAATTTGGGCCCAAGTTAGAAGCAGAACCTAAGGTGTAAATTATCGATAGTCTATATCTCGGAAACTATAAGAGATAATGCAATTTGGCAACCGGCAATGTAATTAGCATGCGGAATATTACTTGGAATGTGAATTGGAACGAAATCGCCAATAGATAAGACGATTTTACAATTTGGGCCCAAGTTAGAAGCGGAGCCTAAGGTGTAAATTATCGATAGTCCATATCTCGGAAACTATAAGAGATAATGCAATTTGGCAACCGGCAATGTAATTACCATGCCGAATATTACTTGGAATGTGAATTGGAACGAAATCGCCAATAGATAAGACCATTTTACAATTTGGGCCCAAGTTAGAAGCAGAGCCTAAGGTGTAAATTATCGATAGTCCATATCTCGGAAACTATAAGAGATAATGCAATTTGGCAACCGGCAATGTAATTAGCATGCCGAATATTACTTGGAATGTGAATTGGAACGAAATCGCCAATAGATAAGACCATTTTACAATTTGGGCCCAAGTTAGAAGCAGAGCCTAAGGTGTAAATTATCGATAGTCCATATCTCGGAAACTATAAGAGATAATGCAATTTGGCAACCGGCAATGTAATTAGCATGCCGAATATTACTTGGAATGTGAATTGGAACGAAATCGCCAATAGATAAGACCATTTTACAATTTGGGCCCAAGTTAGAAGCAGAGCCTAAGATGTAAATAATCGATAGTCCATATCTCGGAAACTATAAGAGATAATGCAATTTGGCAACCGGCAATGTAATTAGCATGCCGAATATTACTTGGAATGTGAATTGGAACGAAATCGCCAATAGGTAAGACCATTTTACAATTTGGGCCCAAGTTAGAAGCAGAGCCTAAGGTGTAAATTATCGATAGTCCATATCTCGGAAACTATAAGAGATAATTCAATTTGGCAACCGGCAATGTAATTAGCATGCCGAATATTACTTGGACTGTGAATTGGAACGAAATCGCCAATAGATAAGACCATTTTACAATTTGGGCCCAAGTTAGAAGCAGAGCCTAAGGTGTAAATTATCGATAGTCCATATCTCGGAAACTATAAGAGAAAATGCAATTTGGCAACCGGCAATGTAATTAGCATGCCGAATATTACTTGGAATGTGAATTGGAACGAAATCGCCAATAGATAAGACGATTTTACAATTTGGGCCCAAGTTAGAAGCAGAGCCTAAGGTGTAAATTATCGATAGTTCATATCTCGGAAACTACAAGAGATAATGCAATTTGGCAACCGGCAATGTAATTAGCATGCCGAATATTACTTGGAATGTGAATTGGAACGAAATCGCCAATAGATAAGACCATTTTACAATTTGGGCCCAAGTTAGAAGCAGAGCCTAAGGTGTAAATTATCGATAGTCCATATCTCGGAAACTATAAGAGATAATGCAACTTGGCAACCGGCAATGTAATTAGCATGCCGAATATTACTTGGAATGTGAATTGGAACGAAATCGCCAATAGATAAGACCATTTTACAATTTGGGCCCAAGTTAGAAGCAGAGCCTAAGGTGTAAATTATTGATAGTCCATATCTCGGAAACTATAAGAGATAATGCAATTTCGCAACCGGCAATGTAATTAGCATGCCGAATATTACTTGGAGTGTGAATTGGAACGAAATCGCCAATAGATAAGACCATTTTACAATTTGGGCCCAAGTTAGAAGCAGAGTCTAAGGTGTAAATTATCGATAGTCCATATCTCGGAAACTATAAGAGATAATGCAATTTGGCAAGAGGCAATGTAATTAGCATGCCGAATATTACTTGGAATGTGAATTGGAACGAAATCGCCAATAGATAAGACCATTTTACAATTTGGGGCCAAGTTAGAAGCAGAGCCTAAGGTGTAAATTATCGATAGTCCATATCTCGGAAACTATAAGAGATAATGCAATTTGGCAACCGGCAATGTAATTAGCATGCCGAATTTTACTTGGAATGTGAATTGGAACGAAATCGCCAATAGATAAGACGATTTTACAATTTGGGCCCAAGTTAGAAGCAGAGCCTAAGGTGTAAATTATCGATAGTCCATATCTCGGAAACTATAAGAGATAATGCAATTTGGCAACCGGCAATGTAATTAGCATGCCGAATATTACTTGGAATGTGAATTGGAACGAAATCGCCAATAGATAAGACCATTTTACAATTTGGGCCCAAGTTAGAAGGAGAGCCTAAGATGTAAATAATCGATAGTCCATATCTCGGAAACTATAAGAGATAATGCAATTTGGCAACCGGCAATGTAATTAGCATGCCGAATATTACTTGGAATGTGAATTGGAACGAAATCGCCAATAGGTAAGACCATTTTACAATTTGGGCCCAAGTTAGAAGCAGAGCCTAAGGTGTAAATTATCGATAGTCCATATCTCGGAAACTATAAGAGATAATGCAATTTGGCAACCGGCAATGTAATCAGCATGCCGAGTATTACTTGGAATGTGAATTGGAACGAAATCGCCAATAGATAAGACCATTTTACAATTTGGGCCCAAGTTAGAAGCAGAGCCTAAGGTGTAAATTATCGATAGTCCATATCTCGGAAACTATAAGAGATAATGCAATTTGGCAACCGGCAATGTAATAAGCATGCCGAATATTACTTGGAATGTGAATTGGAACGAAATCGCCAATAGATAAGACCATTTTACAATTTGGGCCCAAGTTAGAAGCAGAGCCTAAGGTGTAAATTATCCATAGTCCATATCTCGGAAACTATAAGAGATAATGCAATTTGGCAACTGGCAATGTAATTAGCATGCCGAATATTACTTGGAATGTGAATTGGAAGCAAATCGCCAATAGATAAGACCATTTTACAATTTGGGCCCAAGTTAGAAGCAGAGCCTAAGGTGTAAATTATCGATAGTCCATATCTCGGAAACTATAAGAGATAATGCAATTTGGCAACCGGCAATGTAATTAGCATGCCGAATACTACTTGGAATGTGAATTGGAACGAAATCGCCAATAGATAAGACCATTTTACAATTTGGGGCCAAGTTAGAAGCAGAGCCTAAGGTGTAAATTATCGATAGTCCATATCTCGGAAACTATAAGAGATAATTCAATTTGGCAACCGGCAATGTAATTAGCATGCCGAATATTACTTGGAATGTGAATTGGAACGAAATCGCCAATAGATAAGACCATTTTACAATTTGGGCCCAAGTTAGAAGCAGAACCTAAGGTGTAAATTATCGATAGTCTATATCTCGGAAACTATAAGAGATAATGCAATTTGGCAACCGGCAATGTAATTAGCATGCGGAATATTACTTGGAATGTGAATTGGAACGAAATCGCCAATAGATAAGACGATTTTACAATTTGGGCCCAAGTTAGAAGCGGAGCCTAAGGTGTAAATTATCGATAGTCCATATCTCGGAAACTATAAGAGATAATGCAATTTGGCAACCGGCAATGTAATTACCATGCCGAATATTACTTGGAATGTGAATTGGAACGAAATCGCCAATAGATAAGACCATTTTACAATTTGGGCCCAAGTTAGAAGCAGAGCCTAAGGTGTAAATTATCGATAGTCCATATCTCGGAAACTATAAGAGATAATGCAATTTGGCAACCGGCAATGTAATTAGCATGCCGAATATTACTTGGAATGTGAATTGGAACGAAATCGCCAATAGATAAGACCATTTTACAATTTGGGCCCAAGTTAGAAGCAGAGCCTAAGGTGTAAATTATCGATAGTCCATATCTCGGAAACTATAAGAGATAATGCAATTTGGCAACCGGCAATGTAATTAGCATGCCGAATATTACTTGGAATGTGAATTGGAACGAAATCGCCAATAGATAAGACCATTTTACAATTTGGGCCCAAGTTAGAAGCAGAGCCTAAGATGTAAATAATCGATAGTCCATATCTCGGAAACTATAAGAGATAATGCAATTTGGCAACCGGCAATGTAATTAGCATGCCGAATATTACTTGGAATGTGAATTGGAACGAAATCGCCAATAGGTAAGACCATTTTACAATTTGGGCCCAAGTTAGAAGCAGAGCCTAAGGTGTAAATTATCGATAGTCCATATCTCGGAAACTATAAGAGATAATTCAATTTGGCAACCGGCAATGTAATTAGCATGCCGGATATTACTTGGACTGTGAATTGGAACGAAATCGCCAATAGATAAGACCATTTTACAATTTGGGCCCAAGTTAGAAGCAGAGCCTAAGGTGTAAATTATCGATAGTCCATATCTCGGAAACTATAAGAGAAAATGCAATTTGGCAACCGGCAATGTAATTAGCCTGCCGAATATTACTTGGAATGTGAATTGGAACGAAATCGCCAATAGATAAGGCGATTTTACAATTTGGGCCCAAGTTAGAAGCAGAGCCTAAGGTGTAAATTATCGATAGTTCATATCTCGGAAACTACAAGAGATAATGCAATTTGGCAACCGGCAATGTAATTAGCATGCCGAATATTACTTGGAATGTGAATTGGAACGAAATCGCCAATAGATAAGACCATTTTACAATTTGGGCCCAAGTTAGAAGCAGAGCCTAAGGTGTAAATTATCGATAGTCCATATCTCGGAAACTATAAGAGATAATGCAACTTGGCAACCGGCAATGTAATTAGCATGCCGAATATTACTTGGAATGTGAATTGGAACGAAATCGCCAATAGATAAGACCATTTTACAATTTGGGCCCAAGTTAGAAGCAGAGCCTAAGGTGTAAATTATTGATAGTCCATATCTCGGAAACTATAAGAGATAATGCAATTTCGCAACCGGCAATGTAATTAGCATGCCGAATATTACTTGGAGTGTGAATTGGAACGAAATCGCCAATAGATAAGACCATTTTACAATTTGGGCCCAAGTTAGAAGCAGAGTCCAAGGTGTAAATTATCGATAGTCCATATCTCGGGAACTATAAGAGATAATGCAATTTGGCAAGAGGCAATGTAATTAGCATGCCGAATATTACTTGGAATGTGAATTGGAACGAAATCGCCAATAGATAAGACCATTTTACAATTTGGGGCCAAGTTAGAAGCAGAGCCTAAGGTGTAAATTATCGATAGTCCATATCTCGGAAACTATAAGAGATAATGCAATTTGGCAACCGGCAATGTAATTAGCATGCCGAATTTTACTTGGAATGTGAATTGGAACGAAATCGCCAATAGATAAGACGATTTTACAATTTGGGCCCAAGTTAGAAGCAGAGCCTAAGGTGTAAATTATCGATAGTCCATATCTCGGAAACTATAAGAGATAATGCAATTTGGCAACCGGCAATGTAATTAGCATGCCGAATATTACTTGGAATGTGAATTGGAACGAAATCGCCAATAGATAAGACCATTTTACAATTTGGGCCCAAGTTAGAAGCAGAGCCTAAGATGTAAATAATCGATAGTCCATATCTCGGAAACTATAAGAGATAATGCAATTTGGCAACCGGCAATGTAATTAGCATGCCGAATATTACTTGGAATGTGAATTGGAACGAAATCGCCAATAGGTAAGACCATTTTACAATTTGGGCCCAAGTTAGAAGCAGAGCCTAAGGTGTAAATTATCGATAGTCCATATCTCGGAAACTATAAGAGATAATTCAATTTGGCAACCGGCAATGTAATTAGCATGCCGGATATTACTTGGACTGTGAATTGGAACGAAATCGCCAATAGATAAGACCATTTTACAATTTGGGCCCAAGTTAGAAGCAGAGCCTAAGGTGTAAATTATCGATAGTCCATATCTCGGAAACTATAAGAGAAAATGCAATTTGGCAACCGGCAATGTAATTAGCCTGCCGAATATTACTTGGAATGTGAATTGGAACGAAATCGCCAATAGATAAGGCGATTTTACAATTTGGGCCCAAGTTAGAAGCAGAGCCTAAGGTGTAAATTATCGATAGTTCATATCTCGGAAACTACAAGAGATAATGCAATTTGGCAACCGGCAATGTAATTAGCATGCCGAATATTACTTGGAATGTGAATTGGAACGAAATCGCCAATAGATAAGACCATTTTACAATTTGGGCCCAAGTTAGAAGCAGAGCCTAAGGTGTAAATTATCGATAGTCCATATCTCGAAAACTATAAGAGATAATGCAACTTGGCAACCGGCAATGTAATTAGCATGCCGAATATTACTTGGAATGTGAATTGGAACGAAATCGCCAATAGATAAGACCATTTTACAATTTGGGCCCAAGTTAGAAGCAGAGCCTAAGGTGTAAATTATTGATAGTCCATATCTCGGAAACTATAAGAGATAATGCAATTTCGCAACCGGCAATGTAATTAGCATGCCGAATATTACTTGGAGTGTGAATTGGAACGAAATCGCCAATAGATAAGACCATTTTACAATTTGGGCCCAAGTTAGAAGCAGAGTCTAAGGTGTAAATTATCGATAGTCCATATCTCGGAAACTATAAGAGATAATGCAATTTGGCAAGAGGCAATGTAATTAGCATGCCGAATATTACTCGGAATGTGAATTGGAACGAAATCGCCAATAGATAAGACCATTTTACAATTTGGGGCCAAGTTAGAAGCAGAGCCTAAGGTGTAAATTATCGATAGTCCATATCTCGGAAACTATAAGAGATAATGCAATTTGGCAACCGGCAATGTAAATAGCATGCCGAATTTTACTTGGAATGTGAATTGGAACGAAATCGCCAATAGATAAGACGATTTTACAATTTGGGCCCAAGTTAGAAGCAGAGCCTAAGGTGTAAATTATCGATAGTCCATATCTCGGAAACTATAAGAGATAATGCAATTTGGCAACCGGCAATGTAATTAGCATGCCGAATATTACATGGAATGTGAATTGGAACGAAATCGCCAATAGATAAGACCATTTTACAATTTGGGCCCAAGTTAGAAGCAGAGCCTAAGGTGTAAATTATCGATAGTCCATATCTCGGAAACTATAAGAGATAATGCAATTTGGCAACCGGCAATGTAATCAGCATGCCGAATATTACATGGAATGTGAATTGGAACGAAATCGCCAATAGATAAGACCATTTTACAATTTGGGCCCAAGTTAGAAGCAGAGCCTAAGGTGTAAATTATCGATAGTCCATATCTCTGAAACTATAAGAGATAATGCAATTTGGCAACCGGCAATGTAATCAGCATGCCGAGTATTACTTGGAATGTGAATTGGAACGAAATCGCCAATAGATAAGACCATTTTACAATTTGGGCCCAAGTTAGAAGCAGAGCCTAAGGTGTAAATTATCCATAGTCCATATCTCGGAAACTATAAGAGATAATGCAATTTGGCAACTGGCAATGTAATTAGCATGCCGAATATTACTTGGAATGTGAATTGGAAGCAAATCGCCAATAGATAAGACCATTTTACAATTTGGGCCCAAGTTAGAAGCAGAGCCTAAGGTGTAAATTATCGATAGTCCATATCTCGGAAACTATAAGAGATAATGCAATTTGGCAACCGGCAATGTAATTAGCATGCCGAATACTACTTGGAATGTGAATTGGAACGAAATCGCCAATAGATAAGACCATTTTACAATTTGGGCCCAAGTTAGAAGCAGAGCCTAAGGTGTAAATTATCGATAGTCCATATATCGGAAACTATAAGAGATAATGCAATTTGGCAACCGGCAATGTAATTAGCATGCCGAATATTACTTGGAATGTGAATTGGAACGAAATCGCCAATAGATAAGACCATTTTACAATTTGGGCCCAAGTTAGAAGCAGAGCCTAAGGTGTAAATTATCGATAGTCCATATCTCTGAAACTATAAGAGATAATGCAATTTGGCAACCGGCAATGTAATCAGCATGCCGAGTATTACTTGGAATGTGAATTGGAACGAAATCGCCAATAGATAAGACCATTTTACAATTTGGGCCCAAGTTAGAAGCAGAGCCTAAGGTGTAAATTATCGATAGTCCATATCTCGGAAACTATAAGAGATAATGCAATTTGGCAACCGGCAATGTAATTAGCATGCCGAATATTACTTGGAATGTGAATTGGAACGAAATCGCCAATAGATAAGACCATTTTACAATTTGGGCCCAAGTTAGAAGCAGAGCCTAAGGTGTAAATTATCCATAGTCCATATCTCGGAAACTATAAGAGATAATGCAATTTGGCAACTGGCAATGTAATTAGCATGCCGAATATTACTTGGAATGTGAATTGGAAGCAAATCGCCAATAGATAAGACCATTTTACAATTTGGGCCCAAGTTAGAAGCAGAGCCTAAGGTGTAAATTATCGATAGTCCATATCTCGGAAACTATAAGAGATAATGCAATTTGGCAACCGGCAATGTAATTAGCATGCCGAATACTACTTGGAATGTGAATTGGAACGAAATCGCCAATAGATAAGACCATTTTACAATTTGGGGCCAAGTTAGAAGCAGAGCCTAAGGTGTAAATTATCGATAGTCCATATCTCGGAAACTATAAGAGATAATTCAATTTGGCAACCGGCAATGTAATTAGCATGCCGAATATTACTTGGAATGTGAATTGGAACGAAATCGCCAATAGATAAGACCATTTTACAATTTGGGCCCAAGTTAGAAGCAGAGCCTAAGGTGTAAATTATCGATAGTCTATATCTCGGAAACTATAAGAGATAATGCAATTTGGCAACCGGCAATGTAATTAGCATGCGGAATATTACTTGGAATGTGAATTGGAACGAAATCGCCAATAGATAAGACGATTTTACAATTTGGGCCCAAGTTAGAAGCAGAGCCTAAGGTGTAAATTATCGATAGTCCATATCTCGGAAACTATAAGAGATAATGCAATTTGGCAACCGGCAATGTAATTAGCATGCCGAATATTACTTGGAATGTGAATTGGAACGAAATCGCCAATAGATAAGACCATTTTACAATTTGGGCCCAAGTTAGAAGCAGAGCCTAAGGTGTAAATTATCGATAGTCCATATCTCGGAAACTATAAGAGATAATGCAATTTGGCAACCGGCAATGTAATTAGCATGCCGAATATTACTTGGAATGTGAATTGGAACGAAATCGCCAATAGATAAGACCATTTTACAATTTGGGCCCAAGTTAGAAGCAGAGCCTAAGGTGTAAATTATCGATAGTCCATATCTCGGAAACTATAAGAGATAATGCAATTTGGCAACCGGCAATGTAATTAGCATGCCGAATATTACTTGGAATGTGAATTGGAACGAAATCGCCAATAGATAAGACCATTTTACAATTTGGGCCCAAGTTAGAAGCAGAGCCTAAGATGTAAATAATCGATAGTCCATATCTCGGAAACTATAAGAGATAATGCAATTTGGCAACCGGCAATGTAATTAGCATGCCGAATATTACTCGGAATGTGAATTGGAACGAAATCGCCAATAGGTAAGACCATTTTACAATTTGGGCCCAAGTTAGAAGCAGAGCCTAAGGTGTAAATTATCGATAGTCCATATCTCGGAAACTATAAGAGATAATTCAATTTGGCAACCGGCAATGTAATTAGAATGCCGGATATTACTTGGACTGTGAATTGGAACGAAATCGCCAATAGATAAGACCATTTTACAATTTGGGCCCAAGTTAGAAGCAGAGCCTAAGGTGTAAATTATCGATAGTCCATATCTCGGAAACTATAAGAGAAAATGCAATTTGGCAACCGGAAATGTAATTAGCATGCCGAATATTACTTGGAATGTGAATTGGAACGAAATCGCCAATAGATAAGGCGATTTTACAATTTGGGCCCAAGTTAGAAGCAGAGCCTAAGGTGTAAATTATCGATAGTTCATATCTCGGAAACTACAAGAGATAATGCAATTTGGCAACCGGCAATGTAATTAGCATGCCGAATATTACTTGGAATGTGAATTGGAACGAAATCGCCAATAGATAAGACCATTTTACAATTTGGGCCCAAGTTAGAAGCAGAGCCTAAGGTGTAAATTATCGATAGTCCATATCTCGGAAACTATAAGAGATAATGCAACTTGGCAACCGGCAATGTAATTAGCATGCCGAATATTACTTGGAATGTGAATTGGAACGAAATCGCCAATAGATAAGACCATTTTACAATTTGGGCCCAAGTTAGAAGCAGAGCCTAAGGTGTAAATTATCGATAGTCCATATCTCGGAAACTATAAGAGATAATGCAATTTGGCAACCGGCAATGTAATTAGCATGCCGAATACTACTTGGAATGTGAATTGGAACGAAATCGCCAATAGATAAGACCATTTTACAATTTGGGGCCAAGTTAGAAGCAGAGCCTAAGGTGTAAATTATCGATAGTCCATATCTCGGAAACTATAAGAGATAATTCAATTGGCAACCGGCAATGTAATTAGCATGCCGAATATTACTTGGAATGTGAATTGGAACGAAATCGCCAATAGATAAGACCATTTTACAATTTGGGCCCAAGTTAGAAGCAGAACCTAAGGTGTAAATTATCGATAGTCTATATCTCGGAAACTATAAGAGATAATGCAATTTGGCAACCGGCAATGTAATTAGCATGCGGAATATTACTTGGAATGTGAATTGGAACGAAATCGCCAATAGATAAGACGATTTTACAATTTGGGCCCAAGTTAGAAGCGGAGCCTAAGGTGTAAATTATCGATAGTCCATATTCTTCGGAAACTATAAGAGATAATGCAATTTGGCAACCGGCAATGTAATTACCATGCCGAATATTACTTGAATGTGAATTGGAACGAAATCGCCAATAGATAAGACCATTTTACAATTTGGGGCCCAAGTTAGAAGCAGGAGCCTAAGGTGTAAATTATCGATAGTCCATATCTCGGAAACTATAAGAGATAATGCAATTTGGCAACCGGCAATGTAATTAGCATGCCGAATATTACTTGGAATGTGAATTGGAACGAAATCGCCAATAGATAAGACCATTTTACAATTTGGGCCCAAGTTAGAAGCAGAGCCTAAGGTGTAAATTATCGATAGTCCATATCTCGGAAACTATAAGAGATAATGCAATTTGGCAACCGGCAATGTAATTAGCATGCCGAATATTACTTGGAATGTGAATTGGAACGAAATCGCCAATAGATAAGACCATTTTACAATTTGGGCCCAAGTTAGAAGCAGAGCCTAAGATGTAAATAATCGATAGTCCATATCTCGGAAACTATAAGAGATAATGCAATTTGGCAACCGGCAATGTAATTAGCATGCCGAATATTACTTGGAATGTGAATTGGAACGAAATCGCCAATAGGTAAGACCATTTTACAATTTGGGCCCAAGTTAGAAGCAGAGCCTAAGGTGTAAATTATCGATAGTCCATATCTCGGAAACTATAAGAGATAATTCAATTTGGCAACCGGCAATGTAATTAGCATGCCGGATATTACTTGGACTGTGAATTGGAACGAAATCGCCAATAGATAAGACCATTTTACAATTTGGGCCCAAGTTAGAAGCAGAGCCTAAGGTGTAAATTATCGATAGTCCATATCTCGGAAACTATAAGAGAAAATGCAATTTGGCAACCGGCAATGTAATTAGCCTGCCGAATATTACTTGGAATGTGAATTGGAACGAAATCGCCAATAGATAAGGCGATTTTACAATTTGGGCCCAAGTTAGAAGCAGAGCCTAAGGTGTAAATTATCGATAGTTCATATCTCGGAAACTACAAGAGATAATGCAATTTGGCAACCGGCAATGTAATTAGCATGCCGAATATTACTTGGAATGTGAATTGGAACGAAATCGCCAATAGATAAGACCATTTTACAATTTGGGCCCAAGTTAGAAGCAGAGCCTAAGGTGTAAATTATCGATAGTCCATATCTCGGAAACTATAAGAGATAATGCAACTTGGCAACCGGCAATGTAATTAGCATGCCGAATATTACTTGGAATGTGAATTGGAACGAAATCGCCAATAGATAAGACCATTTTACAATTTGGGGCCCAAGTTAGAAGCAGAGCCTAAGGTGTAAATTATTGATAGTCCATATCTCGGAAACTATAAGAGATAATGCAATTTCGCAACCGGCAATGTAATTAGCATGCCGAATATTACTTGGAGTGTGAATTGGAACGAAATCGCCAATAGATAAGACCATTTTACAATTTGGGCCCAAGTTAGAAGCAGAGTCCAAGGTGTAAATTATCGATAGTCCATATCTCGGGAACTATAAGAGATAATGCAATTTGGCAAGAGGCAATGTAATTAGCATGCCGAATATTACTTGGAATGTGAATTGGAACGAAATCGCCAATAGATAAGACCATTTTACAATTTGGGGCCAAGTTAGAAGCAGAGCCTAAGGTGTAAATTATCGATAGTCCATATCTCGGAAACTATAAGAGATAATGCAATTTGGCAACCGGCAATGTAATTAGCATGCCGAATTTTACTTGGAATGTGAATTGGAACGAAATCGCCAATAGATAAGACGATTTTACAATTTGGGCCCAAGTTAGAAGCAGAGCCTAAGGTGTAAATTATCGATAGTCCATATCTCGGAAACTATAAGAGATAATGCAATTTGGCAACCGGCAATGTAATTAGCATGCCGAATATTACTTGGAATGTGAATTGGAACGAAATCGCCAATAGATAAGACCATTTTACAATTTGGGCCCAAGTTAGAAGCAGAGCCTAAGATGTAAATAATCGATAGTCCATATCTCGGAAACTATAAGAGATAATGCAATTTGGCAACCGGCAATGTAATTAGCATGCCGAATATTACTTGGAATGTGAATTGGAACGAAATCGCCAATAGGTAAGACCATTTTACAATTTGGGCCCAAGTTAGAAGCAGAGCCTAAGGTGTAAATTATCGATAGTCCATATCTCGGAAACTATAAGAGATAATTCAATTTGGCAACCGGCAATGTAATTAGCATGCCGGATATTACTTGGACTGTGAATTGGAACGAAATCGCCAATAGATAAGACCATTTTACAATTTGGGCCCAAGTTAGAAGCAGAGCCTAAGGTGTAAATTATCGATAGTCCATATCTCGGAAACTATAAGAGAAAATGCAATTTGGCAACCGGCAATGTAATTAGCCTGCCGAATATTACTTGGAATGTGAATTGGAACGAAATCGCCAATAGATAAGGCGATTTTACAATTTGGGCCCAAGTTAGAAGCAGAGCCTAAGGTGTAAATTATCGATAGTTCATATCTCGGAAACTACAAGAGATAATGCAATTTGGCAACCGGCAATGTAATTAGCATGCCGAATATTACTTGGAATGTGAATTGGAACGAAATCGCCAATAGATAAGACCATTTTACAATTTGGGCCCAAGTTAGAAGCAGAGCCTAAGGTGTAAATTATCGATAGTCCATATCTCGGAAACTATAAGAGATAATGCAACTTGGCAACCGGCAATGTAATTAGCATGCCGAATATTACTTGGAATGTGAATTGGAACGAAATCGCCATAGATAAGACCATTTTACAATTTGGGCCCAAGTTAGAAGCAGAGCCTAAGGTGTAAATTATTGATAGTCCATATCTCGGAAACTATAAGAGATAATGCAATTTCGCAACCGGCAATGTAATTAGCATGCCGAATATTACTTGGAGTGTGAATTGGAACGAAATCGCCAATAGATAAGACCATTTTACAATTTGGGCCCAAGTTAGAAGCAGAGTCTAAGGTGTAAATTATCGATAGTCCATATCTCGGAAACTATAAGAGATAATGCAATTTGGCAAGAGGCAATGTAATTAGCATGCCGAATATTACTTGGAATGTGAATTGGAACGAAATCGCCAATAGATAAGACCATTTTACAATTTGGGGGCCAAGTTAGAAGCAGAGCCTAAGGTGTAAATTATCGATAGTCCATATCTCGGAAACTATAAGAGATAATGCAATTTGGCAACCGGCAATGTAAATAGCATGCCGAATTTTACTTGGAATGTGAATTGGAACGAAATCGCCAATAGATAAGACGATTTTACAATTTGGGCCCAAGTTAGAAGCAGAGCCTAAGGTGTAAATTATCGATAGTCCATATCTCGGAAACTATAAGAGATAATGCAATTTGGCAACCGGCAATGTAATTAGCATGCCGAATATTACATGGAATGTGAATTGGAACGAAATCGCCAATAGATAAGACCATTTTACAATTTGGGCCCAAGTTAGAAGCAGAGCCTAAGGTGTAAATTATCGATAGTCCATATCTCGGAAACTATAAGAGATAATGCAATTTGGCAACCGGCAATGTAATCAGCATGCCGAATATTACATGGAATGTGAATTGGAACGAAATCGCCAATAGATAAGACCATTTTACAATTTGGGCCCAAGTTAGAAGCAGAGCCTAAGGTGTAAATTATCGATAGTCCATATCTCTGAAACTATAAGAGATAATGCAATTTGGCAACCGGCAATGTAATCAGCATGCCGAGTATTACTTGGAATGTGAATTGGAACGAAATCGCCAATAGATAAGACCATTTTACAATTTGGGCCCAAGTTAGAAGCAGAGCCTAAGGTGTAAATTATCCATAGTCCATATCTCGGAAACTATAAGAGATAATGCAATTTGGCAACTGGCAATGTAATTAGCATGCCGAATATTACTTGGAATGTGAATTGGAAGCAAATCGCCAATAGATAAGACCATTTTACAATTTGGGCCCAAGTTAGAAGCAGAGCCTAAGGTGTAAATTATCGATAGTCCATATCTCGGAAACTATAAGAGATAATGCAATTTGGCAACCGGCAATGTAATTAGCATGCCGAATACTACTTGGAATGTGAATTGGAACGAAATCGCCAATAGATAAGACCATTTTACAATTTGGGCCCAAGTTAGAAGCAGAGCCTAAGGTGTAAATTATCGATAGTCCATATATCGGAAACTATAAGAGATAATGCAATTTGGCAACCGGCAATGTAATTAGCATGCCGAATATTACTTGGAATGTGAATTGGAACGAAATCGCCAATAGATAAGACCATTTTACAATTTGGGCCCAAGTTAGAAGCAGAGCCTAAGGTGTAAATTATCGATAGTCCATATCTCTGAAACTATAAGAGATAATGCAATTTGGCAACCGGCAATGTAATCAGCATGCCGAGTATTACTTGGAATGTGAATTGGAACGAAATCGCCAATAGATAAGACCATTTTACAATTTGGGCCCAAGTTAGAAGCAGAGCCTAAGGTGTAAATTATCGATAGTCCATATCTCGGAAACTATAAGAGATAATGCAATTTGGCAACCGGCAATGTAATTAGCATGCCGAATATTACTTGGAATGTGAATTGGAACGAAATCGCCAATAGATAAGACCATTTTACAATTTGGGCCCAAGTTAGAAGCAGAGCCTAAGGTGTAAATTATCCATAGTCCATATCTCGGAAACTATAAGAGATAATGCAATTTGGCAACTGGCAATGTAATTAGCATGCCGAATATTACTTGGAATGTGAATTGGAAGCAAATCGCCAATAGATAAGACCATTTTACAATTTGGGCCCAAGTTAGAAGCAGAGGCCTAAGGTGTAAATTATCGATAGTCCATATCTCGGAAACTATAAGAGATAATGCAATTTGGCAACCGGCAATGTAATTAGCATGCCGAATACTACTTGGAATGTGAATTGGAACGAAATCGCCAATAGATAAGACCCATTTTTACAATTTGGGGCCAAGTTAGAAGCAGAGCCTAAGGTGTAAATTATCGATAGTCCATATCTCGGAAACTATAAGAGATAATTCAATTTGGCAACCGGCAATGTAATTAGCATGCCGAATATTACTTGGAATGTGAATTGGAACGAAATCGCCAATAGATAAGACCATTTTACAATTTGGGCCCAAGTTAGAAGCAGAGCCTAAGGTGTAAATTATCGATAGTCCATATCTCGGAAACTATAAGAGATAATTCAATTTGGCAACCGCAATGTAATTAGCATGCCGAATACTACTTGGAATGTGAATTGGAACGAAATCGCCAATAGATAAGACGATTTTACAATTTGGGCCCAAGTTAGAAGCAGAGCCTAAGGTGTAAATTATCGATAGTCCATATCTCGGAAACTATAAGAGATAATGCAATTTGGCAACCGGCAATGTAATTAGCATGCCGAATATTACTTGGAATGTGAATTGGAACGAAATCGCCAATAGATAAGACCATTTTACAATTTGGGCCCAAGTTAGAAGCAGAGCCTAAGGTGTAAATTATCGATAGTCCATATCTCGGAAACTATAAGAGATAATGCAATTTGGCAACCGGCAATGTAATTAGCATGCCGAATATTACTTGGAATGTGAATTGGAACGAAATCGCCAATAGATAAGACCATTTTACAATTTGGGCCCAAGTTAGAAGCAGAGCCTAAGGTGTAAATTATCGATAGTCCATATCTCGGAAACTATAAGAGATAATGCAATTTGGCAACCGGCAATGTAATTAGCATGCCGAATATTACTTGGAATGTGAATTGGAACGAAATCGCCAATAGATAAGACCATTTTACAATTTGGGCCCAAGTTAGAAGCAGAGCCTAAGATGTAAATAATCGATAGTCCATATCTCGGAAACTATAAGAGATAATGCAATTTGGCAACCGGCAATGTAATTAGCATGCCGAATATTACTCGGAATGTGAATTGGAACGAAATCGCCAATAGGTAAGACCATTTTACAATTTGGGCCCAAGTTAGAAGCAGAGCCTAAGGTGTAAATTATCGATAGTCCATATCTCGGAAACTATAAGAGATAATTCAATTTGGCAACCGGCAATGTAATTAGAATGCCGGATATTACTTGGACTGTGAATTGGAACGAAATCGCCAATAGATAAGACCATTTTACAATTTGGGCCCAAGTTAGAAGCAGAGCCTAAGGTGTAAATTATCGATAGTCCATATCTCGGAAACTATAAGAGAAAATGCAATTTGGCAACCGGAAATGTAATTAGCATGCCGAATATTACTTGGAATGTGAATTGGAACGAAATCGCCAATAGATAAGGCGATTTTACAATTTGGGCCCAAGTTAGAAGCAGAGCCTAAGGTGTAAATTATCGATAGTTCATATCTCGGAAACTACAAGAGATAAATGCAATTTGGCAACCGGCAATGTAATTAGCATGCCGAATATTACTTGGAATGTGAATTGGAACGAAATCGCCAATAGATAAGACCATTTTACAATTTGGGCCCAAGTTAGAAGCAGAGCCTAAGGTGTAAATTATCGATAGTCCATATCTCGGAAACTATAAGAGATAATGCAACTTGGCAACCGGCAATGTAATTAGCATGCCGAATATTACTTGGAATGTGAATTGGAACGAAATCGCCAATAGATAAGACCATTTTACAATTTGGGCCCAAGTTAGAAGCAGAGCCTAAGGTGTAAATTATCGATAGTCCATATCTCTGAAACTATAAGAGATAATGCAATTTGGCAACCGGCAATGTAATCAGCATGCCGAGTATTACTTGGAATGTGAATTGGAACGAAATCGCCAATAGATAAGACCATTTTACAATTTGGGCCCAAGCTAGAAGCAGAGCCTAAGGTGTAAATTATCCATAGTCCATATCTCGGAAACTATAAGAGATAATGCAATTTGGCAACTGGCAATGTAATTAGCATGCCGAATATAACTTGGAATGTGAATTGGAAGCAAATCGCCAATAGATAAGACCATTTTACAATTTGGGCCCAAGTTAGAAGCAGAGCCTAAGGTGTAAATTATCGATAATCCATATCTCGGAAACTATAAGAGATAATGCAATTTGGCAACCGGCAATGTAATTAGCATGCCGAATACTACTTGGAATGTGAATTGGAACGAAATCGCCAATAGATAAGACCATTTTACAATTTGGGGCCAAGTTAGAAGCAGAGCCTAAGGTGTAAATTATCGATAGTCCATATCTCGGAAACTATAAGAGATAATTCAATTTGGCAACCGGCAATGTAATTAGCATGCCGGATATTACTTGGACTGTGAATTGGAACGAAATCGCCAATAGATAAGACCATTTTACAATTTGGGCCCAAGTTAGAAGCAGAGCCTAAGGTGTAAATTATCGATAGTCCATATCTCGGAAACTATAAGAGAAAATGCAATTTGGCAACCGGCAATGTAATTAGCCTGCCGAATATTACTTGGAATGTGAATTGGAACGAAATCGCCAATAGATAAGGCGATTTTACAATTTGGGCCCAAGTTAGAAGCAGAGCCTAAGGTGTAAATTATCGATAGTTCATATCTCGGAAACTACAAGAGATAATGCAATTTGGCAACCGGCAATGTAATTAGCATGCCGAATATTACTTGGAATGTGAATTGGAACGAAATCGCCAATAGATAAGACCATTTTACAATTTGGGCCCAAGTTAGAAGCAGAGCCTAAGGTGTAAATTATCGATAGTCCATATCTCGGAAACTATAAGAGATAATGCAACTTGGCAACCGGCAATGTAATTAGCATGCCGAATATTACTTGGAATGTGAATTGGAACGAAATCGCCAATAGATAAGACCATTTTACAATTTGGGCCCAAGTTAGAAGCAGAGCCTAAAGGTGTAAATTATTGATAGTCCATATCTCGGAAACTATAAGAGATAATGCAATTTCGCAACCGGCAATGTAATTAGCATGCCGAATATTACTTGGAGTGTGAATTGGAACGAAATCGCCAATAGATAAGACCATTTTACAATTTGGGGCCCAAGTTAGAAGCAGAGTCTAAGGTGTAAATTATCGATAGTCCATATCTCGGAAACTATAAGAGATAATGCAATTTGGCAAGAGGCAATGTAATTAGCATGCCGAATATTACTTGGAATGTGAATTGGAACGAAATCGCCAATAGATAAGACCATTTTACAATTTGGGGCCAAGTTAGAAGCAGAGCCTAAGGTGTAAATTATCGATAGTCCATATCTCGGAAACTATAAGAGATAATGCAATTTGGCAACCGGCAATGTAAATAGCATGCCGAATTTTACTTGGAATGTGAATTGGAACGAAATCGCCAATAGATAAGACGATTTTACAATTTGGGCCCAAGTTAGAAGCAGAGCCTAAGGTATAAATTATCGATAGTCCATATCTCGGAAACTATAAGAGATAATGCAATTTGGCAACCGGCAATGTAATTAGCATGCCGAATATTACATGGAATGTGAATTGGAACGAAATCGCCAATAGATAAGACCATTTTACAATTTGGGCCCAAGTTAGAAGCAGAGCCTAAGGTGTAAATTATCGATAGTCCATATCTCGGAAACTATAAGAGATAATGCAATTTGGCAACCGGCAATGTAATCAGCATGCCGAATATTACATGGAATGTGAATTGGAACGAAATCGCCAATAGATAAGACCATTTTACAATTTGGGCCCAAGTTAGAAGCAGAGCCTAAGGTGTAAATTATCGATAGTCCATATCTCTGAAACTATAAGAGATAATGCAATTGGCAACCGGCAATGTAATCAGCATGCCGAGTATTACTTGGAATGTGAATTGGAACGAAATCGCCAATAGATAAGACCATTTTACAATTTGGGCCCAAGTTGGAAGCAGAGCCTAAGGTGTAAATTATCCATAGTCCATATCTCGGAAACTATAAGAGATAATGCAATTTGGCAACTGGCAATGTAATTAGCATGCCGAATATTACTTGGAATGTGAATTGGAAGCAAATCGCCAATAGATAAGACCATTTTACAATTGGGCCCAAGTTAGAAGCAGAGCCTAAGGTGTAAATTATCGATAGTCCATATCTCGGAAACTATAAGAGATAATGCAATTTGGCAACCGGCAATGTAATTAGCATGCCGAATACTACTTGGAATGTGAATTGGAACGAAATCGCCAATAGATAAGACCATTTTACAATTTGGGCCCAAGTTAGAAGCAGAGCCTAAGGTGTAAATTATCGATAGTCCATATATCGGAAACTATAAGAGATAATGCAATTTGGCAACCGGCAATGTAATTAGCATGCCGAATATTACTTGGAATGTGAATTGGAACGAAATCGCCAATAGATAAGACCATTTTACAATTTGGGCCCAAGTTAGAAGCAGAGCCTAAGGTGTAAATTATCGATAGTCCATATCTCTGAAACTATAAGAGATAATGCAATTTGGCAACCGGCAATGTAATCAGCATGCCGAGTATTACTTGGAATGTGAATTGGAACGAAATCGCCAATAGATAAGACCATTTTACAATTTGGGCCCAAGTTAGAAGCAGAGCCTAAGGTGTAAATTATCGATAGTCCATATCTCGGAAACTATAAGAGATAATGCAATTTGGCAACCGGCAATGTAATTAGCATGCCGAATATTACTTGGAATGTGAATTGGAACGAAATCGCCAATAGATAAGACCATTTTACAATTTGGGCCCAAGTTAGAAGCAGAGCCTAAGGTGTAAATTATCCATAGTCCATATCTCGGAAACTATAAGAGATAATGCAATTTGGCAACTGGCAATGTAATTAGCATGCCGAATATTACTTGGAATGTGAATTGGAAGCAAATCGCCAATAGATAAGACCATTTTACAATTTGGGCCCAAGTTTAGAAGCAGAGCCTAAGGTGTAAATTATCGATAGTCCATATCTCGGAAACTATAAGAGATAATGCAATTTGGCAACCGGCAATGTAATTAGCATGCCGAATACTACTTGGAATGTGAATTGGAACGAAATCGCCAATAGATAAGACCATTTTACAATTTGGGGCCAAGTTAGAAGCAGAGCCTAAGGTGTAAATTATCGATAGTCCATATCTCGGAAACTATAAGAGATAATTCAATTTGGCAACCGGCAATGTAATTAGCATGCCGAATATTACTTGGAATGTGAATTGGAACGAAATCGCCAATAGATAAGACCATTTTACAATTTGGGCCCAAGTTAGAAGCAGAGCCTAAGGTGTAAATTATCGATAGTCTATATCTCGGAAACTATAAGAGATAATGCAATTTGGCAACCGGCAATGTAATTAGCATGCGGAATATTACTTGGAATGTGAATTGGAACGAAATCGCCAATAGATAAGACGATTTTACAATTTGGGCCCAAGTTAGAAGCAGAGCCTAAGGTGTAAATTATCGATAGTCCATATCTCGGAAACTATAAGAGATAATGCAATTTGGCAACCGGCAATGTAATTAGCATGCCGAATATTACTTGGAATGTGAATTGGAACGAAATCGCCAATAGATAAGACCATTTTACAATTTGGGCCCAAGTTAGAAGCAGAGCCTAAGGTGTAAATTATCGATAGTCCATATCTCGGAAACTATAAGAGATAATGCAATTTGGCAACCGGCAATGTAATTAGCATGCCGAATATTACTTGGAATGTGAATTGGAACGAAATCGCCAATAGATAAGACCATTTTACAATTTGGCCCAAGTTAGAAGCAGAGCCTAAGGTTGTAAATTATCGATAGTCCATATCTCGGAAACTATAAGAGATAATGCAATTTGGCAACCGGCAATGTAATTAGCATGCCGAATATTACTTGGAATGTGAATTGGAACGAAATCGCCAATAGATAAGACCATTTTACAATTTGGGCCCAAGTTAGAAGCAGAGCCTAAGATGTAAATAATCGATAGTCCATATCTCGGAAACTATAAGAGATAATGCAATTTGGCAACCGCAATGTAATTAGCATGCCGAATATTACTCGGAATGTGAATTGGAACGAAATCGCCAATAGGTAAGACCATTTTACAATTTGGGCCCAAGTTAGAAGCAGAGCCTAAGGTGTAAATTATCGATAGTCCATATCTCGGAAACTATAAGAGATAATTCAATTTAGCAACCGGCAATGTAATTAGAATGCCGGATATTACTTGGACTGTGAATTGGAACGAAATCGCCAATAGATAAGACCATTTTACAATTTGGGCCCAAGTTAGAAGCAGAGCCTAAGGTGTAAATTATCGATAGTCCATATCTCGGAAACTATAAGAGAAAATGCAATTTGGCAACCGGAAATGTAATTAGCATGCCGAATATTACTTGGAATGTGAATTGGAACGAAATCGCCAATAGATAAGGCGATTTTACAATTTGGGCCCAAGTTAGAAGCAGAGCCTAAGGTGTAAATTATCGATAGTTTCATATCTCGGAAACTACAAGAGATAATGCAATTTGGCAACCGGCAATGTAATTAGCATGCCGAATATTACTTGGAATGTGAATTGGAACGAAATCGCCAATAGATAAGACCATTTTACAATTTGGGCCCAAGTTAGAAGCAGAGCCTAAGGTGTAAATTATCGATAGTCCATATCTCGGAAACTATAAGAGATAATGCAACTTGGCAACCGGCAATGTAATTAGCATGCCGAATATTACTTGGAATGTGAATTGGAACGAAATCGCCAATAGATAAGACCATTTTACAATTTGGGCCCAAGTTAGAAGCAGAGCCTAAGGTGTAAATTATCGATAGTCCATATCTCGGAAACTATAAGAGATAATGCAATTTGGCAACCGGCAATGTAATTAGCATGCCGAATACTACTTGGAATGTGAATTGGAACGAAATCGCCAATAGATAAGACCATTTTACAATTTGGGCCCAAGTTAGAAGCAGAGCCTAAGGTGTAAATTATCGATAGTCCATATATCGGAAACTATAAGAGATAATGCAATTTGGCAACCGGCAATGTAATTAGCATGCCGAATATTACTTGGAATGTGAATTGGAACGAAATCGCCAATAGATAAGACCATTTTACAATTTGGGCCCAAGTTAGAAGCAGAGCCTAAGGTGTAAATTATCGATAGTCCATATCTCTGAAACTATAAGAGATAATGCAATTTGGCAACCGGCAATGTAATCAGCATGCCGAGTATTACTTGGAATGTGAATTGGAACGAAATCGCCAATAGATAAGACCATTTTACAATTTGGGCCCAAGTTAGAAGCAGAGCCTAAGGTGTAAATTATCGATAGTCCATATCTCGGAAACTATAAGAGATAATGCAATTTGGCAACCGGCAATGTAATTAGCATGCCGAATATTACTTGGAATGCGAATTGGAACGAAATCGCCAATAGATAAGACCATTTTACAATTTGGGCCCAAGTTAGAAGCAGAGCCTAAGGTGTAAATTATCCATAGTCCATATCTCGGAAACTATAAGAGATAATGCAATTTGGCAACTGGCAATGTAATTAGCATGCCGAATATTACTTGGAATGTGAATTGGAAGCAAATCGCCAATAGATAAGACCATTTTACAATTTGGGCCCAAGTTAGAAGCA